>NC_065956.1:6164166-6490833 GCF_021464435.1 Cataglyphis hispanica | reverse complement strand
TTTGGAAACACCTTCTCATCTATTAACCTTCATATCGATACACGAGAGATTTTATATATATTTAAAGTAAAAAATATTTTACTTTGATATTTCATAAAGATCTTTTTGAAAAATTACAATGAAAAATTATAAATGCCTAATTACACATAGCATATGATTGAGATATACATTTTATTACATTTTTTATATATCTTCTCTTCTATTTATATATATAATTAAAATTTAAAATATTAAATATATAATGGAGATATTATTTAATCATTAATATCTAATAACTCTTGATAAATCACAAAGGTATGTATAGGTTGTTAAATACTTATTTATATGTAATATATAATGTTTTATAATCAAATTAATATCGGTTTGATTTTTTTCACGGAAAGCTCGTGCAACATCACGGTCAAAATAGAAATTACAATCCGTCTATAGCAGCTCGAATCCGGCCGCTTTCTTTCCTTTCTTCTCAGCTCCCTTTTCGTTCTGGTCAGAGAAACTTATTTTATTCGGGCAGCATCATAAACAGGATCAGCCAAGCGGGAAACCAGTAGCTACCTTGCCGGCTTAGTCGGTGACTTGAGCTGGAGACAGGCCCGAGACTAAACCCATATGTGCGTTAATAAACTGTTGCCGCCTATAATATGTTCTAAAACCTTGACGCGGCACTGAAACCGTTTCTCCCTTGTTATTATGTTTTTCTCTTCCGGAAAAAAAAGACGTTTATTAAACACAAAAGAGCAGAGAAATCTCTTTAGACGAAGAAGATTTGAATTTGAATTCTACGCTATCTATTTCTCTTTCTTCTCCATGATTGCAATTCTCCGAAAAGTTAGTACAACATTTTCGTAGAATATCTTAAATTCTTGCTAACGTATATTTTATATTAGATCTTATCAAATATAATTCTCGTACAATACTATATATAATCGCGATGACATATTAGTCTCCAAGCTAAGTTTTCCAATTACTATTACTCGGAGTTAATTATCATGTGTCAACGTGGTTAACTCTCTCCCAGGAAGGGCCAAAAGAAACGCCATACGAACTTATTAAACATATGCTCGCGTTTTTCCTGACCGCGCGGCGGACACCCCTCGACTTCGGAATGATAATAGCTCGTAATCCGTCTAGCCGTAGCGCTACAATGATTGGGGTTGAGGGTCGGGAGTCGCTTCCAAATTCACCTACGGTGGGGTCGAGGCCAGGGCGCCCTGTATATTCTATTTGTATACATCGTGGTCCTGGAATAGAAAACACCATATGGCACACGCAGGTGTACCCGAAGGCGATTAGGACCCGCTCGCATGAATTTACATTAATACGCTTCGGGATTTACGTCGTTTACCGGATTTATTATTTCGAACGTGATTCGACGCTTTTCGGAACAGGTAGAGCAGCAATTTCTGCTGTTCGTTGCCCCCCGATGTAATATAATTCATCATATAAGCTCCTTTAATTCAAAATGATTTCTGATTGGATTGCATGATACAATTCTGGTACACTTTAAATATTGAAGAATAGTGTAGGGATACGAAATATTAATTCTCACTCTTTACGCGACCAAAAAATTATAAAGCAATAATTTGATATAAAATGATTAAAGAAAATTAAAATGCGCATAACGACTTGTTATTTCTGTAAAAATTTTTATTGGATATTAAGATCTATTACTATATATATCATAGAAAGCACAGAGAGAGAGAGAGAGAGAGAAAGTATTATTTTTTGTAAAATAATTTTATATATATATATTCTGAATTTTAGTTATCGGTCGATAAATAAATATTTATTGAGCTGTTAGTTATGACTACTACGTCGCGTCCCTTTTGTGCATCTCATTTTCACTTTCGATACACTATCTTTGGAAAAAAATTTCGGAAACACCGTGTGGTCTTTTACGCAAGATGACGTCACGCAAATTTCGGACCGACTAGCAGCGTACACACACGCGATGCCCACCTGTGCACGCGTATTTTAATCGCGATCCCGCGGCGAGATTATCGGCACTCGATTAGGATCCTCGTGAATGCATTAACGATTTCCATCAGCATAGATCTATCGTAGACCTTGCATAATAATCGGACAGGGAAGATTTGCATATGCATGAGTAAGCGGCACACGTGGTCAAATTCACAGCGCATGCTTGTCCCGTCTTCTTCCTTTACTTTTTTTCTGATCAGACTCTTACGTTGAATTATTTTTAAAAGTGCATGTTTCTTTAATTTAGCATTAATTAAATTTTTTTAAACGCTGCAATTGTTGAGAATGCAAAAATTCTGGATTTGAAAATGAAACGAGTAATGCTATATTTATTAATATTGTCGTCATCAGATGCAGCTACGATAATATGATAATACAATTTTATATAAATTCACAATTACATGATCTCTTTAACCGCACGTTTTAACCGTACGATGATTATTATGATCATCGAAAGAAATCCAAGGATAAGCGTTTCGTGCCTCTGATTCATGGCTGCGACACCCTTTAGAAAGAAAAAGATTACACCATCCGAGTGTGCACACTGCACGCATTTACGTGGCGTAACGGGAAGACGTGAGTCAGCTCAATTTGCCGATGAACTCCACCGTCTGGAGGAGCAGGTATACGGAATCGGTCCGTGCAAGTATTAGCGGGTGCGTGCGGTCGACTGCGCGATTGTGTGCGTGTAACCTATGTTGCGTGTACATCTGTGTGAGTGAGCGCGAGAGTGCTACGATGATTGTTATTGCGTAAAGTCGTTTGGAAACGACGATGGAGTGGCAATTAAGCCCGGAGAGTGTCGGGCGCCAATCCGATGCAATATTTCACCTGGACACCTTATGACGTGATAAACAAAGTCATTACTGCGCGACTCGGTGAACATAAGGCGGGCGAAACTCATTCATTCACCCGTGAGTGAAAAATGATTAAACAAAAAAATCAGAGCAGATTATTGTTTAAAGGGGTCTGCCCCCTACGCGTTAATATCACATAAACACGCGCTGTCACATTGTTAAAACTATCTGTTTATACTTGCGAAAAATTTTAATTTTGTCGGGAAAAGAAGATGAGACGAATTGATCCGAGCTATCATATTTTTCAAACAGCAAATAACGTATAACAGTATCTATAAAGAAATAATGATAATTATATACATATATGTAATGCCATTATTTTTGTATTTAAAAATTCAGGGAATAATATTTATATAATATCTTTATAAAAATAATCATGAAGAGCTGTAATTTTTTTATATAATATAAAGATATATATATATGAAATAATTATATAATTTTAAAAAATCATAAAATGTGCATAATTTTATATTAATATATTTATAATTTGTATTACATGCATGTAGAATGTTAATTAAAAATTTTTCTTGAAATACTCGATAATACTTGATAATCGGTGCTCGGATATTGATATCCGAATAAGGATTTATCTCCAGCTTTCTTGATATTAATTTTACGTCAGTAACGCCGGCACGTATTTTTCTCGCAAATAGCAATGAGCGATGATTCCTTCACGGGGATCAACGAAGAAAGGAGGCCGATTCAATCTGGCTCCTCGATCGTAGGACAAATTCGGCCTAAAGGGAGGATCAGCTGTCACTGTTGATGAGCAAGGGCTTCGAAGGGCCAAGGATGCGGGGATACGTTTTATATGAGAAGTCGCGGCAAGTCCCGACATCTAGACGCCAGCGTAGAAGGGAGAACGTAGGATTTTATGTCCCGTAACTCCCTCGGGAGCCCCACGTTTATGTTCTACCCTGTCATCATGATGTCCACCTACACGCCGGACAAAACAAAACACTATCCGAGCTCTTTTTCTCCGTCTCTCTTACTCTCTGACCTCCTCTCTTCCTCCCCCACCTCGCTGTCGTAATAGGAATTCGTCCGCGACGAGGAAATGCCACGCATTTCTGCGAGGAGGAAAGTGTTCAAGCTCTGACTTTCATTCTTTCGCTTTTATTTCGTCAGGGCGACTCGGGAATGCCTATCGACTTCCCTCGCAGACGAGCGTATCTTAATTGCGCCTGCAATTTTAGCTCGATTGATATAGATGGTGTACAATCTTAACGCGAACGAATTGGCACATAATGACGTAGTCTTTTATTTGATCTAAAAGAGAATGTGTGTCGCGATGCTAGATTATTTGTGGAATATATTTTTTTTTTTTTAAACAAAAGAGTACAATGTTAAGTCGCTACACTAGTATCGCTTTTCAATTGTATCATTGATTTTATTGATCGCTATATATCGCGCGTTCAATAACATCTGAAATTGTATCATAATTTTGTTTATGTAAATAAGCTGCATCTAATATCTAGTTTTCAAATTTTTATTTGGCATGTTACATTGTTACATTGTTTTAGTAATACTTTTGTAAAATTAAATTTAAATCGTAAAAAAATTTTAATTTTAGTTTAGCGTAAGCCGTCTGCGAAAGAATGTAATGTAGGTATTTCTTCTGCGAAACATAATACAGACATTTCTGTATTTCGCTTTGCATTTATTGTCGTCTACACTCGCTCTCTTTACATTAGACGTTACGTCGACTTAATGTTTTGCGCTCGCAAACGTGACCTGTATTTTCTTTCGCTACACGATCGTCATGTTTATTCATGTCTACTACGTCATCTTTGCATCACGTTTATGTATCGACATCATAATTAACGGTATATCGATACTGAAATCATTTCTTCTACAGAAAGTATTTCGCTTATATAATTAAAAAAATTGCTCCAATTTTTTTCTAAAAAACTGATACGTCTCTCTCTCTTGTCTCTCTCTCTTTCTCTCCCTCCCTGTCCTTCTCTCTCTCTCTTTCTCTCTTGTTATTATAAAGTATATATTTATCTCTAAAATAATAGGTTACTGTCAACTGCCGCGCCTATAATACTCTTTCGCGCCTTTATTTAATTCTCGACTTGTCTTCTGTCGCTGGATTATTGCGTTATTATTGTGTAAATTACTGTGCGAATATTGCTAATTTCGGAAGAGAAGGGGCGTGGGTGTAAAAAGACCTCCCGCTCGTATATTAATTTACGACGAATTCTATTCTTATAGTAACAGTCTTCACACGTGTAACATGTTGATAGATTTACCGTGACTAATCTTTCATATATCTTCATCATCTTATTATTGCTTCTAGCCACTTCTACTTTATTGTTAACACATTGAAATATATATATATATATATATATATATATATATATACATACACATACATACATATATAGGCATGCGATTAATCTCAATCGCTACCGTGATTCAAATTTCCGCATTGCGAGCTCTGTAACGGCACACAGCACTTATCATTACGTCTTACTTTGACCGATTCCTTTCTATTTATCCGGCTGTGTTTTTCCCGTATCTATCGTATAACTGGTAATTCCATTATTGCACGTATTTTTCACACCTCGGTACACAATAAAATTGTTTTGGAAATCGCAAAGATCACCGCCGAGAATTGTAGTATCTCGTACGGTCGATTTCTTATCAGATGACGGTCAGTGAAATTTGCCGCGAATATAAAATGACCGGAGAAAAAGGCAGGAATCACACGGCAATAATTCTCGAACCGGCAATGCTACGGGTGACAACTATATAACTTTAGCGAATGTAACGATGTCATTATTGGAATAACATAAGCCATGTATCGTACGTGAGATTTGACGTCTCTTTTCGTACGCATGTACATTTTTCCACGCAGATCCGCTGGATTTCCGTAAGTTTTAATTGCCGCTTTAAACCGTTGGCAGGCAATATACCGCTTCGCATCCCCTTGGCTTCCGCTTAAAATTTAAGAGGCTTTTCCATAATACTGCTCTACGCCAGATTTCAACCTTTAAAACTATGATAATTTATTATTCAACCAACATGCAATATGCAAAAAAAAAGTATGACATTGTTATGAAATTTTTTTTAATTAAAGAGAATAAAATAAATATATTTATTATATCCAAAGCAAAAACGTTATAAATTGGTAATAGCGATGTAGATTGTAGATCATCGTCCATATCAATCAGTCCGTTATATCGATTACAGTTGCAACATTGCGTTCGTCGCAAATTGCATTCGCCGTTGGATTAAATGCAAATTTCGGCCGCAATTGGCTCGGCCACGAATTACAAATCGCGTATTACGCGATTCCCGATGTGTTATTCGATCGTAATTATATCACGTCGGTCTCATTAACACCGCCATGCCGATTACACCTCGCGGCAATTTCAATTATATTTGAAAAATTCTCGTCTCGCGAAAAAGAGAGCGAAATAGATTAAAGGATGTGTGACGGGGCCCCCCATTGGACACGTTCCCCTAAGTATCTCGTGGAAATCACGGCCGTCATTAACATTGCGCGAACGGTGTTACTGATGCGAAGTAACAGCGACGATGCGCGCACGTCTTATAACCCAGTCAGCGGGTTATCACTATTACACACGCTATAATTTATTTCGTATTACGGTCTTCGCTCTTATATCGAAATGCCCGGCGAAACGCTGACTGCCCCGAGCCAATGGAATCGCACCGCGACGCCTAGTTTTACGATGGACGGGGTCAAGCGAGAGGTGTCACTCATCGAGCGTGTCACTCGAACTATGGTCGCGATAATGTAATGATAAATGCAAGATTTAAAGCGTTGTCTTGTTGAGGAATCTAGAGTGCGTCGGGCGTGAACACTTTCGTAAAGCTGAGTCAGACATTGAGGTCGCGAACTTTGAACACGCAGAAGAAATTTATACACGCTTTACCTTGCTGTAATAAGAAACTGTTTTTCTCAACTCAAATCACCGTCTATATTCTTCACGTATTTTTAAAATAATTATTTTATTTCTTATTACGATAAATTTTATGAAATTATTTGCATTTTGTTAATATAAATTTCGATCTCAACATCTCATTTCTAACTAAAGTATATTTATCTACAGTTAAGAGTGATGAGAGGTAATTTTGAAATGACGAGAGAATCTTATTGTCATCGCACTTTTACACGCACGAAATAACACTATTAGAGGATAACGTTTTCTATACACAATGCGTATTGTACGCCATATTTTATCGTAATAAACTCACATCCGGCAATCCTGACGGAATTCGGGGCGGGATTTGGCCGAGAGGAGAATACGATTCACGATACAGGCGCGTTCATCGTAACACCTGCGATAATCGCTGATGCATGTCGCCCTAAAATCCGAGAGCCGTCACCTTCGTAGTCGTAAAACTGATGAGTTATTAGTACGTTAACGAGCGCGGTGCGGCTCCCTCCATTTATTTCGGATCTGCTCGTCGGAGAGAATAACGGGTGGATCATTTCGCGTCGTGCATTGTCCGAAAAACGGTGCAAAATTGAGTTTTGAGAGAGGGCCAGGGATATCACGACCCTGGGTACTGTACAATCATAAAAGACGCGCTACGATGTCGACACATAATTCTCGCGATGGAATAATTGACGAGTAGTATTATGAATCGTGCACAAAGTCCGTTAAAACTGTCTCAGACATGCTGTATCATAACACTTAAATTAATCTTTTTCATTTTTATTTATTACTGCCTCAATTTTTAACTGCCAATTCAATTTCTAAATATTTCATGAATATTTTTTATTTACTCATTGATAATAAATTATTTTAACAAAAATCGAGAAAAATGTAATGAATTTATCGTCATTAAATTCGAGGATCACACGCGTGTTATTCATCAGGTAGGTGCGCGTCTTTGTGTGTAATGTAATCTGTGCATACAGCGTCGCGTATCCCTGCGATCTCGAATCTTGCAGCCTCCAATCGGCTGAGAACACGTAGACGGATTACTCATTCGCGCAGGGAGAAATTCAGCGATTCCATCAGATCCGTATATAGATAGCTTTGACGTGAATACATATAGGATCTTAAAGTGTTCATCGTCATCGGGTGCGGTGTGACGTGTGTGGAATTGCACCTTTTCACAGGCGAGACTACTTGCACGGCTTGATCCGTATTTATTTACGTACCGATAAGCGTAAAATTGGCCTAACTGCTGTGCGTGACGAGCGAGGAGAGGAGAGAAGGAAGGGGAAGAAGCTCGTGAGAGAGAAATGAGAGGAGAGGCTGGGCAATCATGCATAATTGAATTCATCTTTGTGCGTGGGAGTGGGTCCGGAGCTATATGAATATTCAATTCCTCAATTTGCCGCGCGAGCATACACGTTCAATTTGGCGAGAAGCGTCAAGGAGTTACAGAGCGACGCTTCAGGAGCGACGAGACACCACCGCCAACAACCAATTAGGATCGAGCTCTCGTGTACCGAGAGACAAACCGCTCCGTACCTAGTTTGACAGCGTGTTTCTGCTCGGCAAACACATTCGATCTGCCTTACGGTCTCTAGATATTTGTCTTCAAACAGCGACAGTCACACCCATCGATGGGAGACAGAGAGAGAGAGAGAGAAAGAGAGAAAAGCGACGAATGGCGATACGCGCTCGGCGTAACGAAAACGAACGTTTTATTAGAATTGATTGCAGCGCGTACAGCAAGTGGCAAGATCGTAACGACGAAATTTTATTGCCAGGAAGTCGGTCTCGCGCCGCACACCTTACATAATATACGTCGTGAGTTTCGCTCGGGACAAAGTGCGATTGCTATATATAATGCGGCGTGCAATACGCTCCAATAACGTTACTAATAAATAAATAGAGAAAATCACTTTATAAAGTATTACGTACAATTACATTTGTGAGAAAGAAGAAACATTATGAAAGACTTAATATTGGAAAAATACGAATGAAAATTTCACATCTACATATCTCTCCGAATGTCCGCGATTTTTCGCGCGTAAAATTCTAGCGGTGTCTAGCGGCAATTTCTTTCCATGAATTCACCGCCATTAATTTCTTACAAACGGACGTGCAGTCGTTTAAATAAACTGTTCGTGTAACGATTTTCCAGACGGGCGAGCGGGTGGAAACCGAGCGGACGTTTGTTTTAAAGAGAGATTTTCGCCGTGTTTTCCTACGCAACCGGCGAGCCGGGCTTTCGGGATTCACCGACACGTACGTACGCACGTGTACGCATCCAATGCGACTGTACTTTGGAGCGACTCCAGAGCCGAATTTACGCCGTTGTATAATGGCGTCGTGCGGGCATTACTTACACCCGATGATTACAATCAACAGCCATTCAGAGAAACCACCCTCCGGGGCGTGTACGCTCGCTGTTTTACTTTCCGTTTGAGCGATGCGAGCCGCCACGTGACCGCAATCACGTCGCTGTTTGTAAGTACTTACGCAACTGTTTAACAAATACATCGGTGGGAGGAGAGAGTGTACGCTTTTCCACAGGATTGTACGGATTAGTCGCTCGCAATACGACCTTTACAAATGAGTATTGAATCGAAGAAAAATGATTTCGACCGTATATGGCATATATATATATATATATATATATATATATATATATATATATATATATATTAAATATGAACAAGAATTAGCCATTCATGTGCGTATTTCTTTGTTTTATTCTGGAACACTATAGGAGATTAATTATTTTTTGTGATATTATCCAAATAATAAAGGAACGTTATTTTATATAAATATCATGAACTGCTATTTAACAGCAGCAATTAAATTAATATTTTCTAAGTTTATATTCTCATATAAATTTCAAATTTAGTAAAATAAATAAAATCGATATATATCGTTATGATAATACGCAGAGATGATAAACGTCAAGAGATTACTTCGACTTTTGTATCATAAAAAAGCCATGCATATAAAATTTGTTAGATGCAAATGGAAGATATTAATTAAATAGAAGATATAATTATGCGAACTGCCATAATAAATGTACCGTGGAGATAATGCATTCGAATGAATATTCAATTTACGTATATGCGGGATCAAATTAATGTAAAAAATCTGTTAATTTATAATGCAATAGATCTTTTTATCGATACAATTTTAATTCTATTCTTTTTTTTCTTTTTGTTTTTTTTGTGCATCTAATTATTCGCTCGTATATTCACTTTTTGTTTTCTTTCTTGTCTCGCTACTTCATAATTAAAATACAAAACAGCTCGTAATACATCTTTTTATTCAATGGCGTTTTTATACTGTATATCATCTTATAAACACAGTAATACAAGTTTGCTACAAACTATGCTATAGACCTTTTTTCATTTTATTAACTCGTGTATGGAGCCTTTTATTCTTGGTTTTCCTCTTCGCAGTATATTGATCGTCAGTTGTAAAATAGTACATCTAGAATGAGGATCGAGTAACAGATCACTGTCCATAGGCATTAAGTTTAAGCGTCCGAGTGGCGCCGCGTCGCTCCTAAACGCGTTGACTTCCTCGTGCTGGATCCTCATCACGTGGTCTTCGTGACTGGCGATCTGCGTCAAGTACAGGGACATTGTCGTACCGCGCGAGGAAAAGTCGTGGAGGCGGCTGCCGGATTAATGTCACTTGGTCTTGGATAGCTCAGTGGGTGCCAAGAAGTGGTGAAAGGTTAGCGGTTGATAGATGAACGCGATTGGAGATTTCTCAATTTATTTATGACCACATAAATAATGACAGACGCGTACGCTCGTAAATAACGGGGACATAACCCGCTGAGAATTTTTTATCTGAAAGTACTTTACACCGATCCTATAAATTATGGAAACAAACTCTGTCACTGTAAAATAAACAGAAACCGAGAATTACATAATCAAAGAAAATATCTCGTTTGATTCGGCAAAACTGACGAGCTGCATATGTATTTGGAATTGTAATATTTAACTGTCACATAAATATCTATATTTTATCTATAAATTAAAGAACTATTTAGTATCAAAACATTTAATGATATGATTTGATCATTTTAATTAGAAATTGATTTTTTATCTTATAAATTTCAGTTGTCATATTGAGTTTAATATTCGTACAATAATATTGTTGAAATTATATTGCATATATGTGTATATCTTTCTGTCAATTTGCTCTTTGATTGTGATAAAAATTGTTTAAAACAAGAAAAAAGATATAAGCGTTGATTAAATATTTGCTCGTGCATTATTTTTTCTTTTTCTCTCTCTCTCTCTCTCTCTCTCTCTCTCTCTCTTTCTCTCTCTCTTTGTTCCGAAAATATTTCCCGGCTCTCTTGCGTCGTTATATCTAAATCAGGCCGTACTCGTTGTGTGAAAAAACGGCGAGTTTCGCATACGCACTCGCGCCATTAGACGCGGCGCATTACGTTTTGTTCTACGTTTAATTTTGGCAGTTTTCGCCGCGCCCTCGCGCGCTAACAAGCGTTGCAGGCGCCGCAGCGGCGGCGCGTAATTAACAACACTAATTTTAATTGCTATGCAACAAAGAGCGGATGAGCGCGAATTCCCACGAGACTCCTATGAGCGATCCGTTGATGAACGATAATTTCGGCAGATTCTCTTTCGTCCTTCCCTTTCCCGCTCTCTCTTTCTCTCCCTCTTTCTTTCTCACTCTCTCTCTCTCTCTCTCTCTCTCTCTCTCTCTCTCATTCTCTTCCTTTTCATTCATTTTTGCCACTCGGCAGTTATTTGATTCGGTTCCTCGCGGCAGGAAAAAAGCGCCCTTTCTCATTGAAAGACGCAATTTAATTTTTGTACACGCACGGTTTGCAGGAGAGGCGGGGTTCGCTCGCGAAATAAGCTTGCAATTCGGCTGTTGCAGTTTCTCGCATGAGAAAACACGGCGCAGAGACACGGTGCGTAGCTTCCTCGATGCACGCCCGAGCATTTGCGTCTAATTGGCGGATAAAATATGCAAAAATTAAACTTCATTGCTTCGCGTGTCATGTGAATAGCGAGAAGTAAAACATTTGCTCGATAAAGAAAATTGCAATTCGGAATTATTTATCGATCAGCGTCACAATACGCTCGGATACGCGCGAATAGGTTTCGCGAAATAAAAAATTCCAAAAATGCTAGCGATTGGATCGTCAACGTCGATGAAACGGGAAAAACACGACGGCCCGCGATGGAAAGCGGTATACGCATGGCCCGGATAATCACATCGGACACTGATCGGTGGCCAGACAGGTGAGCCAGCGATGAAAATCCCATCAGGGCGGTACTCATGAATAAAAAATTTGTATCGGCCTATCAGGGCATCTGGTTGACCAGACACCCCGCATTAAGGCTGATATCCAGAAACACTCTGCGAGATTGTTATACCACCCCCGATCCACCCCTCGCGCCGCTCTAACACCCTCGCAAATTCGATGGTCCGGGTAAAACTACCCCTTATTGCCGCGCTGATCGACTCTGACGAGAGGGGTAATCGAGCCCGTTTCTCGTCCGTCATTTTTCCTTCTGATGGGACAAAACTAATAAAAGCGATCGATTTCATGCGTCATACTATCCGTTTATAGTTTCCTAATACACAAATTCGTTTTCTAATATATACTTGATTTTTTTTTAGGTAGCAATATATTGTTTATATATGCAAATCCTATGAAAATGATAATGCGTATAACGCATCACAACGCTTTCAGGAGACGATGTATAATGAGCTTAATTCCAGTTTTGATTATCTTCTTCTTTGCAGACGCGCTTTTAACGGATACAAATGACGTGCCAAACGAATATAATCGTATTAAGTCGTCGTGTGACTAAAGTTTTCTTCCACTATTCCTCTTTATCCTCCGATTCCATCTCTTTTTTATCCGTCGGATTTTAATCTCGTAATGTCAAAGCTGTGCTTGGATATTGGGGATCATTAGTCAAACTGTCATACTGATATTAATAGTCCACAAGTATCGAAGTATGCACTCTATGGAAATGCATTTCATTTATTTCCCGGCTGGTGGAGTGACATTGTTGAATGACTTCGACCTCTTTTTCCCGATTTTTCTCCCCAACCGATCTCTCGGGTAGCCGTCTTACACTTTCGCATTTCGAGAATTCGACGGTGAATTTGCACCTTTTCGTGATACGAGATCACTTTACAAACCATTATGGCGTAAGCAATATATATTATGCAGATTGAAATAGCATTCCGCTTTATAAGAGTATCGTATTATTATACGTATAGAATTACGAAAAAGCATGTGAATAAACTAGTGTATTTAAAAATATCAAATAATTAAATATTTAATTTTAAATATATAATTATTGCCACAGATTTTGCTTTTAAATATTAAAATATTATTAATTAAAATAATTTTTCTTTAAACTTTTCATATCAGATAATTTCTCCAAATTTAAAATCAGAGATGAAAATGTTATTTATATGCTTACGTGTATTATGTTATAATATTATACAAATGTAAAAAAAGGAAAAAAAATCTGATATGCCAACATCGCAACGAAATTGTTTATTCATTACTAGATATATTATTTGAGAGAGGATCGTGAGGACCGTGAATACGATTCATTATTGGAAAATGTAGCGGCAAGCGCAATGACTCATAACTCGCGCCGGTTGACATACGCCGAGTAATCTAAGGAACATACATTACGATCACACTGTATTAAAAATAACTTGGCCGTTACTCTATCATCGTGACCACAGGCACTTTCTGCTGCCACTTGATAAAATCTTATCTCATTATTTTACCTATAGTTACGTCGCACCGCCCGGCTACCAGGATCTGACCGTACAAAAAGAACATACCGCTGCCGAGATAAGACTAGCCGCAGCTGCAAAATCGAAGTTCGAAATCACGCTACCGGAATTCACGACGAAACAGGCCGATAAAATTGAACAGGTTTCAGTGCGTCCTTGAAATTGATCACATTCCGGAGCGTGTGCTCATACAGAACGTAAGATTAAACTGAACAAAATTCACGGCAATATATATATATAAAGATATATAAACGAATATATATAAACGAAATAAATAAAAATAAATAAATAAAATAAATAAATAAAAATTTCGATAAACATGATAATGCAAAGTAAAACTAAACTTTTGCAATGTTATTATCGCAACGGGAATAGTTTTTTGATAAAAAGATTCGCGATTATGTATCGTCGACTATATTATTTGCAAACCGCGCAAGCATCAGGCTGACTTCCCGTACCGCGGCATCCGTCAGGGACACACCAGCTGTTGTACGCGGAATAATTAGCAGCATCGTGCAAGGTGTATAGGGGATCTAACAAGGTTAGCTAGTCTGTTGGCTAGCGCGTGGGGGCCTTACGCGCGAGAAGGCGCCCCTGCAAACCGCACCGTTGGCATCTCCCAAGGTAGGGGCCCAACGATCGGATGACTCATCGGGGCCCCGGACATAATGATGCTCATGATGATGACGACGATATCAGGGCGGTGGCAATGACTACGAGACCCCTATAGCAAAGCTTACCCCCTTGACGTTGATGCAACGCGCCCCACGTGTACAAGCGCGTTCTTAGTCATCAAGTCATCCGGAACCATGAGCTTCTATTTTTTTCAATTCCTTTTTTTCGCTTCCCCGTGTTCACCACCTGATCCGCACACGTGTAGAACAGGCGACTAGACCGATGTCTAGGTCAACGTACGGCGTGAATTCACTACCGATCGCGTGAGTCATCGCACGCCATCGGGGACCGGTGCAAACGACTTTGCAGGAGAACGAGACCCTGACGCGAAAGTGTCAGCATCTAGGAATATATCGCGCTTGGCGAGTCGGTCTTCGTGGAATGCGAAGTATTTTGGGTCGACGAACTTCGACGAATGTCGGTTATCGGCCGCCAACGTTGCCGGTGCATACGAATACGTTAACCCGGCTGACCGAGGGGGCGGGGATTAATTTTTATAGGTCTCGAAGATGAAGAAAAATATCAGTCAGACCGGATGCGTAACATTTGGATAGTCACCCAAAAGGAGTTTCACAAAGAGCATTAATGATGAAACTATATTAGGATAATATGATATAGACTTTGAAACGATTAATCAGAAATCAATTATTTTTCCACGAGAAATTGACTTCTTTTTTTTGCAAAACAGAAATATTATTTTTAATATATACATTTTATATTTCGGAAAAATTATATATAGCAACAAAAAAAATGTTTTTCTTTATAAAAAAAAAAAAAAATAAAGGTACTCACGGATTTTGAAACAGTAATAAAAACAAAAATTTTTTATTACTATTCGACTTCAATAGATTAAGATTAAGACATCAAGCGAGCAAAATTGAAGAAATAGCAGGAAAAATTTATTCGAGCGTTGATTAGTCCCATTGTTAATTCATGAGTGAAAAACAATCACAAAACATTCGAAAAGTATCTCGGCGCGGCGGAGCAAGAATCGTTTTTCAGATTGCAATAACAGAACGTTTTTGTTCGTACTTCGCCAACAATGCGTTCAGCCGCGCCAGCCACTTGAGCGGCGTAGCTGCGGGGCAATGATACATGTGCAAGTGGAACACCGCTGCTAATTGGTTAATCGTGTCCATCAGTGCGCTTCGCAGAGAAAGATAGGGAGACCGCGGAAAGCCGAAGGCGATGTGCTCGCGCGAATGTGGAGAATAATTTTTTGCGCGTTAGCTAGACTGTATCGGAGTAAGTAGTAAACTAACCGAAAGTATCATTCCGTGAAGTCGATCCGCTTACACGGTCTGAGAACATAAGATAATAGTATCGTGTGTGGCATAAAAAATGCATGTATGTGTGTATGTGTGTGTGTGTGTGATTTTAGGATTGACAGTTAATCGATCGGCTTATCTATTTTTTTTCTGTCTGCTTTCTCTTTTTCTTTATCTTAATATTTTCTTTATCTCTTAATATTATTTTTAAAATTTGTCATTTCTTGCTTATATTTGTTAATTATTTGCTATAAATGACAAGAAATAATTGATTTTTTTATATAGATATCAGATAATAAAGTAGATTTTTATATAGATATCAGATAACTAAAATAAAATTACGGTATTTTTGAAACAAAAATTAATCAAGAAAATTATAAATATAATATAGATAGTTGTTTTCTATATAAATAATATGCGCTCTATAACAGATTATGGAAGAAAGTTTCTCTTTCTTTCTCTTACATCATCTGATTTTCCTCTTTCCTCGTTCATTCCAACTCCTCTCTCTTTTCCACTTTTAACCATTTCTTATCCTCTCTTGAAAACCAGTAGTCGCTGATTCGTTTAGCGAAGGCACACTCTCGAGTCTCGAGAATAAAGAGATGAAAGGAGGGAAGACGTAGAGAGAGAGAGAGAGAGAGAGAGAGAGAGAGAGAGAGAGGGGAGAATTGCACAATCAAGCATTGCCCTCTGCGAGCGGACGATGGTTCCTAAGTGTGACGCATAACTCAGGCGGTTTAAACCAGAAGCAGGTGACACAATTTCACCAATGATTCGCGAGTAAAATCATAGCTGCCGCGTGCGTCCATGAGAATGCATAGCTCGCGGCACGATAAGATAATCGCGGATAGCTGCATCACGCGATCGGCTTAGCGTTATCTATAAACACGGAATTCTTACCGTATTGATTTTGTACATATGATAAAATATCTATATATTAGAAATTTATTTACAATGAAGACAAATTTTTTGTCTTCATTGTAGATATAATAAATTTTTTGTCTTCAAGTAGAAATAAAGAACAATCCGATATTTATCAGACGATAAAATGTTGTGTCAAATTGTGTCAAATTAAGAAATTAATATTACGATTGAAATTCGAGAGTCGATGAGTCACGTGGTATTTTTAGATAAGAAATCTGATAAATCGAAACGCGGGATTTATACACTATAGGCGACAATACGTCACGATTGATATAATTGAAACTCATAATATTTCGCGCATGAGATTTAGTAAGCAATTTTTTTTTTAAATTATCTACAAACTCTCTTCCGTGTTTGTTTTCTTTTTTTAAGAAACATCCAGTTTAACTCAACAAACTCGTAAACATTACTTTGATACAACTCTCCCCATCGCAACTTTACTTTATTATGATGGAGCGGTAAGATCTGTCCTGAGAACCTTGTTTACTGATGATAAGATTTTTGTCGTCAATGTCCCGCAACCGGAAACTCGAATTTCCCTTGCGGTGAGCACGTTTTTTTCGGTCAAACGGGTCACTGAAACAGCGAGATAACGAATGCACATAAACCCTGCAAGCGAACGATGCAAGGCCGCATGTACGTATTTGCGAATCCCACGAGAGGCGGAAAAAAATCCGAGCACTTCTCTAATTATTCATCATCGTATCCGAGAGAGAAAAAAAAATAAAAATTAGCGAGAGCCCGCTTGTTTCCTCTCGACTAATACTTTCATCTAAAGAGGATTTTGCTCAGCCGAGTCTCGGTTTGGATTAACGAGAGGACTCTACGGATTTTTCTTTATTTCCTTTCGTCCAAAAATATGTTTTTCCGAGTCGGCAGTAAAACTCGTGCGGCAAAAAAGACGAAATATGTTTAAACGTGTTTCGGAGAATTTGAATTTATTGAAGCGGAATCTGTGTTTAGATACGACAATTAAAATATATATTGAATCGTAAAAATCTTTTTTTGTATCTTCACGTAAAATTCTTGAAACTTGCAATAAATGTCAATTATATCTACTGACAACGATACTTTTTTCGAGTAGCGAGCGTTAAGTTACGCCCATCTTCGTGACGAGAAGTACAGTAACGTAAGTGGATGATGTTAAAAAAGTTTGAGAGTATAAATTCGTAAATCGTCGTGTCATTGACTCGTTGCGAAAATGCGTAAGCATGAAGAGATAATGAGGCAGAGTGAAAAGAAAGAAAGGGACGATCGACATGACATCACTCATCCATAATTTTGCGATTCAGAACGACTTCCTTTTTACGGATTCGGTGAATAACTTCCGTGAACTGTCACTGCAATCGTAAAAAATGATGAATGCGTCCAACCTTTTTTGCTGCACAATTTTCGGATCTTTTATCCTGCTTTATAATATAAATGACCATAATCTTACCTGTATAGTAAATGAGAATCGAGAATATTTTGACAAAAAATATGATCATTATTCAGTTTATTTTTATTTTAATCTTTTATTATCCCCAGAAAACAATTCACTAAAAATAAAAAGTTGAACGACAGGTAGACACACGAAAGTTAAACATTATCAGATGGTACTATACCGGATCACAAAAAATAAGGTAACTTTAGATTTAGATTTTAGAGATTTTAATTTAGATTAAGATTTAAAGGAGTTTATCTTTTCAATCTGAGAAAGCGATCAATCAAAAAATTCATAAAAACTTTTTGAACTTTTTTGAAAAAGACATCGAAGGAAAGAAGTTGAACGGCAGGTAGAGACACGCAGGCTAGATGTCATAAGGTGAAGCTATACCGGATTGTGTTGAGAGATGGATAAGAGCCATTGGATAAGAGAGTTTGAGAAAGGAAAAGAGTGGGGTAAAAGCGAGGATCAGCGTAGTCTCACTAACCCATAATTTCCGAAAGGGCTCCTTCGAGACCCTCGGGCCGGGCACAGAACCGGTAGATGATTCCTTAGAATCGCGAAAGCGAGTTTATATACCTGATCTGGTCTTCCGTGCATTCCGAGGTTCAAGGAAACGTCTTATATTGCCCGTCTTTATTGGTCCAGTCGCGAAAAGGAGACTGAAGCTTTCCGCATATTGCGGTTGCGAACTTATTGTTAGAATAATTCATCCTTACTTTTTGGCTTCCCGTAATAATCTCGCGTAACGCCCACCGATTATATGCGCGTTGACCATCGCCGTCGGCGATTTCCCATACGGCAACACCATAGGGCTCCTCTCTCTCCGCCTTCCCTCTGCTTGCTCCCCCGCGCTGCATTCATCCTTGCTACTCATGGTCTGTCTATCAGTTTCTCTTTCTTCCATTGGCTAAGCATTGCTCTCTCGCGTTTATTAAAATGCATCGTGTAGAAGGCGCACCGGAGCATCCCCATTCGTGGCTCCCATAACAAAATTACTGTGATTAGGGGCCTCTCTCTCCCACGCTAACCACCGTTCTAGCTTGTGCCCTAATTCTATCTTCATGACGATCCACAGAAAACGCACGCGTTTCGTCGCTCTTTTGCTCAAGCATCGCACCGCAATCCAAGGTTATTGTCCACGTTCTTTATATATATTTTTTTTTTTTTTTCGTGAACCATGTCGTTTAGAAAAGGCTGAGACGCGATCTAACGGCATAATTTCTAGTTCCTCGTATTGATTTATCTCTACTCGCATTTGAGGAGTCGAACACTTATGAGGATTTTAATTCGCCTGGTGAGCTTTAAATGATTCTCTTCCTTCTGTCTTTATATTGAATTTCCTGAGACTTTCTTATAGGCCAAAAGGGTTTTATGGCCGATAAAAAAAAAACCAGTTGTGTGTGCCAGCGTGTTTCTACAGCGTATCGTTTCCATTCCATCAGATCTATCGATGTTATTCCGATACTGAATATATCTATTGCTCGCTATACCCTATAATTACGTGTCTCGAATAACGCGTTTAATGCTAATGTAATTTCGTTCCAGTAAACGAGTAAACGATCGTTCTGTATTCCTTTGTTTTTTTATCCTTTGTTTTTCAACTGTCCGCATTTTAAAACATTGGATGCGTATCGTGCGAACCGATTGGATAAAAAATAATGAATTTTACATGTCTCAATATTTTATATATTTTTTATAATTTTATATTTTCTTATATTCAACTAAGTGAAAATAAGAATAAACAAAATTTAGAAAAAAAAAAAACAGAGAGAGAGAGAGAGAGAGAGAGAGAGAGAGAGAAGCTATGTTGAAGCTTTTATGTTGTTTTTGTAATGAAACATCAATGCTATAAATAATATTGTCGACATAATCTTAATATTTAATACACATTACTGGAATTGCATTTTGCATTATTGGAATATCATTATTCATGATTTTTTCTCCGCCTACAAATGGTAACGCACACACCTGTTCAAAGCGTTCTTTCAGGCTTCACAAGTGGAACACAATAGATTTAGCATCACTGCGAATATCATCTTTTCCGAAAATACTTTTCCACGCGGGAACATCACCTGTCGATTTATTTCATCTTACGTTTGCCAGCGAATTTGGCTCAAGTGAGCAGAATTTTTCCGATGCGCAGTAGAATCTCGTCGATATATCGCAGGATTCACCGTATGAGTCTCGAAAGTCTCAGAAAACCTCACTCGATTCCAAGAACCACGCACTTCTCGCGAGAAGAAACGAGAAGGTAGAGCCTTTTTTGTCCTTGTCACAAGGAGATGCCATAAAGATAGGGACCTTGTCGACGAGCGGGACCAGTTTTCGGGTCTTTAGCCCTCTCCTCTCCCCTCCTTCTCTCGTTTATTACGTGATGCGCCGCGAATCTTTTCAGAAATCCCAACGAAAACGGACGGCCAAGAGAAACGGAAAAGAAAAGGAAAAAAGGAAGAGAGAGGCAGCAGGGAAAGGAAGAAAAGAGAACAAGATGATGCCACATGTGAACATCGTTACACACGAGAAGAAATCCTCGAAATAGATTCTTGCAAATCTTTTGTGAGGTGGAAGCTATAGTATTATGGTATTATTGCATCGTCTGCGATTATAGATGTATTTAAACGACAAGTCATTTTTTTCTCGTTGGAAACTGGTCAGTTTTAGCTTATACATAAGTGTGAGATAAAGAAAACAAAAAAGACTCGTCCAAGCAACAAATTCGACTGACCTGTCTTTCAAAAACCAACAAATCTGAAACTACGCAGTCTCGATGAGCACCCTATAACACTTTGTCTCTTAAGCGTGTTTCACACGATGCTTTTTTACCTGCTGTATGCTAGTGCGGTAGCAGCTAATAAAGTTGATAAAATATTTTAACTTAATGCACGCTAGTTAAAGAGAGAAAAAAGCATGTTAGTCTAATAATATTTTTAAGTACACGATGCTTTTTTACTATTTGCTAGTAAACTGCTAATAGCTAGTAACTTGTGTGGAGCACACTTTAAACAAGTCTTATACTTTTCCTTTTAAAACGAACGGTCTTTGTTGGAAAAAGACAAAACAGCTTCTTTTAAGGACCTTTCTGGAAAAGAGACTTAACAATATCAGCAGAAAACTTGGGATTTCACAAGTGTCAGTGTAGACAAATGTATTTTTCTCTCAGTTTTGTTTACGTTTAAAATTGATTCAGGCTCAGATTCTCTCTCTTTAAGATAAGATAAATTTACATAAAGTAATAAAATTATAATATATTATTGTATATAATATTTCTCTGTAATGCATATCATCAAACAGTTTTGCATTTTCAAAACAAAATTTTGACATATTGCGTGTCATAAATTGATCATAAACAAATTTAATTATAAGATTATTCGCGAAAAAAAAAATTTATTCGTGAATAAAGAGAGAGAGAAAGAGAAAATAATAATAAATTCTTTTCGAATATATAGATAAATGTCAATCGCTAATGCACTTTCACATTTCTTCTATATAATCGTGCAACTCTATTTTTTGTGCATCTTTAAAGGAAATCTGAACGTGTATGAACAGGTCGTGTAATGGTAGTGATGACAAGGGAAGCCATCCGTGGTAGTTCGCTATAGTTTAGTCGTAGTTTGTAGTAGACCTGTCGGCATCTTGCAGGTGCAGCAGGTGCTTTACCAAAGCTCGGTCTTGAAAGGAAATAATAGACACCCGGAAAAAAAGGACAACGGAGAAAATATCTATCTTTTACGTCGTCTCTTACTTCGTTGAATATTTTATTGTACAAAACAATTTTTGCAATGCTACATACAATAATGAAATGCCCTTATTATTGTGAAATTCTATGCAATTTTACATTTTTTTATTTAACACGAAATCTTGTTAAAATAAAATTTCATAAATTATATTTAATCGACCATAATATGCGATAAAGCGTTTTGTAGTTTGCGTTTAAGCGCGATGTCACGTACCATTGCTCTTTTGGCCCTCTCTTTATTTTCCAGTCTCTGGGAAGAGATCGGACGGATCTCTCTTGCGGCGCGCGTGAAATATATCGAGGAGCATTTATAATCCGCTCCGAAGCCAGCCAGTTGTTCGCGCGTTATCGGGCAAAAATATCGGCCGCTCTGCGCAACCTCGCATCCTGCATGAAAAATCGCCTTCCTGGCGCGTTTCCTCTCGAAACCGACATCAGTCGCGTCTCGTCGTTCCCTGCGAAATTAACAAGATCGCGCGGCGCACGAAAATGCAAGTCGGCAGATCCGGCCGCGATTAGAAGCGCCTTATTACCGAATTATGCGGTGGGCGACTTCCGGCCGACGAACATCTCTTAATTACGCCGCGTGCAAGTTAAAACGTCCGTCCCGTTCCGCAAATCCGCAGTTTCTGAGAAAAATAATTCTTGTCAGAAGTCTCGCATACGAAATTTAACAAACGAACGTTGACGTTTTAGCTTTCAATTGAAAACAACAAAGGGAAACGAAAAGAGAACAAAAGTGAAATAAAAGAACAAAGCAAATTGCAGGTAGTAAACTGTATTATATACTGAAGAAATTGACTTTTACATTTAGTACCAAAATTCAGAATTAGATAGATACTTTATTATATTTTCATATAGACAAATTTTTGAAATCAGATTGGAATCGAATTGAAAAAAAAAAAACATATAACATCATTTTAAATTATTTTATATACAAGGTGTTTCAGGGTTAAGTGTCTTATCTTAAAATATGAATTTAGAATAAACAATAAGAAAATTTCTTTATAGATATACCTATGACACATGTTCATAAAAAATTGACAGCTAAACATCTTGAATAAGGTTTTATGAAATTATTATTAGATTAAAATAAATAAATTAATAGTGTGTCTCAATTATTTTATTACTCTTAAAATATGAAAATTTTAAAATAATTATAAATTTTGTTCAAAGCAATATTTAAATACAAATTTAGCATTTTTTTATGTTTGACATATAGACATAATACACACTATGTACAGACTGCGCGTCTCTACATCTCCCGCAGAAAAGCGTCAAAAAATAGAAAGAGATAGCTGCTGCATGACCAATTTGTCTTTGTCTAACGACATTGTAGTAAAGAAGCCTTCGTTGGAAAAATAGAGGGGATGAAAAGACGATAGAATGGTGAAAGCTATCTTTTTTTAATATTTAACACTCGTTCTAGATATACTATGTCTATGGTTTGGCAACAGTAACAGCAAAAAATGTTAGTATTCAACTGTCATCAGTGACAAAACGGCATTGGCAGTTCTCTCAATAATCGTGTCACACGCTTGAATTTTTCTTCGTAAAGAATTTAGAAAGAGAATTGCTTTTGAAACCTTAATAAGTAGGTTTTTATTTGCGCATTAACATCTAGAAGACATCTAGAAGATATAAAAATAAAAATTTTTTAAAAACGGCATTTCTCTGAGCGAATAATAGACAATCAAATAAAATTTATATTATAGAAAAGTAACATTTTCTAATGTTGAGAGACCCTGTCACCCGTTTTGATCTGTTTTTAATTGTGTGATAAGTCTAATCTAGCGTACTCATAATGAGATTATGTGATGCACAGACAAGTGTGCGGTAAGAGCGCGCGGCCAGCTAGTGCCGTCTTAATTCGTTTCTTCGGATGAGTCATCGGATTCGCTTCCTCTCGACGATGGTTGTACTCGATTCGTTCCTAAACTTCCAGCGGTCAGCGCGAAAAACGACCCTCCCCCTTAAAAAATCTCGGATCAACCGGTTGCTGGGTCGAACCAAACCTGTTTCTTTGAAAAAGTCGCATCCCGTTTATGATTCATCCCGCTTCTGAGTAACCTGCTTGATATTTCGCTGAAAGTCCACCGACATACTTTTCGTCTTTGATGAGTCAATGATTACATATATATCACGCTTCTATACAAACATAACATCGATTTCAATTACCTCTTTCCTCTATATTATTGTTTTTTCCGCGGTACACTTAGACGACCGAAGACTGAGAAGTTAATCAAATCCATAAGTTGCGGATAAGTTAGATTGATAGTACAGGATCGAGTGAAATATTTTATATGTGCATAAATGTATCTCACATTATATTTTTTATTTGTTGCAATGTGATATGAAATATATAAAGATGTATTTAAAGCACGAAGTAGATTCACGTTATTTTATCATTAGTTTTCGTGAGTTAGATTCGCATACTCTTATTATTGGGAATGTTGTAAGGCTATCGGGTGATTAAAATCACTTTGAAATTGGTGAACATATTAAAGAGTCTTGCTAATTTAACGCTCTAAAAATAAGGCGATTTTTGAAAATTTTTTTTTAAGAAAAGTAAATAAAACATAATTTCACACAAACTGTGTACGTTTATTGAACGTTTCAAGTATATTCCTAATTTTTTCAAACAAAAATATTTATTTGTTTTGAAGTTACAATACTCCAAGGATGTCCAAAAACAAAAATTGTTGTTCGTGGCGAACATAATTCCAGCCGTTGTAATCATCTGAAATAAAAAAGATTCTTAATCTGCTATGTATGGTTATCATGTGAACTAAAATTAAAAAAAAAATATTGAAAAATAAATAATGGGGGCATTTCAAACAAAACATTTTATTTTTCACCAAAAAATTAGTTAGTTTTCAAATAAAATAATTTGAATAAAATTCGGATTAGTTAGTTTTCAAATAAAATAATTTGAATAAAATTCGGATTTTGCTATAAATATTGATCTTTGATGTGTGAATTTTAACACGATAATTTTCACACGATAACAGAACATGTATTGAATATATCTAGCCATGGTGTTAATGTGTTTGAGGGATAAAGAAACTTTGGTGAAAAAAAGAAAAACAGCTACTTTTAGGAAACGAAAATTTTCTATTATACTTATAAGCACATGCTCGATTAGACGAGAGAAGTTCTTTATTCTGATTGGTCACCAACCATCCATATTATATGAAACAAAAAAAAATAGCACAAAAGAATACTGCGTAGAAAAAAAAAATTTAGGCTGGACGGTTGGTGATGGACATGATTCATTGTCCAGTATCTGCCAATAGCAGGAAAAGGGCCAAATCTTGTCACGCCCTATACACGTTTTTCAAAGATCCGTCCTCCCAGCACAGACACAACTTGTTATTGGTAGATCTAGACATGTTTTCTCTGATATTCCCCTTCCTCTTCTCCTCTTCGCCTTTTAAAAAAGAACATCCGACGAACCGCATTTTATTTCAACAATTAGATTTGTGAGTGTACCAGTCTCTTCTTCATTATCTATACTTAGTAGTTAGGAATTTGGTGACAACTGAAGGCATATTTTTGTCCGTCGTATTTACGTCACTTCTGTTCATTGCATTGATAAGTAGTTCAGATATGAATCACAGATATGAATTTAATCCGGAATTAATCGGAAACCGATAAAAGTAAAACGCGACGAAAAATTATTTTGATTTAATCGATGACGCACGCTGAACATTTTAGTGTAAAACAAAATATAAAAATAGAAAGTGAATTAAAAGGTGCGTGCATAAAAACGACGTAGAAAGGGAGAGAGAGAGAGAGAGAGAGAGAGAGAGAGAGAGAGGGAGAGAAAAGTGGATACCAGTAAAGAAAAAATTATAAAGACAAAAAAATATAATTTATTCTATCTTTTTTTCTTGGAATAAATAAAGTTGTAAAAATAGAAATGCGTGATATATAAAAGCGTATAAAAGTTAATACGTGCATAAAACCGCAGCTTGATCCGGTTTACGATGACACGTATCGTTTGCAATGCTATTTCTAAGAATTACATCATTATAACAAATTGTAGAGCGAGAGACCAATTAGAAAAGATTATTTGTGATTACTTCTTCGTATATACGATATGAAATAATAACGCGAAAAAAAAATATACATATAACTTTTTATTCGCTTTATATATTGTATATAGGAATCGTGTGCCTCTTTTATCAAAATTACGATCTAAAAATACGGTTTTGTGTATGTCATGCCTGTGTCTTAATTTTTTGTTTCAGAACAACGTCATTTTTAATTATAATAACACTTGCGGCTACAGTAAAACTTCCAAGTCACCATCTTATCGCGGTCACCACGTCAGAGAAAAAAAAAACAGGTAAGATTGATGTATTATATTATATTATGCGTATATGTCAGAAAATTTCCTCACTGAGCTTTTTCCATAAAAATATTTTACGTGATTCTATCATCGATTTTATGATCGATTTTGTCATCGTTATGCAAAGTTCCTTCGAGAAGAGAGTATTATACATATAATAATGAAATTATTTAGAGCACATTTCACATTTTACAAAAGAAAGGAACAAAAAAAAATCCTTACTGTCGGTGATGCGACAGTAAATATATATTGATAATGTTGTGTGTCGGTAATGGAAGAAAATCGGTATTATAATATCTGCGTTATATCGCGTTATAATTAATCGATAATGATGTGGTCTCTTGTGTCGCGGCTTTCTTACATCTTGATTATAGCTGGCGGTAAATGCTTATCCTCAAGTGCAACATGTGTATGTGCTTACGTATTACATACTTATCCGTGCATCGCTGTGATTACTCAGTCAATTATTGTCCATTTGATTGTTGTGTGTACAATCCAACATTTTTTGCTCATGCGACTATTTTAGCAACAACTCGTATATTTTATCGAATGGATGCGCATCGTTCTTTACTGTCGCAGCGTTTAATGTTACGAACGTATTTGTCAATAACAGGTTGTAAG
Source organism: Cataglyphis hispanica (assembly GCF_021464435.1). NCBI lineage: Eukaryota > Metazoa > Arthropoda > Insecta > Hymenoptera > Formicidae > Cataglyphis > Cataglyphis hispanica. Next base: position 6,464,271 of record NC_065956.1, on the reverse strand, counting down.
ACACGTAAATCAAGCTCAGCCGTCATGCGTAAAATTGAAACAGCATCAGCATCAGGAGAAAAACCAAAATTGTCCCCAAACGTTTATTAAGCTCGTCCCGTCGTGTATATAAAAACGTAGCCGGGCGATCGAACCGCGATAAAAACGGATTTTGCGCGGAGATCTCGTCCGCGATCATAACTACGTTCGATATTTATCGTGACGGTTCACGGCCGCTGTCTCTTAAAAGACCGCAAGAACGCGGTAGACAAGAAAAGCTTGCGGCTAAAGAGTGATGATTTCGTTACCACATCCGCAAACACCCTCGCGAAGTTCCGGCCTTACGATCCATCATTCGTGCCCGACTATCGTATCATTTGTTGATACGCATATATAATAGAAAAACTTCCTTGTCGCCGTAGAGCAAATTTTTTTCTATTTCAATTTTACTAATCTCTTGTTCACCAGATCCTTTATTGTATTTTTTATTGCTTTTTTCGTCGATATTGCATGGAACTTACTTAATTTTTGGCTAAATCGAACAATATCGACTTTCATTCCCTTTAAAAATAGAAACGTCAAACTTGTTTTGTTCTCTCTGTTTGTCGACTTTAAGAAGAAACTTGACAGATAAGCTACGTCAAAAGTTAATAAATCTAATGCATTCCGAGATTCGTAAATTTGACATTGTGCACAAAGGATTTTTAGCTTTTTAAAATTTAAACTTAATAATTTATTTGTGAATTAAATTAAAGATTTGTCCCGTAGAATTAAAGTTTTTATTTTCATGAATATTTCTGTACAGTCACTATAAAATTTTTGTGGCGCAATCATTATATGAAAAAGTTACCTTGATATAAGATAATGCTTACTATTTTGAGATTAAATTATATTTGGTGTGTACACAAAGTGTGTGCACTTTGCGCAATGTCAAAAATTTATGAATTTTTGACATAGCTGATCCATCCAATTCCTTCTTAAAAATAACGCGATAATTGCACATCGAGGCGCGACAAACGTAAAAATAACATACAATCTTTTTTGTACGCTTTGATTATTTCTCGAGAAACTAAAATTCGTCGCGACTTCCTCCCTTGACACTGGCATTCACTTATCGTGGAAATCACCGTAATAAGCGCATCAATGTGTCTCGAGGGTTTCATGACTAACGTTACGGAACGTTCTTGGAACCAAGTTCTTTCACTCCAGGCAGTTAGCACGTAGGCGACGGCTTAAAATTGCAAAATTGCTGATATTAGTCGTACTTTTGCAGCTGCACGATGAATCCGTACGTAGACATATGTACCCGCGCTTGTACTTGCACGAATGAGAATTATGCATTGAGTTATTTATCCACGTCGTTTATCGCTGTCCTTCTTGTTTCTATTTATTTATCTATCTTTCGAAACGGTTATCAGCGATAACGGAATATTTGTCCTGTGCGGTATAAACGTGTGGTTGAAAGATTCCAAATTTTACGCATTTTTTTTTTTTAATCTTTATTTTACTTATGATATCCGATAAGTTAATCTTATATATTCTTATTTGAACATAATTATCCTTGAATAACATTGTATTTAAAACGCAAGCGGATGTCAAGAATGACTTGAAAAGAGATGCGTGCCCACGATTTTCCGGTTCTATTGTTTTCAGCTTCCTATTATTTTTCTTTTTTTTTTTTTTTTGCCCCTTATCATCAGCCACATAGATGGAACGAGGCCGCGGTGTAACGTATCCGCGTGAGATACATATTACCGATATATTCGTGGCCGTTTAAACGTTTAATATTTACAGAAAACGAGTGCGCGAAATCTGGTTCGATGAACTGCTCGACGGGTGAACGCACCAATAACCCGATAAAAATGATAAGACATGCAATTCGTAACATCAACCCGATAAGTTGAGTCATCTTTCGGACGTGATTCTTGTAGCATGCGTATTTTTCAGTTTTTTCTCACGCTCTAGTTCCATTTTATAAATTTTTAAAAAAGATGAGAAAGAGAGAGAGAGAGAGAGAGAGAGAAACGCAAATAATTTTTATGCATTATTTATGAAATAATTTTATTTGTTGTTGCGATGTAAAAAATATAAAACAACAAAATAGTAATCTTATCTTTTGTATGTGTATGTGAATGATTACGGCAAACAGCTCCTTTCTTGTCAGCCACTATTATAAAGAGCGTTTAATAACGCTACTCTCGCTGTTAACCTTGTAAGCGATGGCAACAGCGTGTCCGTAATACTGCGAAGGGACATGAAACCCGCTCGAACATGTGGACGCGTGTCGCGCGACGAGCGATAACACTCTTGCCCGCCGCGGTAATTACCTCAATAATTAAGGCGCTTCGTTAAAACCGCGAGAGACCTTAAACGTTGAACCTTTCTTCTTCCCGGCATTTTCATACCGATCGAACACATGTAATAAATATATTATAGATCTATGAATCACACACACATACACGCACGTACATGTTCTCTGAAAAGGTAAACAAGTTTCTCAGAAATATCAAATATAAATTTTGTTTGCATAAAATAATTATGATAATTGGAATTATAATTAGATTTTTAAAAGTAAAACATTTATCCGAATCTTTGCGTATATATATATAGTATTAACCCGATAGTTTTCAATCATTGCAGTCATAGTTGATGGAGCATGCTTATTTTAACAATGAAATGAAAATCCTCTTGTTGGCATAAAAATTCTATCGAGTGGATGAGAAGATATAATATATAATATACTTTACTTAGAATTACGAACAGACGTTATAATTTATTATCAGAAATCTTACTCCAGAATGGAATATTGCGATGTCTTGAAATGTGTGTAATTTCTCTCTCTTTTTTTTTCTTTGCTAAATATATTTTTTTCTGCACTGCCAAACTATACTAGCGGAATATCAGTCGATCAGTCGGACGGGATCATCGCGATCAAGGTATATACGCGCTCGAAAAACAAAGTAGCGGGCATTCTCAGACCGATGACCAGTGTTCGCCCACGCGACCGCGGCGGTCGTTCTAAAAATATACAGCCCGGTCCTACGGTGCTACCGGTTTTAAATCTCGGTCGTCGGGGACCGACGATACGGGCAGCGGGCGTTGCGTTGCGCGATGTTCTTTCCGCCGAAATAAAACGACAGGATTGTGAAAGAGATAGGAGAAATAGAAAGAGAGAGAGAGAGAGAGAAAGAGAGGAATATGGTTTACTCGGCTTTTATCGAGGCGTTTTTTTATGACACTAAACTCGCGGATCGTTAATCTTAATCACCGAGAGCAACGAGAAGCACCTGCGACATTGATTCCGATCGTCGGTTCGAGAATCCTGAAGGTTATTAAACTGACATTTGCATGCGCGATTTGTTGGGCGAGATATCGCGCGATTGTTTTTACATGATGGAAAATTGTATGACGTCTGAGGGGGGAATTATTTATTTATTACAATTATTATAATCGCGTCAGATAGGTATATATAATCGATGATAAAATTTATTTGCCGGAAATTTATCGATAAGAAAGCGTGATGCGTAAAAGATTTAATCAGAAATTTCGCCGTTATGATTTCATGTATATAATCGTACTATCTCTGAATTATCTACTGAAGGACCATTTTGCTCGGATATTGATTGAAATGATTGCTTATCAAAAGCTTGATAAGACGCATCTTTTCGAAACGTATATTGAAGAAAATAAAGATTAAATTTAAGGACAAATTTCACGATTTCAAGTTTTCTGCAGTTTATAATTATTTAACACTCTTTTTTCCACCCAATTATCTATTTGCAGCAATAATGTAATCGTTTGTATATTTTCTATATATATCCAGCGATCTTAATCTAATCTGTCAAGATATATTGCCCATGTTGTATAACATTTCGTAATTCCAAATCGCGCCTTTCTCATCTCCTCTCGCGACTTAAATAAAATCCATTTTTTCACGCGTAAAAGATATAAAAAAGTGCTCTTCAAAGTTCTTCCTCGGGAACAAAATTTAACCTTGCGCCAAGAGAATCGACTTGTCGTATAATGATGGCACAAACAACTCGCTCGTCGCTCATGTCGTCTCCTTTTTACTTTCCCGTACATTGAGACAATCGGTTTCGTAGAAGTGATTCCTGTGAGACACGCGATAAGCGTACGCGTATCGATCCATCGGTCGAGAGCCCCGAGAGGATCCGCTGAAATTCGCGCGCGCAAAATTATCACCGGCACTTGACTCGCGTGTCATATCGCGCCACAGCTGATATAAGCATCGATCCATCGATGTCCGACGTGCCATTCCGATGTTGAACGGCCTGTGGGTGCGCGCGCGCATATCGACTCCGATTTCCACGATCTATAGTGGTAATGTCATCTCTCTGTAACGTCATCCCCGACGCGCCGAGATTCACCTGGCCTTTAACTCCCGCATCTGATATCCAATGACAATATCTCTTCCTGCGTGTCTCTAGCTTTAATCTCCTCTCTCTCTCTCTCTCTCTCTCTCTTTTCCTTCCTCCTTCCCTCCTGCTCTCTGTCTCTTTCTCTCTTTCTTCTCTTCCCTGTGTATACACATACACATACACACACACACTTACACATATACACCGCGAGGAGATCTCGATCGTCCATCGATTCAAGACGTGCACGTTTACGCTCTCGAGACTGTTTAACGCGCGCGTGAACGCACGTCTCTTGTACTTATGTTATGCAATTCAGAGAGAGGAAATTCGTAAGAGTGAAGTGCACTCGATTCTTCCGCGATTTGGATTGTATGCCAGTCTTATTGGAGTTAAACGCGCGGTGCTGTGTATTTTAAGTGCTAAAATCAGATACGTAAATATCGAGAAGAATTTTTCAAGGGATACATACAATACGCTTTCAATACAGATACGGATACGCTTTCGTTTTTGTAGTGCGATTGAATTTCGTCGCAGGATGCACAATTTATAAAATTTGGCAAATATTACGCGAATTGTATGTACAGTAAAGAGAACAATATTAATGGATGCGATACCGATTTTCTTTCATGATTCGCGTTGAATGTGGGATCCTGTTTTTCACGCAGATTGTACGCGCGCCAACCAATATACTCATATATTTATTTATATAGTTACACTCTGTGTGTGTGTGTGTGTGTGTGTTCATGTGTATGTGTACGTATGTGCCTAGTCGCCGCACATATGCATAGTGAATCAGCGCGCGCAATAGGAAGATATTGTGCGCTTTTGTTTCTCTCTGTTCATCCATTCATCGGCTGCATAAAAAAAAATGTAACGTTCTGCGATATATATATTTATCGTCATGAATATCGTTTGCATCGTCACAAATTATCGGGAAATTAAGCGTGAGTTCCGCTCATGTCCCTTTCGCTCATCCGTTCCTAATTAATTATAAACACAAGCTCATTAACTCCGCATGTAATCATTCGAACGATTCGAGTTAATCTTTGACACCGCAGACCGATGCTCGTTATCACCCAAGCGTCTATTATAATCGTCGGAGAGTATAAATGGAAACAGTTTAAGTATTATCGAAGATATTGTCGCAATAGTATTTGTCATTAATATCGATGACTCACGCCTATTTCATCATTATATATAAATCAAAACATCAACTCATTTGCCAAAAAAAAAAAAAACGCTAAAGAATATCGCGATATTAAAATTCTAATAAAATCTAATAAAAACGAACAAAAATTTCTTTTTAAGCTTCTCCGAGAATTCAATTTTTTTTTTTTTTTTAATCGAGATAACGTAAACGGTTTCGATTGGCGGTCGCAAATCCTACCCCCGTCCAAAGGTCGCACTTGGTCACAAAACTGCGCAGTTGCGGTCGAGTGTCATACGCGCCTTTACGGCCCCGATAGTGTGCGTGGCCTCTCACTCTCTCCCTCGTCGAGATCTCATTGCTACGTGCTACACGCTCTGTCCAAGATTATGTCGCGCGCAGCGCAGAAATACACTTCGCGTCTTCCAAGCGCGGGACGGACGAGTCGTCCTCGTGTATCAAAGTCTATCAAATGTCATAAAGAGCCAAATATCTCGATATGGGAAGAATGTATTTATAGGCGATATATATTTTATAAGAAAAAATTATTTACATTTATTTAATTTCAATAAAAAGTAATAAATTTATGTCTTAGAAGAATTTTTTTGTTTTGTTTTATCGTAAATTTTATGAATATAATTTTAATTTCGTCCAAAGTGTCATCAATCGCATCGGTCTCCCTTATATAACGAATGTTTGAAAAATATATTATTCATGTGGAGTATTACATTGGACGCATCGTGTATCTGGTGACTGCAAACGCATGATTGCAGTAAATATTGGCGTTCAAAACGGAGCTCACTCTCTCGCGACGTCCGAGGAGCGGACAATGTATTGTCACGCTCCCCGCGCGCACGTACACACCCCACCCGGGAGTAAATCGACTACCCTCACCCAAGCCGCTTTATTTCTCGCCACGAGAGTTGCGCGCGCACGCGTGTCCCCACCGTTCGACCAATCGACCGCGCGAGCGGAGCGGAGTAAGGGAAGAGCCGGTTGTGCTGCCGCGAGGCAGAACGTGCGGACCGAGTGACTGCGAAAGCACAGAATCATTACCACGCCAGACCTCGAAGAGTGCAGACGTGTTTCTCGTTACTCTGAGCTCAGTCGAGATCTCGTGTCGCTCGTATAGTAGTTTGTTACCCGCCTTCGTCTCTCTCGTCGTACTCTTGTTTTCGGCGCGCCGCCGATTTTTTTTTACACGCGTGTGATATATCGCGCCAAAGAGGACCGGACCGGACAGATTTCGCATGTCGTTCACCCGTCAGCCGATGTTATCGTCGTTCGTTGTCGCCGATATCGAAAAGATTCGATCTCGTGGCAATTTCGCACGCGTCTTGTATTCACGTGACGGCTCGCGCGACCACGGCCGACCCTCCGCCTGTGTTATACTCTTGCGAGTGAGACGTGAATCAATTAGTGTGGCTGTCAGACAACTGTGGGGAGAGGACATTGAACGCTCCGTGCTTCGACAAGAGAGCGTCCGCTTTTGACTCTTTTCTCGGGAACTCGCGCGAGAAAGCGCTCTTTGCAAAGTTTCGCGTACATTGAGTTGAGTGTCGCGGGAAGGGACACAGTTTCGTATCTCGCGATTTTCATCGAGTGACCAAGAGCGCGAAAGTGATCGGTCCTCTCGGCACGCGCGGACAATTTCCTCGATCGTACGAGAGAGAGGAGGCTGCTCTCTAATTATCGGTCGCGCGAGAAAAAAAGAATAGAGTAACGACAATTGTTCCCTCGGTCTCTACGCGTATCTCGTATAAATACACGGGGGCTGCTGCGTGCGCGCACCACGTGCGATCCACTACGATGAACATTGAAAGCGTGCGTGCGCCGGTGAACTGAACGGGGTCACGTGCGGCATCTAATACGCGTTCTAATACGCGCCGCGCTATTCGCTGTGAGAACTATATTTAAATAGATATCGTTGGAGACTCTAAACGCGAGCGATCAAGGTGCGCGAGGAGAGAGTGTACAGTGAGCTCAACCACGAACATTGCTTGCTTTCGTTGCAGTGCGCCGTTGCAGGGCGAAGCAGGAGACACACGCGGCATTTGAAACTCGGGGTGCGTTTACCTGCGCCTACGATCGAGAAAAGAAAAGAGAGAGAGAGAGCAAGGAAGGCACCATGGCGATCCCATTCCTCTTGCCAGGCGATGACAACGATGAGAGAACGCGAGCGGAGGAGCAGCTGATGCTGCAGCTATACGTAACACTGCACAATGCCCTCCGGAGCAGGAACGCCCACCATCCGTCGCGAAATCGTGAGTTGTACGAATTTCTAAGATTTATGCACTTGAGCGTCTCGTTCTACCTCGGGATGTACATATATCGCAAATTCTCGCGATGAGCGATTTGTCAGACGAAATGTGAGAGGAAAATACTGAGAAAGAAAAAAAAAAAGAGAGAATAACTGACAGTCGACTTGTCATGTGCTTGAAACTGCGGACAACTCTTAGTAGCGAAGTGATTGTTGATAATTGATTAGCTGTCGTATGTAAGTACGCATCTGATCATAAATGCTCTAACGCATAAATTTTGCCGCATGTCGAGGTATTATAGGAAATGCATATATGCGTAAATTTATTAATGATACTGTATGTAAATAAAGAGAAAGAGAGTAAGATTGATTTTATTTAATTTTATTATACATAGAATAATAATTTTGGATAATTAGATTAAAAATTAAATCATAATTTTGACTCAAAAATATTTTAAAAAATTAAAAAAATAATATATGAAAATTATAAAAATATAGTTTTTTGTGCTTGTGATAACACGTTGCGGATATAGATATAGGGCAGAATTTATTTTGTTAGTTGAAAAAGCATTATAAGAGAGATAAAGAGTAATAACATGAAAGAGAATTTGTCATTCCCTAATATTTTTGAGAGCGATAAAATTAGAAATTACCGATGCGAGTCCCTTATATCCCTTGATATATCTATTAATTGCAACGACGCAATTGTTGGATATATATAATATATAATAAAGTGCAACATGCGCCATTCTCGTTTATAATAATTGTATAATCATAGATTATAAATTAATTAATAAACGAAGTAAGATGTAGCAACATAAGAAGTAAGATATAAGAAGTCTGCTTTTTTTGTAAGAATATCACAATTACGATTGATCAATAAACATCTAAATTGTAAAAAGCGAAACAATTCCTTGATTTCTTTCATAACGATTTCGTAAGTAACTAACGTAAACTTGTCGGTTTCGTTAAAGTTGCTACTAGTTGTAGTGGTGTTATCTAAAACATTAAAATTATTCGAGTACTAAGACTATTAGATTGCCAAAGCTATCAGAACACGAGAATAGCGCAGCGAGAGCGGTCGATAACATCTCGGACAGAATTCTGGAGTGCAACACGTGGTTGTGGCGGGGAACAATTCGGAGCAGTGCAAGAAATATGGGAGGGACCCACGTGTGACATTTTAATTTCTGTGCCCAGCGTGATTAATTTCTTACGCGTTGAGAATAATTCATAGAGAGGCTGTTTCGAAAAATATATTTGTCAACGTGCACCACGTAAAGACTTGCGTTTTCGCGAAATTCATGCTAAAAATGATGGATGGTAAACGCGATATTGAAATTACGTATATATTTTTCGTCTCACAGATAAATAAAACTTAAAATTTTTTCAGACAAGAGAAAGCGTTGTACAGTTATATATTCACTAAGAATACGAAACCATCCTTTCTTCACTTGTTTTGTGTTTTCGAAAATTGGAGAAACTTGGGGTTTTTCGCATGTGTTGTTGCATCACATTGACGAAAATTACACCATTGACCGGGGTCATTGTCCTTGTCGTGCATCACGGTCGAAATATTTTGTTCGGTCCATTCCAGGTAGCGAGATCTCTAGACACCTTGACTTTCAACTGTGTGCGATGCCTCGGGCGTGTTGTGTCTTTGATGTCACTCTAGACTCAAAATTACAGGACAGCTTCGAGCATTATCCTCACGATAGTAGTAATATCCTGGTATTATTTTTTTGGCGCACGTTACATCATGTCGCGGAAATAGCAATATTATTCCCACAGCAATATGCTCATTTTACTTTTATATTTCTGTGCTCTTATAAATTGTATTTCGCAATACAATGAAAATTTACGAAATTTGCATATTTTTTATTATATAAAATATAACAGTCAAACTAAATTTTATAAATTCCATGTCAATAAAAACACTATTTTTTTACATTAACAAAAATCTATAAAGATATCTATCATTTATATATTTAATTCGTGTTACGTCAACATAAATCTATTTTTCTTTTTGACGTTTTATTCATGTTTCGCTATTTTTGATTGAAAAAGAGTGCATGCTGATTAGATGTCTTGTAGAAATAAATACTGCAATGCGTCGCTCATAAATGTCCCATATCTGCAATTTCGTTTCGAAAAATCACAAATCTATCCGATGATACGAGAGGGCATCTCTCGCGAAATCGCGATGGCTCATATTCGGCGCACAGTAAAATTCAGCTTTACGAAAGCGCAGTACGAGAAGGGGGGGGGGAGAGGGGACTACACGCGAATAGAACAGACGTAATGTGGGTGTAGAGCATCGCGAGCGAAACAGAAAGAGAGAAAGAGACTATGGCAGACGATGTCCGGCCATGACCCTGCCCCGCTGGTCGTGCCTCCTTTATGAAGAAAAGAGAGGAGACCTGAAGAGCGAGAAAGATCGGTGATGCATGCGAGGGAGATACGAGAGAAAGAAAAAGAAAGAAAAAAATCGCTGGTCAGTCGCAGCACACGCACTAAAACGCGCTATAAAACGCGCGGCCGATGCTGCGACGAGGCCCGAATCTCAGATGTCGATCGTGCCGGCGCATCTCATAAAAAGATTGCGGCTATCAATCGCAAGTGCGTGACATCATCGATTGCTCTCCCTCTCTTTCTCTGTCTTTCGTCTTTTTCTCTTTTTGCGCCTCGCCGCTCTGTAAATTAAGTAGAAAATCCGCAAGAGAATCGATGTTCAATACTCGTTAAATGCGCGATTTCTTATTCCCGAATAAAAATGTTATATTATACGTGGACATCGATCAGTGAATGTGTAGAAAATTGCTGCTGATTGGATTGCTAAAAATGATAAATCTTTAATTTGAAACTTTTTAAATCAAGCAGCATCGCGATTAAAACTTTATCGATCGGACGATAAACGTAACAAAATTTGCTTGCTTCAATTAATTATTTGATAACCGTGATTAAAAAAATTTCTGTAGACTATAATTGATAAAATATATCACTTTGGTGCATTAAAAATATATTGAGAGGATCAGATAGAAATATTACGAGTGCGCTTGCCGCACATTACACTTGGCGGCTATTCGAATCGCGTCGTTAATGAATATCGTTTGTACAGTGAATAATTTATGGAGATTTGATCTTTCGCGACCGTGATGGATAATGTAATCCGCGGATAAATCCCCCGCTTCATTGTATAATATATTTTATTGCATTTTGCCCGCTGTGCGAATAAAGCTGTACGTCAGGTAAAACGTCCCACGGACTATAATCAAATCTTCAATCGTAATGCATCGTTTTAATGCGAACACACGCTACTCTGATTTTGCCAAGCGCGTAATTTTCATTTACCGAAATAAAATCGTGAAAATTCAAAAATGTTGTCACTTGATTTACGAATATCAAAAGTTTATCTCCGATTTACTCTATTTATCAGACAGGATTTATTCTCTCAATCTCTACAACTTAATATAGTTATCCATAATTAATCTGTCAATATATAATTAATCCGTCAATCTATAATTATTCAAAAATATCGGGGATAAGTTTATATGTATATGTATATCTCGTCTTTTTATATTCTCGAAGATTGAAGGTGATGAAATTTATTAAATATAAAAGATTTTTAGAAAAGGCAAACATAGTATAGCTAAAATATATATATATATATATATATATATATATATATATATATATAAATTAGTATACTCTTCAAGTATATCCAAACACACGTATAAAGAACAATTTGACACAATGTGTCTCGCATTTATATTGGATTACGTAGTCGACGCATTGAACCTCGGGGGATCCATCCTTGCGCGCGTTTAAATCACACGTTGCGATGCTCGCGGCCCATTATTTCACGAACGGAAATAGTGCTTCGGGCCGGCGCGCACGAGGGTCAATAACCATAGTTGCGGCGCTTTCGCGAGAGAAGATGCAGAATTGCCGCCGCGCGGCACTCGCGCGGTTGCATCAAATCAGGGGTTGTTATTTATAGGAACAGCTGTGGGCAGTCGCCCGCGCGCGCAAAAGAGTCTTCTCCCGTAACACATTTGCAAGAAAACTTTCCCCCTCGTGTCGTCGCGCGTGAGCGGCAAACGCCTCGCGAAAGCGCGATGATCGTCGCGATTACCGAATATATTTTAAGATTGCCACCGTCCCAGGTTGCCTTTTTAAGAGAAAGATACAATCAATCCGAACGTCGCTCATACTAATGAGATGTTTACCCGGAATTTCTCGCGCTCGAATGAGCGCGTCAACTCGTTAACACGAAGTACTTGAATATGTATGTACGCAGTATATATTTATTATTTGCTGGAAATCGATTTTCAAAGAAAATCCCGAAACGATGACGCGAATTAAACGTGGCGTGTGTGATTCGACTGATCTCTCGCATTATCTTTTCCTTACGCCTCTTTCCCACAAACGAGCCTGATAAGAGTCGAATCAAATGATCGGGATCGCACGCTCTAATCGGAGGAGTTTGATTTCTCCGTACGAGAAAGATCGGGTAACGTTCATGTAATGCGATACGCACTTGACACTGAACTTGGTATTACGTTACTCTCTCTTTAGTAAATCCTTTTGTCGTAGCAGCTGCTCCCTCACAATTTTCGGCCGGATACTCATCCACGCGTTAAAATCGCACTTGAAACAATATTTCTCAAATCTTTAAATATATAATAAAAAAATGGATAATTACATTAATGCTTTTTCGTCATCGACAAATCGGGCGTGAAAACCACGATGATTATGACTTGCTTATTTTATCGAAGGATATCCCACTTAGAGTTAAGAGTAGCGACAGACGGGCGATCGATGCCCGTCGGGATGAAAGAACAGTGACTGGAGAGTCTATAGACCTCATGAAATATTGAAAGGAATTCGTCATTGCAGATTGCCGGGTCTCTCCACCGCTTCCCGCCATTCATATATACTCGGCTAGAGCGATTGCTATTGACAGAATTCTTCAAAAATTCATCGCATCCCTCACTCGGAGATCCTCCGATTCTCTTCCCTCTCCCAGTCTCTTTGTCTCTCTTTCTCACGAATCGGCAATCCGTTATCGTCGGAAGCGCGTAAACCGCGCTTTATCTCGTCGCAAGGCAGACACACTCGAGGGCACGACGCGTCGCTTCTTTTTATCTATTCGCCTGTCGAGCTTATCGAATTTTTTCTCTCTCTCTCTTTCTCCCTCTCTGTAGTTTTTCTCTCAGAGACGCCTCGTTAAACGTCGATAAATCAGCATACGCGCGAAAAGCAAACGATAATAAACGCGTGTTCTAGAGGTTTCCGGATCACGGATAGAAATGGACGTTTAATTAATTGTCGGTGCGGTCGTTGGTCGTTACGCAAGCGTCGCTGATCGAGATAAAAGAAGGATCATTGGAATACAGAACGTAATGCGGTTCAAAGTAATGGAATAGTAACAAGAAATCAGTCTAGATCGCACCTTTTTCAGTTACTAATTATCAACCGTGCGTTCGTTCGCGATTCTGTAATGACGTTTTACGATCTGTTATTACATAAGGATAAGTTAAGTTGAATAATACACGCGTTATGATATCCGTAATAGAGACGCATTAGAAATGTATAATCATACATTAATTCAGGAAAGTAAGTGTAAAAGTATAGAGATATTTCCTAACAAATTTTCCGTAACACCCGAATGATTCCAAATAACGTACAAGTAACTCGTTTTTTTCACTCGTCTCTTTCAATCGTTTTGTGAATCATTTTGTAATCAAGGCTCGTAAATGAGGTCGTTGCTCATATTCCGGCAAATGAATATTTATCTTCGACGGACGCGCATCTTTCCGGTTTGTTAATTCCCCAGCGCTGATTGAAGCAGTCAACAGGGCTCTGCGCTAATTTTGGTGCAGTAATACTAACTACCTGCATCGACATTAATAATTCATCGACGAGATAATATCCGCTCTCTTCATGCCGATGCACTAGCCACATTGGCGCGCGGTGTAAAACATTTTTACGGTCTCTTGAAGCCGCGCGTTTCTCGTAGACCGGATCAGAGATAGGGGCACGCGCGTATCCACCGGCTCATGAAATTCGGCAGATCTTATCTACGCGAACCTTTTCCTTCTGCGCCGCCGAGATTGCGCGCCGACTCGTATTATATATTTATCGTGATCTGTTATCGAAATTTCATCGAGCGTGAAAGTCAAGTGCGTATGCATTCAGTCCTTGCGATCCTTCGATGCGCGCCGCGGAACGAATTGTTTTTTTTTTTTTTTCCCATTTCTTTACACGTCCTTAATCCTTTCAAATTATTGCTTTCGTTCCTCGCTATCTCCATCGCGTCACAACTCATGTCAGTTACTTGTTAAAGTAACTTGAGATGCGTATGTGAGTCACGATAAGAGAGACTGACCCTCCTCCTCCCGTACATTAATTAAAGTTCCGATTTTTAAAAATAACTTCTGGTTGTATGTGCAACGCTCGTTTACGTTATCTTCATATTTTGATAAAATAAGGCCAGCTAAAGGTTCAATCTTTTTTCCGAAGACATCCGAATGCCATGCTGATTAATGCGCTCAGCTCGCCCTTACGCGATCTTTGCACTCTATGCTTCGCAAAATGCACTTTTCGAGAGTCGAAAATAAGCGTCCACTTACGCGCTAAAGATACGACGATAAACACTCGCGGGCATTCCAACTGATTCCGATTTTATTCGCGATAAAATTTTTAATATCATATATATATATATATAAGAAAGATAATTTATTAAAAAATTTAAATTATTATCATTCAAGTTATTAAATGATAAAAAATGCAAGAAGTTTTAATTTGTCATTGCGAGTGTGTGAAAGGGAATCGAGAATATGGGAAACGTAACGAGGCGACAAAAAATAGGAAACTGACATTTTATAAGAAGCGAATAAATATTACTCTCTTTTACTCGCTTTGTCTCTTACCTTTACATATGAGTGATGGACTCGAATCACGCTTCGCAAATTTATCAGGAACGACGAGGAGAATGGTACGGTGGGGAAGGGAAAAGGGGGAGGAAACCGTGACGGGGGGGAACGAACAGGGTGAAACGAGCGGGCGATAAAAGAATGAGACAATTGCGATAAAGTGCAACAGGCTCGCAGAATGGAAGGAGGATACTTTATTTAATTTTCGCGACTCACGAAACGCATCCTGCGCCGCACGTGTCCCGGAGCGCGTTTCGAAGAGCCGGAGCTGCGCCTCCGCATCGCAGATCGTTGCCTCTTCGGCGAATCGCCCTTCGCGGAATCGATTTCTGCTCTCTCGCGCTCGCGTTTGCCCGCTACAAAACTCCGTCCGATTATTATTACCGAGTATTCGCGAAATAATGACGGTGGGGCCGGGGACGACCGTAGCGCTAATAATCGTGATTGTTGGATCAAAATTACACTCGCTGCATAAGGACATGTCCGGAGCAAAAACGAACACGTACGGTCACAAATAAATATCAAAATGAATGAAGTTAAAAAAAAACGCTAATTCTATATTTTTTCAAATATTAAAAAAAATTTAGTACGCCAAACTTACAATTTATTTTAATCGATGTCCGACATATTTTTATAATATCAATTTTATAAATATTGAATTTTGAAATATTGCAACAGTTGTCAAATAATTTAATTCCAAGTCAATCGCGCATTAGGCAAGACAAATAGTGGAAATGCATGCCTAATATCGTTCGCGTCGTAATCGCGCGCGCGGTTGATGCAACTTTATTGCGGCACGTTTTTTTCTTTTTTTAGCCTTTCGATTGCGCGATTTCACGCGGGATAACGCGCCTCGTAATATTGGCATCAGTTGGCATGCTAAAATCGTCGATAGATAATGACGCCTCTTATTAATCAGTTATTAAACGCAATGCGCCGCGAATAGGACAGATCGACCTTTCTGTTCGCCCCGCAATCGATCGACGATGCATCGCGTTATGTGTAACCTTTCGACTACGCGCGCTGTGTATAAAATCTCTCGAAACGTATAATATATTCGACATCGCAAGTCAGACATGAGCCGAATACACAGTGAATCCGGGGCTTTTGTTTGAAACATTTACCTCGTGAGTTATCGTTTCTGTTTTCATAGTAAAAGTGTGAATTTATGATTCTAATTTTATTTTACTATAATTCTATCGAACAATATTTAAAGATATCTATATTTATAAATGATTAATCGTATCACAGGCTTTGTCAAGTCAATGAAAATATTTCAATTTATTGTTAGTTTTTCTCTTTCAATTTTTTTTACTCAATTCTCTTCTTTGTTACAGTCATCGTATAATTTAATAGTGAAAATAATCTCGTGATGTGAAATTAAACGTAATTACACAAGATCAATTCTCAATACGTAAATAGCAGCTGAGCGCAATTTTTCATAAAATTTAAAAGATTGATAAAGTGGAAAAATTGATAAAAATATCACGCTTAAGAGAACATCAATGAATAATTGGCTAGATATCAAGACACATTACATTCAACGACTTTCCGAGATGGGAAATCACTATCGAGCCACGACAGGTTTGCGAAACGACGTAGTTGTAACCACGTGCTCTCGTATCTGTCCGTCTCGCTGCTTCATTGTTCCGGAAAAGTATGTAAAAGAGTAGCGTGATAAAAAAAGCACTCGATTGCGACAATCGCAGAAGGAGCGCGCGCGCGCGCGCGCAGAGGAGCATACGGTGCAGCGGCCGTAGTGTATTTTACGCATTTCGTATAGGTATATACCCGATGCTGTGCAGCTCTGGCGGCCTTGAGAGAGGTTCTTTGTGCGTTCACTGCGCGCGTTACATACACCTACACAGTCGAAACTGGCTTGCGCCGTTACATGCATACACTGTAACAAGTTGCGTTGCGCTTATGTACAAAGGGCGCTCCATGTGACTCATGTATGCTCGCATATGCTACCGTCTCCGTTTCTCTCTCTCTCTCTCTCTCTCTCTTTCCCTCTTTCTTCCTCCCTCCCTTGCCCTCCCCTCTCTCTGCCTTTCTCTGCCTCTCTCTTGCTTCTTCTTTTCATGTTGATCTTTTTTTTCTTCTCTTCAGCCTATCTATTTATCTGCCTTTCTCTTTCTCTCTCTCTCTCTCTCTCATTCTCATTCGTATGTATACATACGTGTATGGTATATATAGGTATATATATGCCGCGTTTCTTTCTTTTTTCTGTTTCTCTCTTTCTCTCTCTCTCTCTCTCTCTCTCTCTCTTTCTCTCTCTTTGTCAGTCAACGTCTCTATCCTTGGAATGTGCACATAGCTCGAACCAGATATACACGCCAAAGTGCACATATGAGACCATGAAGAGTGCATGCGGGTGTTGGCCACGTGCGCGCTGCACTTTTTGCTCGCGGGGCAACCTTCGCCTTTTATGCGTCGAGCGCGCGCCAGCGCTGGAACTTTATGCCCTTTTCAGCGATTTGTTACGACGAGCTTTTCGGTACACGCCGTAGAACAAAGATAATACGAAAAGCGCATGCGACATCACCGTTCGTATTTCGTAAAGTGGAAATGTTTCGTCAAGCTTTTCTTTGATAACAATGCTGTTGATCAGAAATGTGTAGTGGATCGATTCGCTCTCAAGGTTTCTTGCGTGTGACATATTTATGAAATTTTAAGAGACATAGTATCTCGTCTTGGAACAAAAATAGAAATATTTCTATGAATGTAATTTTATTCAATCACATTATTTTTATCAAGTATTTTATTATCTAGACGATATATCATCCAATTATTTTAGAATAATCTTTTTTGCTGCATTATCATTATAAGGCATTCGATAGATTGGTAGCTGAAAATTTTATATATTCCTAGAAAGATAACTTTGATAAAAATGTGGCACACCTCGTTTAGTGATATATCGTTTTCGATTAATTCTCTTATGCTTTTTTAAGAAATGCATTTACGTACACCCTATTCCTCATAGATTTATAACTTTTAATGTTTGCGTATTAGCCAATTAAATCAATTAGAAATCAATTTCCAAAGAGATATAAGATTTTGCAGCTGAATTACAAATAATTATTGCTAATCTCTCCATCAGAAGTCACACATCAAGTCGTAATAATAAACATCGAGTTCGATTATTATAAATCTCTGTGCAAAGGTTCCAGCATGTGCACAGTCTCACGCGGACCACGTCGAGTGACATTTGGCTGGGAAAGCTATAGAAAGCAACGGGGGGGCGTCGTTGCCACGTATGTTTTGCAAGCGACGAAAAGTGCGACCGGCCGCATCTCCTCTTTCTCTCTTTCTCTCTCCTTCTTTCGCGGATGCTGCAGCATCTCGACGAGCTATCGAAGATTCCGCGAGCGGTGGAGGGTTTTACTCGAGTGTAGGTGACGACGATGTGTGTGCCGTTGCACAAGTGAAAGAGCCCCGGGGGCCTCTACTCGAAATGTCAAGGATGCAACCATGTGCGCGGTTACTCGCGAGAGAAGAGGAGTGAGGGAGAGAAAAGAGAGGGATGCATCCAGAGTCCATGAGACAATGGGCGGCCGGGAGGCACCGTAGAATTGTTATTTTGTCACGCATGAAACTCTCCGGCCACGGTATTCGTGCATCCATCCATCGGGCGTAATGAAAAGTGGCCGTGTCTAAATGTTTCTAGAGCCTCACAGTACGGTAAGCAACGCATAGTAGACGCTGCTTTCACTACACGGATTCGTATGATGGGCTTTCAAGGTTGCAACCAGGAGAGCAGAGGCGAGTGATAATATCACGCGATTCTGTTTCGTAACGCGCGACAAGTGTCTTCTCCGATGCCCCGTTATCCGTAGGGAAGGAATGACGTCATTAGTTCGCGTGCGCTGATATGCAATTGTATCTGATATTGATTACACGAGATGAAGAAATATCTATTTATAACCAGCTATCTCTGTGATATTAAAGAATATAATAGAATCCTCTTGTTCTCGAACTCGAGGAAACGACGTAGTTATCTAATAAATAAAACTACGTTAGTCGATGACGTGATAGTAAAGAGAAGAATATTATCTCGACGGGCAAATAAGCGACGACATAAGTATGCAGAGGAAAGCGTGTCACTCTTGGTAGTAGAAGCGGCCGAGACGAGACTTTATCGATGAGGACTGTTCTACGAAATCGTAGCCGTGACGAGATAAAAAAAAAAAATATAACGCGCGTCCATACATATCCAGACACGAGACAGGCAGTCTGCCGCGAGACACGATAACGCACGTTTTCCAAGCATAGATAGCGATATATGTTTGTCGAGCTCACGGAACAGTTGATTTCGCCTCTCACTACGATATTGTTGACGTTTGTTTTATCATCGAAGAGATGCCCTCGCGAATTGAAAAGTATCTTTCGTATCAAGGAAGATGAGCCTCGACAAGTATATGATTGTGCTGTAAACATATTTATATTTTTAGTTTAGCATAAAAATAATTGCTTGTGCGAGATTAGAAAGCACAATTACATACATATCATATTCCTTACAATATTTTTATCTAGATATAAAATCATATATATGTGACTCAGGAGATTCTCTCTCGTAGCAAATGTCGAAATTGCTAGGAGAAGGTTATCGCGAATCAGCCGTTAAAAGTTTTAAAGCTATCATTACCCAACAATGTCGTTCTCACCATACACGGACTGCATGTTTACCTTGCAGCGAGCACTTTGTGGTATTAAAACCTTATAAGCGAAATAACTGTCTCAGCATACTCCCGTCACCGGAATGGAAAGTCACTATTGTGTAATTTGCGTGTAATCAATTGTCGTTATATGAGCGTGGCGACACGAGTATGGTCGGTGGTATTATTACGTTCGTACGGCGCGCACGGGGAGTTGTAAAACGCGATCTCATTATTAATTTTCATGTTCACGTGACTACTCGTTAAGCGCATTCGCGGCGAGAGAGTCCCGAGTCGATTTCTCAATTAGGTCGAGATGACGAATTCTTTCGCGATCATCTTTTCATCTATATATATATATATTATAAATTTTTATAGAACGAATCTTAAAGAAAAATGTTTGCGCTTTTTTTTTTTTTAGATCGAGCACCCCGTCGACCCGGCGGTCCCGAGGCCCAGCAGCCTCTGGTGATCTTGCTGCAACCCGGCAGCGCCGAAGATCTGTCGAATTTGCCGTTGCCGGATCTAGTACAGTCGGCCGTAGATCAACTGCCACCGCCCCAGGTGACAGTTTCCGTCCCCAACAGCCCGATGAGAGACGCGACCTTCCAGTTTCCCGAGTGCGTCAACGGCAGCGGCGCGCCGCTGCCGAGCCCAAGGCCGCGGCCACGAAGACGCTTCGCCTCTGAGAGCTCCATCATGGAGACAGGCTCGAACGAGGTGAGCAACTGCAGCAACGGTAGCACCTGCTGCTGCCTGATCCTCAACGAGAGGCAATCGTGGACGAGTGTGGGTGCCAATCTCAGGAACATCGCCGGTGACTTCCACGCATGCAGGACCAAGGTCAGTGTTACACAAGAGATCGTTATTTCGCATCGAGATCCGCGATCACGATTAAATCGCGAGGAAAGAATGCAGATTGCGGATCTCGGTTGGAATAACGTTTCAGATAATTGAGATCTCTAGTTTCATTCTTTTTCTACTATTTGATGGAATTAATATTTTGTATATTTATATGGAAAATAATTGAAACGTTTACTATACTTTTTGCATAAAATTTCGCGCATTTTTACGATAATTAGTTTTACTTTCCGTCAGTAATTCTTCGAACATGCTGACATTGTCATCGCCATTTTCTGTTCTATTCGCCGCTGATGGCATAATACAGGAGCAGTTTACGGTGAGAGGAGTACAGGTGTAAAATGCCTCGTATAAAAATTGTACGGCACCCACGGTTTTTCCGCGCACGCACGGGAGCCATCGTGTAACTTTTCACTCCGCGCGTCGCAATTTCATCTTCCCCATGAAGGCTTTTATTCGTCATAAAGCCACCCTCGCGTCGCGGGTATTATAAAACGTAACGAATACGCACAACGAGAGGTCCTCCGGCGGGTGTTTAGTTTAAAATTTTGTTCGCCCTCGAATCTACTATTAAATTCCTATCGTTTAATTTACAAATTTTATCACCGCTTTTATAAACATATATATGTGTCTCTCCTATTTCCACACTATACATTTTATTCACACATGAATTTTTTTGTGAAGCGTGACGGGCCTCAAAATATCTTCAGCTCGATAATTAAAATTGACATTTCCCTTATATAAAATTCATCCAAGTTTCTTATTTCAATATATTTCTCGAAGAGTTCTCCTATATTCGTCCCGTCTGGATTAGTCCATATTTATCTCAACGACACCGCGAACGTGTCGCGCGAAAAATCGATTTCGACCGAGAACGAACCCGAAGTGGATTCAGATCCTTCTGATATCCCAGGATTTAATAGCCTTGCGAATAATTCAGTACTTTCCATCTTGCCTCGAAACTTCCAGGCATTTCATCGCAATAGATTCGTAGCTAGAAGGTATGTTTCTTCCTTTAAGAAAGATAGAAACCATCGTAGCGGGGTGAAGGGGGGAGGGGGGGGGCGCGTAAACGCGATTTAGTTATATCAAAGTATATACCGATGATGTGTATATATATATATATGTGTGTGCGTGTGTACGTGTCCCGTGGGTACAATAAATATCGGCTTCACCACCGTTCGAGACGTCTAGTATTGCCCCCCCATGTGTACGTGCCCCGTGCCACCGGCACTTCATCAAAACTTCACCCGTCCCCCCTCGCCCCTCCTTCCGACGACCGCGGTTCGGTCGTTCGATCAAATATGTATCGCCGACTAGCATGGTTCTTCTCCTGGATTTTATGACGGTTCTCCTCTCTTATTTGCGGTCGGAAGAAAGGAAGCAGCGATTGTGTGCGTTTTGGCGAACGAACGGATAAGAGAGATGGACCGGGAGATATTTGGTGCGTGTAGCGAAGGCACGTAATGTCATCATCTGCGAGATTAACGCAGCGCAGTTGAAACGGTGTCTATATGATATTATCTTGAGAGATCGATATCTTTTCGCATTCTTAGCTTGAGCTTGACAGAGAGAAAGAGGGAGAGAGAGAGAGAGAGAGAGAGAGATGTTCGGAGGATTTTTTTCAGACTGTTTGCTAGAAGAAAAAACGGCGAATATCTTCGTAGTGCGGGAAATAAACACCTCTTTGCTAAAGATGCCAAGAAACATACGAGAGATTGCCAATTTTTGTTTTTTGAAAATTTGAATTTCAAACATTCTTTAACACATACTATTCTATTATGAATATAATCTTTTTTATTGTGTATTATTAATCGAGATGAGCATATTACGCGATGCTAATATTATACCGACGATTCCGGCTCATCGATTTTGCAAAATGCGCGAAATAAATTATGAAACGCAATTATTGCGGGAAGTTTTTGATTACTACTTTGACAGAATTACGAGATATCCATCCCCTCGCCATTAAAAGACTGCAGAAAGTCGTTCAATCAAATGTATCGATGAACAAGACAATTCTCCCCAGCTTTACGACGACTCTTGTTTGCCGTTGCGGATTGAAAGAAAGTGAATGGCGGGAGGATGAGACATTAATAGGGAAAGAAAGACGAAGGAAAGGAAGTGAAGGGAAGAGAGTCGGACGTAAACACGAGGTGGAAAGGGTGTTCCTCTTTTATTCCGTCTCGCTTTTATCCGCTTTAAAGGTCTGTCGGCGTGATACCCAATCCCGGAACGTCTAATTATTGCTGGTTAAGTGCCGGTAATTGAAGGGGGCGAACAGACCCGTGAAATTGAAGAAATCTTTCTCCTCTTCGCTGTAGACGAGAGATCGGATACCGATCGGTTTCTCGGCACGGTAACTCGAGCGCCTTGTTGATAATACGAATCGCCGAGAATCCTCAGCAGGGTCGTCGTCTTCGTTCTACTCTCTTGTTTGCGCGCGTCCGAAGAAATTGAAATGTCAGATTAATTACCACTGGAAACACGGTTCGTAAGTCGGTGAGCTGTGGCTTGTTTACGTCAATTTCGCTTTATAAAAATTGAAATTTAAATCATTTCGCCATTCGATAAAATCTACAAATATTGTCGACAGATATTTTACGTCGAAATGTAATAGCGTCAAATGCAATAAATTTCGCATCTGCCAAATTTGACTTGTAATATTTTCATCTTGGCATTTCATCACATGACAAAAACGCACGTGAGACACACGTCATCGTCACACTATTTGTGTAAATTCGTAAATAAATGTCAGAGATATCGTCATGCGAGCACATAGTGGCCAAAACTCACCATCGGATCGCGGTTTCCTCGACGTGACTAAAAGCTTTTCGCGGCCTAGACTTCCGGGAGTACGTCATAAGTCACAGAGAGATCCTCTCGTATCTGCTCTTTCCTCCTCCCTTTCTCCTTGCGTCTACCCATCACGGGAAACCACCGACGGCGCTTTACATATGCATGGAGAGTAAGCGAGCATGTAAACGGCTAAGTGGCCACATCCCCTTACGTGAAAGTTAAGTGGGCATGGCAGCACGAGCCGTGGCCACAGGCCGAGAGAAAATTATCTTCAATTATCTCGCGCAATCGGAGTCCTCACCCTCCTCCTCCTCCCCCTCGCCACTTGTTTGCTCCTACTCCGATCTCGCTCTTTCGATTAGCCTTTCGATCATCGTTTCTACACTTGCTCGGTAAATGGGATAGTCGTACGCATTTTCATTGACCTCTGCGTAAAGAGGGTTACACCTGGTAACTTGGTTTTTATGTAATATACAGGATTATGAGTGAGCGGGCGCGCGCATGCCATAAAACGGCGAGATATAGTGAGCTCCAACGTGTCAGAAACAGGGAAATAGCCGACTCTCCTCGCCGTATTTTGCTCGGGAAATTGAAGTCAGGCAATTTCCTCCTCGACGGAATTCCGATACCGCTTCGAGAGACTCATTACTCGCGAATCCTCGCCTATATCGGAAAAGACAGTTTAAAAAAAATTGCCAAACACGACTCGATCTAATTTCTCTTGGCGCGGAGAGGAGAACTTTGCGAAATAACGTGTCCGCGGGAGAGGTGGCGTTTGACAGAGAAACGCGCTGACATTTATCTAGTAGTTTAAACGATCTGACCGACGCGCAAATTGATACATTAGTATACCCTTCTCGCGGTGAGATAACGGATCTTTCGCGATGGCGCAACATGGGAGGAGGGATGGAAGGGAAGGAGGACAGAGAGGGATTCGACGCAAGAAAGTCGTCGATATTTCTTCGGCCGTGTAGCCTACGTGTTCACCGCACGCAAACCGCTTAACTCTCCTTTACGTCTTATTTTCACCTTCGCCGGTGCACCGGCGTGCACCCTACCCAGTGCCGCGACGTCGCTCTTGCTATCCTCTCGCGAAACACGGCTACTGCGCGTAATCTGCGCGCAAATTATGACACTTTGTCACGCGGCGCAAACTTCCCGCTCGCCCGCCATCGTTCTCTTACTTTATTGAAAACGAGAGAAAATTATTATCGTATACCTTGCCTGTTCGATTTCGCCTGCCGGCATCATTTAGCCGATAATTTATATAATACTTCATATATCTAACGATACATGTAATAATAATATTCTGCTTGAGGTAGGCGACCGCCTCGCGAAAAATAGTGAAAGTCGCGAGTAATTTCTGCAATACGTTAGTAATCAGTATCCACAAACGTAGTTTATTACTACATTTGTGTACGGAAATCGTGCAATCGTAAGAATTAACGCTGATCGACATTTAACTATTATATTACCAATCATAAATAATATAATACTTTAACCAATAATAATGAAAATTTCTTTTTATTTAAATTTTAAAAGTGATATATTGATCGAGGCATTAGATAATCGCACTTGATCGACGTGCCCCCTGAAGCTGTATTAACGATCTTATTTTCGTCTTCGTTTGAGACAATACTTTTGTTATCGCCGATTATTTGGTATTGATTAGGCGCAGCTCGTTTCATCGGCTGCATTGCGCGTTATCGAATGAGCGGCAACAACCACAACTTCTGTTTTCCATCAGCTTTTTCTTATTTAGTCTCCGTGGCAAAAGATTGGAGCCGTTTCCCCAGCAAACCACGCAATTATGTTGCGCAATAATCCATCTTACCAGTAGTCGCGCGTGGCTGTAAAGGCCTCTCTATAAGAGAGAAAGAGACGAACGATTCGTTTAGCATCGCGCTCTCTCTCTTTCCATCGCAAAAGTCGCTCGTGCGTAATCGTTTTTTTGACATCCTTTTCCGCGGCGATCGAATTCGCCATAAATCGCGGCGCGAGCGCACCGCATGATTTTTATCTCGATGATTTATCTCACCGCACGCAAATTGATTTACTTTTATACGACGTATAAAAGGAAATAAGCGAGTCCTTATTTTGTTCATTGAAATGTGACTTGTGCCATTTTTTTAATACAAATTAGTATAACAAGTGTACTGAGATAGGTTCTATGTAAGCGCGAAAATGCGATGTATGTATTGATTCGCCTTTCGCAATGCGCTTGAAGAATTGGTTGCGGTTGGCGCAATCACGGGGAAATTTACATTTTACGATTCATCCGTCGTAAAGCAACGAACGCGCTGCATCTTTTCTCACAATTTACTTTCCAATCCATGATGCATTTGATGCTATACTTCCGATTATACTGTTCTACTGCCACATATAATTATATGTATGTGCCCTTGTTTTCTTTCCTCTTTTTAAATCTACAGGATTGACTCACCTATCGTGACGGCGCGTTTCCTTTGTGTAAATGCAAGTATTTTAATTTCTGACAATTATTTAATGTGTGCTTTCTCTATATATATATTTAACGTTTTATTTCAAATTTGTTATACAGATATAATACACTTTTTGATATAAATATAAACAATATCCATCACATTTTGTTTTTTTATAAAATAATCTTGATATAAAAAATTTTTCTGCTTGTATACAAATGATATATTCAAAATAAACTATGTATTTCTCAAACAACATTCTTTTTCGAACCATGGAGCTATAAAATGACAGTAATATTTCTATAGCTTTTTTATACGCGCGGAAAATAACGATATGTTTTACAGAAAGAGAGGAAGATAAAAAGAAAGAGAGAGAGAGTTTGTCCCGCGATTATTGTCGCAGGTGACGGGTCTCGTAGCTCTTCTCGTATGTGTTAAACATTAACGGGCGTAGATCATACCGGGTGGATCCCTCCCTGCGTTACGAAGACTCGCCCTATGGTATGAACGCGTGATTTTGCGGCAAGAGGAAGGGACACTATTAATTGACGAATAGAACTCCCACGACAGAGCACTCTCGCGCCCTCCCACATAATTCTCCCTTAATGTGACGTTTCTCGTCTACTCCTCTTACTTTCCGCCCTATTCACATCCGAGATAATCTTTCTTCTCGCGCCAACGACGAATCGAATGTTTCTCCCGCGCGTGATTGCGAACGTGTGAGAGCGTGCGATTCTCTCATTCTCTCTCTCCTCGTGGGGTCGAACCAGCGACGATGTCCAGATATTATGGTCGTCCCATAAAAGCCCGCCACCTCAACGATTGGGTTTTCCCGGGCGTTTATTATTGCACGTCCGGTCGCAGCGAGTGGATTAAGACGAGACGGGAATCGGAAGTCGCGGGTCGGAGTCGAGATAACGTCGGCGTGGGAGGGAGAGCGAGGGGTGGCAAAATGGAGAAACAAAAGGAACCCTTGGGAGTTAATCGTCCTGCGGCAGGAGATTGTTCTTTCACGCGAGATATTACGAGATCGTATCGCATCAAGATCCGCGATAATTTCCTCGGACTTTGGCTAGGTCGATGTAATGGATTTTCTCCTCATATTGTATTCCAGATAAGGTCACACTTCTCTAGCAATATTTTACAGAGATATATCAATCGTTTTTCGACACGACACCTCGCTCATAACTTGTCTCGAGAAATAAAACCGACAAATACAATAAATACAAATTTTTAATTTATTGTCGAGAATGGAATTTTCGTTGATGTTATCACAAATGAATTTTTTCGCAAAAAAATCCACAGAGGGATCTTATTCTTGTTTTCCTTAATGCAGCATCATCGTGAACCGCTAATGCACGGAATTATTATATACCAGGTATCACATATCAAAAAATAGCACAAACTAATTGGATAAGTATCGTTTATAAGTACGCTCTAACGGAATTTCTTTTTGCGCGCGAGCCATTTGCACGATTCTTGGCACGAAGCACCAACACCAGTAGCCGCGAGCGTTAGTCGACGCAGCGGAATGGAAGTTAATTGGGTAATTAGTGTCGTTAATAAGCAGGCTTTAATTGAACTTTTTTTCCGGGTCGCGAGTGGTTTGCACGTAAAGGAAACGTAAGAGAGTAGACACGCTATGGACTTTGCGAGACGCGATCTTTTTCCCCTCTACAACGTCGTCGTCGTCGTCGTTTCTGCGTGTAAATTCGTAGGGATAAGGGGACTCGATAAAACGACCGCGCCGCTTTTTCTTCCCCTTTTTTCTCCTTCGTCGAAGGCTTAGCCGCAAGAGAGTGCCGGATCGTCGGTAATTCCGTCCAATTAGGACACTCCCAATTAGGAACCTTAACCCCGCGCGCGTACGTCATTCCTTTCCGTACCCCATTCTCCAACTTTCCGGATCTACTATGCGGAGAGACTTACGACAGGTCGCCTTCGCTAAGTCTTCACGAAAGTATCGGAGAAACTTGGTTACGTGCTCGCTTACCACCGGATACTTCTTGCACTGTTCATTTTTGCAGAGATTAGCGATTTAATCACTGCTATTATAAATTTATTTCATTTTAAATTCATTTCATTTCTACGTGCTTTTCAGATAATGATGAGATATTGACTCATAATGTTTTGATATCGTTTTAAGGGCTTTAAATAACTAATTTTAGCTCTCTTTATTCATGTCACAGAATCGAACGATGCTGAACGATCGCTGTTGTTGCTTGTTGTTGCAGGATGCCGAGACCGAGAAGTCGAGGTTGCCGGTGATCGGTCCGGGTCTGTCCAATGGTCGCAACAGCAACTCGTCATCCACTGACAGTCTGCTGTCGCTGCTGATCCCGACGCCATTGCGAGAGACCCTCTGGGCAACGGTGGCCCTGTACCTCGGCTGGAGACTCGTCTCTCGCCTGCGATAGATGCGCCGATCTCGCCCAGCTATCGTTCCCGCGGGACCGATCGGCGATCGTGTCAGGGACCGGAACGACGACGGCCTTGTGAGCCGTTAGAACGGACGGACTTCCGCCAGCAATTCCTTTCCGGATGTCTTCCGGAAGTCCGGGAATCCTCGACCGGACTGATCGTCTTGAGAGGAGATGGAGTGCAGTCTGCGACGCGTACTGCGGATCTCACTTTGCGATCGGACGATGGATTATGGATCGAGGTAGAATGTATCGAGAAGACGAATAGTCTCTCGTTTGTATGTTCACTCCGATAACTCCGATTGTATTTTGTATATCTGTTTTGTATCTTGCGCGTCCCTGCCGCACGCGACTACGCAAGAATGCGCTTGACTTCGATCGTTTTCTGACGGACTTAGAAGACTCTTCTGACTACTTGGAAGATATTAATATAATTGGTCATGACAATGAAAGCACCGATGGTGGATCCATATATTTCTAATTTTTGGTTATAAATAATTTGATTCATTTCCTAATGATAATAATAATTGATTTAATATAGGATAATTAATGATTATAACGATTGACTTGATAATTGATAATCGATAATGATAATGATTATAATAATTGATAAATTTGCTAATTGATAATTGTGATAATTGATTATCGATTGATTTGATGAATCAGAATCGCTCTCTATTAAATGCGTTTCTCTTCATTCCTTTTTGGAACGAGTAGATAAGATATTTAATTAAGAACTGATTTCTTGATTATTTTTTATCGATTAAATCGACATTTCGCCGCTCGACCTTTACTCGCCCGATCTATTTCCATCTCGCTGCTATTCGAGTTGCGTACTGTCGATAAATTATGACTGTGATTGCCATGAAACGATGAAGGCGAGAAGTAGCGACGGCGAGGAATTACGAAGTACAAGCGCATTCTCGCGCGATGCAGGAGTCATTCTCTCGAACGCTGTACGTGCCGATAGTTCGCCCTGCGAATCTATAAGCGGAGGGCGAAAGACAGGAAAGAGGGGGCTGGAGAGTTTTAGGGGAGATAACTCGGGCGAGAGTAACCGAATTGCGTATTACATCGCGTCAATCGGAGCCCAAGACGACACGAGGAGGGAGAGGATATAGAGGGACGAGCCAAGGACGAGATCCAAAGAGGATTAAACCCAATAATCAAATGATGATCTCATTACGGATAAATAAAGAGAATTAAATAAAGTAGTGTGATTACACGGGAACGAGAGAGGGCGGACCACAACGTCCCTTATTCTCCGACGTCTTCTCTTTACGCGTCCGTCCCTCTCTTGGTCTCGCCAAGATAGAAAGACTACTTCTTCGGTGTGCGGTTTGTAGATAACTCAGTCTCCGGACCGATATCGCTCGACGGGGTCGAAAATTTGTCCGTGTATTTTTTCTCTAACGACGCCACGCTACGCGACGACATTTCGCGAGGTTTGCTCAATGTTACACTTGATCTAACGATACCGCGAACCTAATCAACGAATCTATTCCGTCTGAATTACAATCGATTGACATTTTCGTTACGATCGATCGGCCTTGCTAAATGTCGGAGCGACGTGGACGAAATGTATATATACACAAAGAGATGTCGAGAGAGAGGGAGAGAGAGAGAGAGATGACGACGTATTCCAAAAAAAAAAAAGAGAATAGGGGACGAACGAGAAAGTAAGGTGGAGACGGGGAGCAAACTTGTGTATGTATAGAGGATTTTATCTCTATTAAAATAATAAACAAACTCAGTAAAATAAGTCGATGTTATAATAATTAAAATAGATAATCGATTATATAGGCCGAGGATCGCAGCATCTTGATTGGCTAGCTGCGACTCCCGTGGACAGTTTTCAAATGATCTCCGGTAGCTTAGCTATTAGGTGGGCGCCCTCATTCATGCGGGACGCCTTTTCGCGGCGCATCGGAAGGAGAGCACTTCCCTCTTTCCTCTGTGCGTACTTTTTCTACAACTCGTCTATATCCTTCTCTTTCCTTCTCTTTCCCGCGCGATTCTACCCTTTTTCTTTTATCGGCAAATTGTCTATCGATTCTCTCGTTCTATGACTCACCTGTTCTCAGTTTTCTACGCGATTCCCTCCGTTTCACTTTCCCGCTTCGTAATGCTATATATATATATATATATATATATAATTTATCGATGACAGTTTCGTTGCGCGCGACATAACGTAATCTCGAGCGTAACGTGTATCGATAAAATGTCATATGTTGTTTTCACTCGACAATCCAGAGAGTCTCGATTTTCATGGCCGAGCGGGCCAGAATTTTTCATTTCGTGATTTTTCTTAGGGTTATATAGGAATGGCGAAGAAAGTTGCGAGTGAAAAGGAGGAAACGCGTATATCCTTGGGCTTTCGGTTGCAGACTATCGAGACCAAAACTATTTGAGGCTGCTGTACAGTCGTCCCTGCGGGCCGCGTTTTCTTTTTTCCCCGAGTGCAAGTCTACTGCGTTTTTCCTTTGTCTCCCTATTGATAGGCTGATTGTGACGTTACTCCGTCGAAGTATTCCAATGTGTAGATCCATAGTATTTATTTATAGGCGATACAGTTTTTCTATTCTAATAGGCGTTTATGAGGAATAAATAGTATATGTAGATGCGCGGGCGAGATATATTACTGCCATTTTTCGAGATAAGCAAATCCTCGCCAGACGCTTCCGTGAGAGCGGCTTTGTGGAAAGTCAATAATAATGTCGGTGTCCGTAATTCTTAAAGACGAAAGTAGTTAGCGTCGTGACACAGATATTTTAAGGGAATACGAAGAATACGAGAATTCGTGAAACGCGCTGCAAGGAGAAGTCGTCTTAGACGACGAAAAAAAAAAAAAAGTATTTAACGCGTCGTTTTAATCTCAGTACGCGCAAATTTTCGAGCCCTTATCGTGTGTATTTTCATCGTATTTCGCGCTCTATTCTGTCGTGTTTTTGCGAGCATATTTCTCATATTTAAAAACTCAAATCCATTTCTGCGGAACGCGGGCCATTCGTTAAATCCAACTATGGTGAGATTAGATTTCCATCGAGGCATTTAGCAAATTAATTTAATCCATAACAAATTTATGATCTTAATATACAAATAGCAATTTTTATTATATTTTTGAATTTATTAAACAGATGAAAAATGACCACAGAAGGATGTTTAAAAGAAATGCTCTTTATATACCCACATGTAAATTATAAGGTTTTAAATCAAAATTATATCATGGAATTCTAATTTCACGGGCTAATAGTTACAATTTACATAAATAATTTTTCGTCATATTTATTCGGAACTTTGGCTCTTACAATCGGCGTGTCAAAATTGTCAAAACTTGATAAAATTGTCAAAATTTGAATAATATTCGCGCCGATTATCGAATTCGCGCCAACTGTCAGGTCCATTGACAGCTGTTGCGAGAAATTTGTCTGGATTCAGCGGTATGATTCGTCTCCCACTCTCATCGGCAGAATCTCTAATCTTTAATTGGATTTCCTCTGTGCAGCTTGCTCCTTTCGCGGAGAGAGCACGCAACGGTACAAAATTATCGTATATACATATTTGATACGATATAGATAGTGTTCGTCGTTGTCACTGGGAGGGCCACGAGTTTTTAAGAGGGGAACGACTCTTACTCTCGTGGAGGTTGTTGCATTCCGACCAAAGGGAAAATTCCCGTTTTCCTGCAGCGCGGTGAAACGTGGCGCGTGACGGCCTAAAAGAAAGGCCGCAGCCATTTAATTCTTTTTACTCCGTACATAGATAGGGAAAGGCAGAGCAAGTTCGCCGAATTTGGCCCGGGGACGGAATATTAAATATATATATATATACTTGTCGGAGGAAAATTTTGAAAGTGAGAAAATACGGCGCATGTACATAGTCGCTTTTTCGGGGCCGTAAAAAACGCGATAATGTTCGAACTACGGTTTTTCCCGATATATTTTTTTCATTCTTTTTTTTGTTCAATTTTTTTTTTTTTTTTTAGATTAATTGCTCTGTAAAAGCACTTAGGTAGTAGTCAGCCATATTGAGGATATAATAATGATATATATAAATAAACGCATATAAAAATATATATATACAATATGGAAGATATATATATATATAAAAGCATATATATATATTTTAAATGGTATATTCGGGAATATTATTGTTTCGAAAGAGAGATGATAACTCGTTGTGTGCGGTGGAAAGAGAATCGTATATTTCGATGGGGTATGTGCTCGGAGAAAGTATAACGGGGAGATGGTGTTATAAGGGTAGTGGAGACGAGACGATTTTTCGAAGATTGATGGAGGTCGAAGGGCGTAAGTCGAAGGTGGGAAATAAGCTGTAACTGTGACTATGCGGATCGTGGGGGGCAGGCTGTTGATACGCTTACCGGCGAAAAAGTTCACACATTTGACAGAATTTAACCACAACTGTTGAACAACTTTTGACGTGGGAAGACACGAGACACGCGGTCTTCTCGAGCGTCTTTCTGCGTTAGAAGGGGAAACAAAAATCTGCAACATATGTATATATGTATGTATTTTGCACGCGTAATATATAAGACAAACGCACACACACGTATACACATACACACCCATACAATGTGACAAAAAAGAATGCAGCAGTACAGCAGTAGATGCAGCCCGCCCACCCGAGATCCCCGCGCGTCAAAGCGTCACTGTGATCTCGTAATTATTAATAAAATATCCGATTATTATAACGAATAATCACATTGAATATTATAATACATCCCTGCCCCTTTTATGAAAAAAAACCCTTTCCGAAGATACAATTTAACGTACTATCGTAACTACGGTTGCGCTTTTCTCTCATTGCATTTCTTTGTCCCACCTCGTTCTGTTTTTTTTTTCTTTTTCTTTATTTTTTTTTTATATTACGCGTTCGCGCGCGCGTTAGTTTGTAGTAATCTCGTAAGATTAAGTATATGTTAATGAATCTTTCATATGATCTCCTGGAGGTATCGATTGTTGCGCGAATTCAGCGGTCGACGCCGTTCGTTTCCGCCCGTCCGCGCACACAAAGTCTTTTCCTCTCTCTCTTCTTGTTCTCGACTTTTTTTCGTTCTCTCTCGATAAACGGTTTGTCAAAACGAACGGCATCGGGGCTCGATTGGCCGATACCTCAATTAGATAAAAATAAGATTATTAGAATTAAAGAGATAAACCATTATATTCGACGTGAGGCGAAGGATAACGGCGTTGTTGTAGCGATCTTCTTCGGATAGCTAGGTTTATAACAACGAAAAAAAAACAACAAAAAAACAACTGTTTATCACTGCGTTCGCACTCAGTAATCATCTACGACATAGTACGATCACCGATTATTATTATTATTATTATTAATATGTATTATTGATTATTTTATTATTTCTATTATCATACTCGTCGCAAAACATGTGAAAGCTCGAGGTCTCAAACTCCCCGGCGCTGTAAAGAGATAATCGACTAGTCTTATCGGACCAACCATTGAGATTCGTGTATTTTTGTTTAACGACGCATATTTTCTAAGATCGAGATTTCCCTCTCATACATACATATACCTATATACATATATACAAACATACATACATATATATATATACATATGTATATGTATATATATACATATATATATATACATATATATATATATATATATATATATATATTTTTTTTTTGTTTTAAATAATCCATTAAACCTCCCTTCTCCTAAGAATGGCAATTTTTGCCTTTCTTCGTAATTACGATCCCGAAGAATCGAGTTCGAAAGTATTGGAGGGGAGATGGGCTCTTTCGTATTCACGCGCACGGATAAACTTTTGAGGATCTTTCTGCAGGATATCACTCGATGCGAGACAAATATCGATCGATATACACTAACACTTGTATTTCTCCGTAAAATCAAACTTTTTTTACTAGCAATAAATTATCATAGTAGGCTGTAAAGCGCGCATTTGTGATTATGATGATCGAAACTCTTTTCGCGCTGAGCGGACGAGCCCCTCTTACTTTTCGATTCAAAATAACACACAAATTTGAATGTATGGAGACACAAGAACTCGTTGTACACAAAATCTCTCTCACACACATACACACACACACACACACACACACACACACGCACATATATATATACACACATATATATACGCTGATACACATGCGATGTGCATATTACATGATTACACAGACATACACTTGCCCTTAATACTATTGTAATTGTCTAAGATCTTATGAAAAATTTTCGTTTGCTCAGACTGTATAAGTTTGCCATAAAATGACTGTTGTGTACGTTCTTCGGATGTGTAGTACTCGTGTCTAGAAGTAAGGGAATTATTCGCGATTCTGTCGCCCCAGCCACAGTCAGGTGCCAACCGTCGCTCACGGTTCCGTTCTCTTTAGCGGAGCACGCTGGGACACATAACAGTGACCCACGGCTCCGATCGATAGGTCGATCATTTGTGTCACCGTGCCACTTGGAAACCCCCGCTTATCTCTGAGCCTCTCGAATGTGACTCGCTCGTCGATCGAAATACGTATCTCGATTTAATCTCGCTCATCGATTTAGTATTCACGCAACCATGTCGTCTTATTTAATTCTTTTTGCTTTATCTCACAAACTTTCAAATATACAAACACGACAAGAGAATATCAATCTATATTCTGATTAAATTTTGTAAATATAATTAATCTTTTTTTTTTTTTTTTAGAAAAAAGAAATATTTTTCTCGGAAAATATTCCAACATGAAAGTTTTATCATAGATTCTTTTCTTGAATGACAAATCTTTATCGCATTTATTTCATAGAAATTTTTTAATATTTTTCACAAATAATGCATCTGTCATTCCATGAAAAGTTGATCGAACCGAAACGAGAAGCGAGCAAGCCACACTCGGCGGACCACTTTTGCCTATCTCTTTGCTATATAATCTTTCGCGCTCCACTTAAAATAGCAAGAAGCTCGTAAACTTTGAATGCCTACAAAAATACGTTACCTGTAGCCAAATGTCCCGTGGACCATATAGACCGCCGCGATCTATACGTTATTTGCGAAAAGAGGGAAACGATAGAAAGAGAGAGAGAGAACGAAGAAATATTTGGACCGATCGAGCGTGTGTGAGATGATATGAAAGAGATATAAAGAGAGCGAGAATGAGAATGAGAGAGAGAGAGAGAGAGAAAGAAAACAGTTTGATAAAAAAAACAAAAAAAAAATTAAAAATTTTAACCGTTAGAATTTTCCTCCCCAGAACGGATTGTTATGGGGTTTCTCAAGTCGTATGTAAAGCTCGCAGCTGCCTTGTGATAGAGTCTGGACTGCAAATAATTCCGACATATGACAGAGATAATATATAATCGGGCTGTAAAGACTGTCAATGGAATACGCGATCTATGTATATGTAATAAAACATAGAAGAGACAAAAAAAACACCACGCACACGGAAAAGACAATACCAATCTCGTTGATCAATTTTCGTCCAGCTGACCAATCCAAAGAAGCGACCAAATAAGTGAGGAGGGAAATGATGCGAGCGCTTTGCACGACGCTTGAGGTGCTTTTCTTTTTCTTTTCTTTTTTTTCTATCGACAACACTGACAATGAGATGCGATAATTGAGATGCTATAAGCGTGTCCGTATATTTTTGTTCTTCTATTTTTTTTTTTTTTTTTATTTGTAGATATATGTATATCTTTTGTTTTTTTTTCTTTTTTTTTTCTTTTTTTGCTTCGATTATCCCGATGCGAGTGATTGGACGGAAGATGTACGGCGGTCACGTGATATATATTATACAAAATATATGGTATTATGTAATAATCTTCCTTCTTTAGTGCAGATGTGAGCGAAAGAGAGCAGAATACTGTTGATTTGTTTTTTTTTGTTTTAGTTTTGTCTCCCCTTTATCTCCCCCTATTAATTTCGATCGTTTCGACTTTCTCGTAACGATCCACTTGTCTCCTTCGTCCTCTACAACCTGACTTTACTTTCTTTTCTTATTTTTTTTTTCACGTTTTGTTTCTCTCCTCGCCTCCAATTAAATTTCGACTTAAGACGGAGACTCTCTGAGCGGTCTAGGAGTGTTTTCGAGGCGAGGAGAAAAGCCCGAACAGAAAACTCTTGAGCTCCTCCTCTCTCGTCGTTTCTTCCCGTCTTTCCGACCTGGAGCAGCGACGGAAGCGAGAATGCCGTAATAATCAACGCAGAATGCAGAGACGCTCAAGAGAATATATCTGTTTCTTTTTTTTCTTTTTTTCCTCTTTTTTATCTACAGTTTCTTTTTTGTCTTTTCCATCCTCCCTCTCGTATCCTCCTCTCTCCTCTTTCGCGTCTTATTGATGTTTTTAGTTTTTTAAACGAACGTATGATCGCGCGATCGTCAGGATGTGCCTCGGCTTTTCGCGCGAAACTGAATGTCGCGGGATGCTACCGAATTATCTCCGAACAAATTGAAAAAGGGGATAACATGTAAAAGTGATAAAAAACGTATAATGAAAAGCCGATGCGCACCTGGCGCGCGGATCTAATCATACAATGCTGTGCTATTATAAGTCATTACATATACCATATGTTATCGATTACTTTTGGTTTTAGTTTATGACAATTTTTCGTGTTATTAATTTTATTGAGTATGATTTTAAGTACTATGTGCGCGAACGTTTATTATTATCTATTAATAGATTATTATTATTATTATTATTATTATTATTGCCGGATTTAATTATTATTATTATTATTATTAATATTATAATATTAAAAAAGAGATATCATTACTATTATGATTATATTATCATTGTAATCTTAATATTTTGTAATCATCACCACTCCCCATGGTCGATTACTTTTACGAATCGCTCTCACGTCCGCTGTCCGAGCGCCGGTCGACGAAGCGCCTGCGAAGCCGCTGCTGCAACGAGAGGAGTCCAACTTACTGACTACATTTTTGTTCTCTTCTCCCTCTTCGCATGCTCTCGCATCTCTCGTGAGGCGCGGCGCCTTCGAGGCGCGACGACGACCATTGGGAGTTCGCAAAGGGACGGGGGCATCTCTCCGCTACCCACCATGTCTTTCATTGTACAGATTTTTTCACTTTTATATAGTTATCTCGATATATCGTAATGTTACGCAACATCGATTGCGGCGGTGGCCACTTATGCGTCGCCGTACCATTATTGTACTTTTTTGATTTTTCTATTGAATAAATGTGAACACGCCGAAAGCATTGACACACATGCCTTGATATTATATTATCACGTTCCCTTACCTAGTCCTATCTCTTATCATTTTACGCTATTTATATTAATTATTTTGTAGAATTATTAAAAATTTTAATTTTGATTACATGAATGAATAAATAATCCAAGTACATCTAAAATAAATTTTGTTTTAAATAAATAGTAGACTTTCGAATAAATCTTAATTGTATTGATAAGAGTCATAGAGAGCGTGATTATATATATATATAGATGAAGTAGACGTCTTGGTTGCCCAATTTGTATCGATCTGCGCGGCTTGGTCATGGTGTTTAGAATCGTTCTAATGGGTTTCCTGAGACGTGCCATCTGCGAGGCTCATTATTAAGGGATGCGACCGCAAACCAATCGAGCGTTGTGCGCCCCATTCTATTCAGTGTTCTGAATCTAATGCGGACCGCAAGACGTTGGGTTGCCCGTTGTGTTCTGTATGCCAGATTAGAGCGTGGCAATTGCTTTGTAACGGGCCCAGACAACGGTATACGCAAATCGGCAAATTGAAATATTAATGGCAAATTTGGAGCCGCTTTGATATTTTCTGGCGCACCTGTGTGGCATATCCCTCTGCGTTGGTAAGTAAGATATTTCTTTAATAATATTATATATAAAATAATAATCTTGTTTAAAAAAGAAAAAAATGTAACGACGCTAACAGTGACAATTTGCAAATTTCATTAGAGAGATTTTCCGGTGTATCGCGTTTACAGTTCGCGGGATGTCAAACGAAATTGCGTATCGGTGGTTTCGAATAACGAGAGCGCGCACATATGCCGCGTGGTGCCCGCCTCTTTTCCCCTCTTTCCCATCCTCATTTTTGCTGCGCGATTTTCACTCGCGCGTTTCCCCGTGGATTAACTCGATCCGAAACAACAGCAAACAAGAGAGCGTACATATCCGGCGTGTAACTGAAAAAAAAAAAATCACGCCGATGTAACAGCGCGCGTGGAAAATATTCGCGGCGTTTCGCTATGTTTTTAATAACACCGGCTATATATATCGGAAACGCAGGTGCGGAAAGTCGAATAAAAGTGTAGAAATGCGCAAATCGAAACATAGCAGGCTATATGGAAACTAGCGACCAATGAAACAATAGATTTAATTGAACGCGCGAACATACATATCGGTTATTATATATACATGTTTCTCTTGTAAAAAATATCACGCGTCGAAACATTTTCAATTTAAATTTTTAATTTAACATTCACTTTCATATTTTAAACTGTCAAATCATCTTTATTTATATTCATTTAAATTATTTATATTATATTATATTTATTTATATTATTTATATTCAATTATATTTATTTAGATTAAATTATAATTTTGCTGAAAGTTTTTTTCTTAAATCTTCAAGAGAGAAACTATCTATTTAAGGTAAAAAATGTAATTTTTATATTTAAAAAATCTATTGAAATTCTCTTAAATCCATGTGAGAAATTTAAGATTGAAAATAAAAGCAAAATTTCGACTTGGAATCGCATTGTGCATAGATGTAATGAATGAAAAACTGTTTTTCACTATAGAAAGATTCTTTATATAATAAATCATGTTAAAGACGATATTTATATATGGAAATGTGCACAAAAAAAATCATTTTTTGAATTGATAAAATATAAAATATAAAATGTGTCTTTTAAATTATTAAACTAAATATTCTATTTATTTTTTTAATTACCCGAATACTCGAAATGATTTAAGCAATCTAGATAATAAAATCGCGAAACAATGAATATCTCCATTTTCCCTTTTAGTTCTAGTGTCGCCGTTCACGTTTCTCGATCGATTCGGAAACCGCGTGCAAACAACGCGGAAACGCGTTCGACCGGCGTGAATGAAAAATATATTCGCAAATCTGTATGGCGCCGGTACGTTGCATCGCATGTGATAGTCTCGGAAATCGCGGAGAAAAACGTGCGTGGGAGACGAGCGGGGAGTTAAACCGAGTGCACATGTCGCCAAAAGCGCGCGTGTCATCGGGTAGAGAAAGCGCCTGTATATCTGGCGTGCATCCATATGCAGATCCCCATTGATATGACAACATTTACATACTGCATATTCGCTCTGGGCCATATACTCGCATCGCCAATTCCCCATTGTTGGCTTTCGGCCACCAGTGCGTTTGATTGACATTATTGGTCGCGCCGCTGACACCAGATTACATTTCTATTTGCATACATTCGCGAACCAGTTTGAGCCCACCCGCTCGCCTACGTGTAGCTCGCTCTCGTAGTAACATCCCTCTTTCGTTTTGCGTTTTCGTCCGCCTCGACGATTGGACAACGATTCTCTCGTCAAACTCTTCTCGCGCGTGTCATATTTTTTCACGAGGGGTGCAAGTACGATAGATGCCGATGATTTGACAGGGGTGGAGATTTTTTTCCCGATTTTGCTCGCTAGCAAGACAATTTGTTGCTCGTTTAGGGGTTATTCTGAATACTTGGTATCTATTGACAATTGTAGCACGATAGATAAATTTAAATAACTTGTTTTATCTTTACAAAATAATTATTTGCAATCAATTTTATAAAAAAATTCATAGATAAGACCAATACAAATGTTTTTTGCCTTAAATTATATGTAATCTAAAGTGAATAGAGACAGCACGTAAATATTATCTTATCAATTTTTTACATCATAAAATAAACATACATGTCAATATTTTTTATCAACAAAATTGACGTGTATGTATTACAAGTTATTATATAGACTTTTATAGACACATAATCGTTATATTACATAAGCAATTTACCGTTCAGCTTTGTGTGAAAAATATCTATCTATAGGGCAGTGCCCTTTAATCGTCGTACACTGTGAAATGAGTACACGTGTCGATATTTTCCACCGACCGCACCGCGTTGCGTTATCAAATAGAGATTTACCGAGACGTACCGAGCTTCGGCGAGAAAGAGAAAGATCGCAGCTTCCGTTTGATTAGACGTCGTTGCGAAAGAAACAATGGGTTAACCGGCCAAAAAAGGGCGCGTGTCAGGCGTTAGTGGGCTATGGCGGTTAGCCCTTTATTGGTGACCCTTCGGTCTGTGAAATATGAATGTTGTCGCCCTTTGTCCGCGGATAAGCGCGTCGCGCGGATATTAAACGTGGATACGACGCGCGCGCGTCGCGGATGGCGAGCTTCATCCGCAAAAATTAGACTATATGGATAACTACTCTCGCGGAAAAGAAGCGACACGCTCGAGTGGTGGAGTTTCTGAATGGACCGGTGATTGATTGTTCTTGATCATTTATTAAGTTTTATCAAGACGTGGGAAAGCTGTAATACTTGATAGAAATAACGTTATTTTCCAAATTTTAAATAATAATAAAAATTCAAAGTAACAATAAAATTATTATCAAAGAATATATGTTTAGATTTTATTAAAAATATCTAGGAGAAAAGAGGCGTGGCTTCAGTTCCTAGCATATTACATCATTACTTATACTGTTTATTCCGATGAATATAATAATCCACAAAAATAATTTTATTTTTTAAATTTAAAAAAGTGGGTTTTTTTCAGTACGTGAATGCGTAAATATGAATTTATTATAATTTAAGATGCGATTTAGGAAACCTGTTGCTTGAATGATAATTCATATGGAAGATTTATGATTCCTTTTTTTTATATATACTCTGGAAGATTAAAAATGGTTTTAAAAATTAAGAAAGAGGGAAGAAAAAAATATTCCCATTTTTGTGTGATGGCATACTCAAAAATATGTATACTATTTTAAATGATATTCAAAATATATGATAAAAATACTTTTTTTTTTAAGTCTCAGACCATTCTTAATATTATCAACACACATGTACATCAAAATTCCAAATAGATAGTTATACGGTAGATAAAATTTAGAGTGGATAAACCACTGCGTAGTTAAATACAACAGCGAGAATATATGTATACCGGCCAATGTTAACAAGCATACTTTCTATCGTTGCAGTAGTAAACAGTCACACCGCTTGATCGGACAAAAAAGTCGCGGAGTGACTTAACGCGCGGCTTTATTGCGCCGCGGACATTGCTCGCTGGATTTTCTCGGCTGGCGCGTAATAGATCTCACTCTCGCTCATGCCACGCGTGACTTTTTTTTTTTTTCTTTTGCATACGTCAGGCGTCTCGCGTGCTCTCTGTTGCGGGCACGCGGCATATAACCGGGTTAGACGAATGGTGCGATCTAAAATGATTCAAGGTGACGGTACGTGACAATCGTGCGGTTAACATTAAAATGCGATGACTAACTTACTTAGATAGATAAGGACTAATTACGTAGAAAACTTTGTTCTTTATTTGCGGCACAGAGGAGGTAAAAAATTATTGCGTATTTTAATTATTGTGTCTACCACGTCCGGCAAAGAAACGACACATGTCTATTGCTTCTACTTAAAATTACGTTCATCGTTTCGAATAAAACTTTGATTTTTTTTTTTTTCTTTTACTTATGACATACAAAAAGCTTGTTAGATATGATTGATAAATATTTGCTTAAATAAAATAAGATCTATGAGAGTGAGAAAATCTGGGACTGGCTTCCGTGGATATGATAAAGCATAGTGAGTCACGCTGATTTTTTTTAAATCAATACATATCTCTAGGCTTGCAAACAATGTAACGAACGAAAAGCACCGGTGGCGCTTATCGGGAAACGTTCGATAAAAATGCGATCTTTATGCGCGACGTAAGCGCAATACAATTTCATAGATTAACTCACCGTCTAAAACGGCGCGGTGAATCATCGTTTTTTGATTGCGTCGATATCGCAATCTTTTCTTATCAATATCTAATCAAGTATCAGACATTTTCGATAAACTTTTTGTAGAATTCAGGCATGAATAATGAACGCGTAGCGATAAAACGAGGCTTCGAAGAAATGAGTAACAAATGTATGATTATTAATATTGATGATCGAATTATAATAATCAATAATTGATAAATACAAAACGAGTTAAATTTTTTTCTGCAATTAATTTCAATTTTCAATCTAACATTTACTCCGGTACTTAAAAAATAATCTGAAACTATTTTCTTTTTTGAAACTATTTATCTCTAATTTTGCAAAAAATTTCTTTCTTAATTTTTTAAATGGAGAACTATTTATTTGTCTATTTAAGTGCCTATTTAATTGTCTATTTAAAGTAAAAAGTAAAAACTCAATTTCTATATAAAGTAAACAAATATGCAAAGTTTGCTTCGTAAGCCTATATTTTAACAATCACACCGAATAATGACAATAATGTTGAACAGATTATAACTTGATTCGCAATATCCTAACCGGGCGTGTTTCTTGACAATGTTCTGCGACGAGAATCCAGCTTAAGAGACTTCGAACATAGACAGAGCGCGTTACGTCAACGTTACCGATAACTCTGCTATGTACATCGGGATGCGCGTCGTGAATCAGCCTTCGGAGACAACCTCACTGGAGCAGGAACGAGCCGATACGCCCGGAGAGCAAGCATTTAATCACGCGGAAAAGCTGAGCGAATAAACAGTGATCGATCTAAGCTAGGCGATACGAGAGTATGCTTGTCCGCGTGTACACAGGTGCGAGCCACGCGACACTACGTGCGTGCGTGCGTGCGTGCGTGCGTACGTACGCAATCGTACCAGACGTGTACACACCGCGAAAGGAGAGAAGCTGTTGTATCGCTAGACTGCCTGTCGCCCGTGGCTCTTTATCGGCTTTTTCTCCGGCATGATTATCGTCCTCGGCGACCAGTCGACCGATAATGCGATTCATTTCCCGCGATATGACAAATCAAGCGTTGCGAAGACAGGTCAGGTTCGCAGATGCTCGACGATGAGTATGTCCTGCTGATAGGACTCTGCTCTAGATCGGAGAAATAGAGATGAAAAAATAAAAAGAGAGTCTTGTGGAAATACAATCGAGCTTGAAATTAAGGAAAAGAAGTGCATCCCGAGTTACACAATCGGTTAAAATAAAGTTGTTTCTCGTATTCGTGGAGCGAACAGTTTTGCTGCGCGAGCTCATTGTCCTCTTCTAATCGCTTCGTGCTTGAGCTCGAAATGACTGGATACAGACGAGTCGTCTAGAAGCGAGTCATCTTGAAAGCGGAGTAACTGTGGAACGGGGGTATGCTTTGCGAAGGTAATACTAATAGCCTAGAGATGTTCCGAGGATGTGCGCGCACTTGTGGGCGGAAATGGTATCGTAAAGCGGCTATTATGACGCGGCTCGTCTTTTGTACGGATAATAAAGACGGTGATGTTATTATTATTACTACTACTATTATTATAATATCGCGGCATGGAAAACACACTTGTTTCCCGGGTATCGTTACTCGAGAGAGCTTAACGTAAAAGACTGCCGGAAGGAACTTGAAAGCAGGTTTACTGGAGAACAGAAGAGAGATGGTAAAACCCAAGAAATGCTACATAATGATAAAAGTTAAAGTTGAAGGAGAAATATAATAAATGTAACACACGTGTTAAATAAAATTAAATTTATTAAAATTCTTCAAAACAAAAAAGAGACATATCGATGTCATTATATTAATTTATATAATTTATAATTTATAATAAT
The DNA here is from genome assembly GCF_021464435.1 of Cataglyphis hispanica. NCBI lineage: Eukaryota > Metazoa > Arthropoda > Insecta > Hymenoptera > Formicidae > Cataglyphis > Cataglyphis hispanica. The sequence goes on along the minus strand of NC_065956.1, from coordinate 6,420,612 downwards.
TATCTCATATACAAAAGTTTTACGGATATATATTATCAATTTCTCACTTTATATTTTTATATTATTATAACTCAGATTTTAAGATCAATATAACATATAGTCTGACGACTGTATAACCCCCATTTCCTCCTTCACTTTTACGTAATAGCAATACGTCAGCAGGTAATCTACCGAGAGATACGATGGAACTTTTGGACTATGGCGCATGAATAACCGGCGCCCTCAACCTCATCATTCGTTTGCCAAAGGGGTTGCCAAGAATTTTTATGGACGATGGAAGAATTGTTGAATTTAACAGCTGCGCCAGACCTCGGACTAGCGGACCGTGAACAGACTGCCGAGATGGCCCGTAAGAAGATTTAAGAAAAATATTGCCCGCGGCGTAGTGTTTATGATTCCCCCGTATCGCGAAAGTTCCGATGGACGTGATAAATATTGATAAACGCAATAAATATTAATAAGTACGCGGCTTAACCAATCTCCTTCCGTTTAGCGATCCAAGACCCAACATTTTACGTCGGTTAAAAAAATTCGTAACATATAATTGACTTCTCTCTTCTCTGTTTTATTCTCTACATTTTATTTTTTCGTATCGTTCTTCTCTCACGTGCTCTTTCGTCTCTTATTTTCTTCCTTGCCAGATTCCCGCGATTTCTACTTCCTCCTTCAATCATCAACCCATCGGCCAACGAATCTCGCGCGAAACCCGTTTCTAGCTCGTTTATTTCGTATTTTATATTCGCGCAACAATATATTCGCACCGACCGTGTTTGGTCGAAGCAAAGAAAAGTCGCTTTTTCTTCAGCCGCGTGATCATTCGTTCGTGAACGGTTTCCATGATTCACGATGATGAGAATCGCTATCTCGCGAATGTTTTTCCGGAGCCATTTACGCGCCGCGAAAAGCAGCACCTATCCCGTTTGTTCATCCCGCGATTCTCGCCTTGCGAGAATAATTTGCATTGACGCGCCATTAGCATGTCGAACCACAAGTCATCGTGTGAGTTATAGCTGAAAGGGTTGAATTATGCACGAAATTATTCGAACGCCGAATTTAAATGCGCTGCCCCGGAACGGAGAGTCAAGTGATATTAATTGCCGTGACAAAAAGGAGTCATGAGGAAGAGGGCCGCCTTCGGACGGAACTAATTGCTCGCAAAGAGACTCGTGTGTCACAGACATCCAAAGAGACTTAAAAGAATATGGAGGGAAAAACAAGAATAAAGAAGTTCACAAGAAAAATTGTTTATCGAAATGTTCTTGTTATCTATTAAATAATGTCACATTTTATAGTTTAGTAATTTGTTGTTATACACATTACAGTGCGTGACACATTAAAATACTCGAAGATAAGTAATGGCTATAATATTTACTATAATAAAGAACACTAAATATTATAAAGTATCTCATCGTACAAATAAATGTAATTATTATCGGTAGCATGAACGCACAAAGATAACAGTGCGATAACGCACCCATGTATATTATGACGATATAAGATTTAATAAAATAACCGAAAAAAAAAAATTCAAGAGAGAGAGAGAGAAAGAGAGAGAAAGAGAGAAAGTAAAAGGAACGAAAGATCTTAATGAATTTCTAGGAAGCTAATAATTTCTCTTCCTAGATCGTATCAAGCGCCCTAGGGCTTTATATTACGTTTCAAGTTCGTAAATGTGCAGCCGGGAATTAATTAGCCACCTTCCGAGCGAGCAAGAGAGAATAAGAATCATTCGCTTTCGTAATAAGACCGATAAGCGAAACATAATTTATTGTTTTCTCCTTCGATACGCTGAAATTGATGCATTCATCATTATCCTGTCCGCGAGTGTATTAACGCGCGCACCGTTACAATCGCTTGAGTATAGACTTTTTTCTTTCTTAAATAAATGTAGTGAAATAAGGAAGTGTGTGTGTGTGTGTGTCTATTCGACATATTCATTAATCACAATAAAATATTTGTAAGGCACAACCGGTTATTGTTTAAAGTCCATTTTTTTTTTAAATTCAATTTTCAATGCAAAACTAAAGAGTATATTTGTGAAAAATGTCAATTGTGAGAAATGTCGTACACCGAATGATCGAAAGAAATCGATGCGGTTGACATCGTATCTTGCAATGTTTTCTCGGTTGACCTCGCGAGGGGTGGGAGAGGGGGTGGGGTGGGGAATGATAATTACAGATTACCTCGCTGCCCGATACCACTACTTAACCCGATTCTTTCAATGGCAAAACGCGATATTAATTAAGCATCGCTCCCGGGTAGTAAAATCTATCTCTTACGCAACGCGGACATAATAATTAAAGCGCGGTGATTATCAGAGTCCGTGCTTCTCGCGATCGGTATCTCGATTGTTTACGCTTCGAAAGGCCGCGCCGCGCGTTCGAAGACGTTCACGCTCGTGCGTGCGGCAGCACGCAAAACGCTGGTCCTGGATATACAGAGTATAATTACGACGCTGGCTTTGCGGCGGGCCTTGCGAAATAGTCGTACCCGGAATCTAATCGCCAGCGTATCGAGTACCGATAATTAACGCCGTTTGATAATTAAGTGACTCCGTCGGCCGACCAGCTCGGCCGACGGAGATGAAACGGAATACAGTCGCGTGCTGCTAGACGAGAGACGGTAGAGGATAATCGGCTTATTTGCAGCGCCAGAGAGAGGAAGAGAGAGAGAGAGAGAGAGAAACTCGCGCGCGTTTGTCACTCGAGCCGCACGCTGTGGCAGTGTCTCCCAAAGCAATTTTGTTGCAAAAATCGCGAAACAAATTTCTCCTTAATCTCTATTGCCAATGTTACGTTATTTTCAATTTTCGTGAAGAATCTTCGTATCTCTATTTTGAAGTAATATGATCTTTGCTTCGGGATCATTTGCAAATTAACAAAAACGCGTCGTTTTTATTTGCATGTAAATGGAAATTATGTTAAAATATTTTTTTTGAAATAGACAATGTTAATATTTTCGAAATATATATTATACTTCAAGATCTTTTAGAATTCTTTAATGAGTTTGAGAAACACTGTGTTATCAGCTAGTACGTTTTGACGACAAACTATATTATTCTCTCTCTCTTTCTCTCTCTCTCTCTCGCTCTCGCTCGCTAAGCGATTAGCCGCTAGTTAATTCGTCGTAGTTATCTTGAGGGAAGAGTTTACTCTCGATCAACTAATGTTATCACAACACGTAATGTGTATGTATGTAAGTATGTATCTGAATTAATAAGTGCATTAAAATGTTGAAAATGAGGAAATAACTGATTTTATTATGCTAGTAAGAAGAAGAAAAGGAAAAAAGTATCATGTTTATTACATTTGAAAGAATGACAACACACTTAATATGATATATTTTTAAGAAATATGCTTTTTTATATGTATTCTAGTCTCTCTATCTTAACATATGACACATATTAATTAAAACAATATATGTATTATTTATATGTATTATTTATGACATTTTTGCAAAAAAATGATTTATCAGTAAATGCATCTTGCCTTCATTACTTATAAGCGAGTTAACCGGTTTTTCCTCTCTTGTATATACTAAATTGTACGTAACGCTTACATATGTGGTGACAATATGTAATGAGAAGTAATATACTGGATGATAATATAAAATAACTATAAAATATTTAATTAATATTCTAAATTATTGCAACGAGAAAAAGAAAAAAGATAATAATTATATTTTATTCTAATTAAATAAAGATTTCACACAGACATTATTTTATTTTAATGAAGACACATATCAAAGCATTATTTTTTCAAAACTATTGCTCTGAAATATCGCATTTTTCAATTATTCTATTAATTATTTCTATTAATTATTTTATTAAATAATAAATACGTTGCCCTAATAAATCACAAAAATCTTTTAATCTGTCTTTAATTTGTTGTAAGATCAACGTTATCGCGTGACGTTATCGCAAGCAGCGAGGAATGAAAGTCATTCGACAAATCGTCGACTGCAAAAAAGAAAACCATAAATCTGCCATTATTACACATTATCGTACGTTATTTAAAACGATTGATTTTCTTATACTTTTTGCTGCAATTGTTAAATAACAATTATTTCTTGCTTTTCTTTCTTGAATTTAAACGGCAGGACTTGTATACAGCAAGCAACATACATCAAGAACCGCAATTACATTTCCGCGGAAGTAAAAACGGCATTATAATCGTGCGATGTGAAATGTACACAGAAAACGACCGCAGGGGTGAAAGGCTAACAATCGTTAATTCGCCCTGAAAAGAACGACTGAAGAACGATCGGTGGCGTGAAGTCTATAATTACAGAGCGCTGCAGGTTTGGCGTGTGCCTCTTTATTAGAGGCGAATATATGTGTAATAGCGATGAGTTTCTTGTTCGAAGCTTTAAAAAAGATCCGAGAAAAAAGATAATATAACGTAATGAAGAAATCTCTCGCGTATGACGGCTAAAACTCGTATAAAGAATATTTAGATTCTAATATAATTTATATTCTATAAATTATATTTTTATTTTTAAGAATATATATAATTATGTATATACAATATACAAAATTATATATCTTTCCGAATGTAATATATGAGTCTCTCAGAAGTCAAATAAACTGAATTAATTAGAGATCGTGTTTATTCTAATAATAATAAATGAGTACTCTAATAATAAAATTAAAAAATTTACAAAATATGAATAAATTCAGTTTGGCTTCTGACAGGCTCATATAATACACTTGCAAAGATATCGTTGCAGTTACATATTTGAAATGAGAATTGGTGTTAAACGATTTAATCGCAGCCAAAAATGTGATTTTTCGAGGCGACAGACCTCACCCCGATTTTTTCCCGCGATCGGCTAGAGGGGGAGCGGGGAGGAGAGGAAAAGGGAAGAGAGCGCGGAGGTCCGTATAATTATAGCACTTTTTAAATGGCAGTCCGACCCCGCACGCGTCTCTCCATTATGATGCATGGGAGTCGAATTTCGACCCCATCGGCCAGCCGCAGCAACCCCAACGTATTGTCGGCTTAATAATACACGCCGCCGTGTACAAAGTGCGGGGCTCCTTGCGCGTATACGTCACTGACACCGTATAATCACATCTCGGGCGAGCGAGCGGTGCCTCCCGGTCATGATTCATGCGCATTACGAATATCAAATACTCGGAAAGCGAGCAAATACCGCTCTCGCCGTGGAGAGACATTAAGGGTGGCGTTTCGCGACTCACCCACACACATACACACTAACTGACGCAATAATCATACGTCGCCGCTGCCTTCTCTCTGTTGTGTTTGCAGAAATTATATCATTGACATAACGACAGTCCTGTACAGTTTTTTACGCCGATACGTATGATATAATTATATTTGACTTCTTTGCAAAGTAATAATTTCCATCGTGACAGCACCGTTATTCTGTTTTAGACTTTGACGGATATAACGTGTTATATATACGCACAGTAGCATTGTAATGTAAACAAAACTCGCTTGAATTATGAAAAGCCACTATCACTTTCTGTTCAATTTTTTATACCGGATATCCTACATAATATCGTTTCTCATGCACTTAAATTTTACCTAGAATCAATTTTTTTTTTTTTTTTGTTGATACGACGCAACTAGTTTAATTAAATAATTTTTAAAATTTTTAATGTTTAAATCAACTATATTTTCTGCTCTTTATATAATAACATGCGCGCGTTTACAATTTCAATAAAATACGCTATCTTTGTAGGCACTGTTACATGGAAAACAAATGCTGTGAAATTATTATCACCATAGAATAAACACACACTGTTTCTTCAAACAAAATTACGATCCGCTTTTAAAATCCCCGTGCGTTTTTATCTCGCTACTTCTTGACATAACGGCACATTTATGGCTTTTTACTCGTGCGCGAACCTTCATCCGACTGTAGCTTCGAAGGAGATTGCTCGATGGCGAGTCGGAAAAAATATGCGAGACTAGCTGTATACAAAGCCCCCTCCTCCCCTTCCCCATCACTAAATGTAGTACATTGACGTAGTACGTCCTCGAAGACAAATTAGCCCGGCGAGGTGGAACGAGCATCTAATCGAGCAAAGCCTAAAACGTCTCGAAGACGATGCTCTATGAAGATTGTCAACCTTCAGAGCTACGAACCGCCATTTACAAAGTATTATCCGCGTTAGTCAGGATTAACTCGACATCTTTCACTCAACGTCTTTCTTTCCTTTCTCTCTCTCTCTCTCTCTCTCTCTCTCTTTCTTCTTGTCTTTTTCCGTTCACTTTCAAGGTTCCAGCGCATCTAACTTCTTCCTGGAAGGTATCAGCCACTTCTTCACTCGCATTTCTCTCGCCGGGCACGTCGCGATAATTTGCTTCGCGAAGAAGTTATAACACACCGTGCAGATTTCATTGCTTGATACATTGCTTCGATAGATAGTTTTATAGGATTCTCATCAACAGAACTTGATTATGCAATCATAAAAAGAGGAATATTTAAATTTTGTGATTTGCATGTTAGAATGCTATATAATCTTGTATTTTAAATATAATTTTCACACTTTACTTTATACTAGCTGTATATATTCGCTACCGTTATCTATAAGCTCCGTCAGCATTTTTAATTAAAAAGCCGCCAAATCCCGGCAGCTGACAAGCGATCGACGTGACGTGCGAAGGGGCGTTCTTGAAGTTCTGTTTGCACGTCCCTTATCCGCGACGATCTCGAGCAAAATCCGGAGTCAGTCCAGCCGCATAATCCCGGTCGCATTAAAGCGTCGTCTGGTTGCTTAAAAAAAAAAAAAGAACCGATCTTCTACGCGCTTGGCTTTCCCCGCGACACTCGTTTGGCTTTGCGTGCAAACTCGAGGCAGTAGGGGCGATGACAAAAAAGAAGAAGGAAGCAGCCGAATGAAGGAGAAGGAAGGGAATTGACGGGATAAAAGGTAGTAGAGAGGAGGATAGAAAGAGAGAGAGAAAGCGACGAGTAACAGGCACCCTTCGGCGATGATACGAAAATACTGACACGCGTCCGACGATTGATCCGCGACACGTGTCTTCAATGCTGCAATCAGCGTAGCTGACTGACGTTGCACGGTGTTACCCGCAGCCAGATTCATTATTTATGAACGATTTGAAAACTGATCTGCCGAATAAAGTGGTCTTTTTTAAAGACGTGGGAGGATCGACCGTGCGGGAACCGTGGGTGGTTTTGTGTATCGTGAATAGAGGATCAACGTTTTATAATCTTCTAATGGACGCCGCTACATAAATTCGTAAAAATATTTTAAAAATGATCCATAATCTTTCCATAACACGCGCAAGAAGATACAGAGCGAATATAAAAAGATTTTAATCACGATTATAATTTTTTTTACGCGCACATTATTATCTTCTAGAGAGCTTGGCATGGAAAAAAAAAAGTTTCTTTGTAAAATAAATATTCTAAAACATACTACGCGTATCTCTGTATTTATCACCGATTGACTGTTCGTCCCTCCGACAATTGGCACCGCGTCTCCGCGAGGGATAAAGGAAATCTGGTGAACTGTGATAGCGAAAGGTGGAGGGTATCTTTTCCTTTGTACCGGCAGAGATACCCACTTATCCGGCGGTTTGACCAGCGCGTCAGAATTTCACGGATTTTCGGGGGATCCCAAACGCGAGATCGCGGAGGGAAGGATCGCCGAAGGACATGAATTTTCATTCTCACCGAATTATTCTGTCCATCAAGCGGTCGAGGGTGGATGGGAGGTGGATAGGGAATCTCCCGTTTTCAACGGGAGACTCCACCGTGGTTCTTTTGTACGGACGAATTGGCGTCCTTCGGTCCTCCGGTGACAAAGATTCGGCACTCCGAATTGAAAAGTCTATCGAGAAGAAAAGGATAGTCCGTGGTATATTGCGACGGTAAGATATTGAGGCATTGTGAATCGCTCGTGGGGAAAAATATACGGCTAAATAAGGTCGCGACGGTGTTTTATGGTTGCATGTGGGGAAAGGGGGTGAGGGGTGTATTCGAGAATTTATGTCTTATTTTCGGGCCAACTTGGATGTAGTAGCTACTGCAGAGCCTGATTAGATCGCGCACCGTTAAAGCTGCTTAGCAGGGTTTGATTTAGTGAATCTTGATTGTATTCCACGTATATATCTTGCGCGAGAACTAGAATCTCTTTTTTATAAGAATCGACAATGTAAACTATACTATTTAACAATATAGTTTGAAGAAATATAATTACAAAAAATTAGCATTATTTTTATACACATTTTAAATTTTATTAATATAAATACTTTCATTTTTCTCTCCAAATTATTTCACGTCAATAGCCATGATACTCGAGTTTATCTCGAATTCAGAGATTTGTCGCAAATTTCACTTTTCGAGTTGATTGTTCGGAGATCTCATCAAGGATATCTTATTAATCCACCCTTCGCTTTGGAAAAGCTTCGCTTCTTCCCCCGCGTATAATAGGTTCCTCACCTGGTCGTCGACGATGGTGAATTCTACCTGCAGCGCATTTTTCACGGGGATTAGCCGTCACAATCGCGCGGCAGATCCTTTGTTGAAACGGCTGAGCTCTACGTCGTACGTAGAAGCTCCTTTGCATCGGCCAGCCACCAATTCGGGAGGATTTGTTTCGGCACTTGGGGTGTGGTAAGCCGACATGAGACCAACGCCCCGACGACGTTGGCGCTGCTAATAACGAGGAATTATCGCCGCGATACAATAGGCCTGCGGGAAATCCTCTTTGATGTCTACGACGAAAATAATACCGCACTAATAGAGCGAGATTACGGCACAGCGGTAAGCATAGACGACGACGTCACCATTGGATCGCATTCTCGTTGCACTCTCGCGCGATGCTAATCCTGTTACACTGGCTCTATTCACTTTAGCATTCAGTAGCACTCGACGATCCACGATCTCTTCGAATTTAAAAGTTTAATTTAATTAAATCATAAATTAAATATAATACATTAAATTAAATGATTTTATCAAAATTATCAAAAATATTTAAATAATATTTAAATAATAAAATAAAAAATAATTACATAAAATACAAAAGGTAAAGAAATATATTTGCAGATTAACATTACATAATTTCGCAAAAACGTATTATACCTCACGCGGCGGATTATAAATCAACGGTCTCCATTGCAGAGTGTGTGTTCGTAAAACACTTCGTTCCGCGTGTCACGATGCGTGAAACGAATCTTTGTAAAGTTCCTGCGTAGATCGCGGAGCGTATCACGCGACATTGGATGTATCAGAAGGCTAATTGTCTTCCGCTGTCAGTTGCACCCCACTTGGCCCTGTCCGGGGCACACGCCCCTTTAGGCTACGGCATTGCCGTGGACTCGGCCGTACCATTTCCACATCCCTCCTGCGTCGAGTCCATGAACGCGGTGCACGCCCCAAATTACACGCCAGAAAGGATAAAATAATTACACGTTGTCCGCCGCTTTTTCGACGTTGCGCGTTCCATTTCTACAACGTCACCGAGCGGTGAGCCGCTATTTGGAGAAAGTCATACGTGAATTTTACAGCTGCGTGTCAAACGTTTCACACCGCAAACGATAAACGACGATACATTATACGTAAAACATTTTTTATTTTAACAATAAATTTTTTTATGAAATAAATTTTTTGGGATCAATTCCTGCTTTCTTCTGAAAGAATTTTGCGAGAGATTCTCTTTAAAGTAATTTTTTAATATTCAACAAATATCTTTAATTCAATTATGTTTATTTAATTATTTTAAGACACACAGTCACATATATAGTCTGTAAATACTAAGATCTGAAATATTATTGTCGCATGTCATACAATGAATTTCTGTGTAAAATAATCTGAATAAACTATGATATAATATATACGTATGTACATAATTTTTAGTCAAGACTTATGCACATATATTTGATACTTCAAATTTGCACTTTGTTGCACGCACGCACGCAAGCATATATGAGAAACACAAGATGTTGCTATCATCACGTCATGAGACGTGAGAAAAAAAAACGTGAGTCAGGGAGTAACACCCTAAATGAATGGGAAGACTCTTGAAAGGCGTGTACGATCACCTGTCGAGCAAGCTCAACTTCACGTGGCCAAAATTACTAAGCGGTAGCGGGAAAGAGTACACACTTGAGTTGATCATAGACGTTATCGGTTTACGCTTTGCAAAATTCATGATCGAAAATTATTACGCTCAAGGGTGATTGCACATCAGTATAGACCTAGCAAAGAATCTTCCGGCAACTGTATTTCCTGAAGATAAGTTCTCGCATAGATGTAAAGAGAATAATTTGTAATTTCGAAAATATATAATTTTTCTTTATATCACTACATGATGTTTAAGATGTGAGTAAATTTAAAGTATCAAATTAAAATTTTGAGCAAAGCAACAGTGTGAGAATAAAAAAGTGTAGTAAAAATTTAACAAATTTTATATCTTATATCTTAATCTTATATATATATATATATCTTAATTTATATCTTAATAAATCTTATATCTTATATCTAATATCATTATTAATTTTAAAGTTATACATATATTGTATCGAATATGTTTTAAAAAGATATAAAATCATCTATTATGAGAAAAGGTGAGGTAGGCGAATAAAGAGAAATCCCTTGCATCAGCGAGGATAGAATATGCTTTCGCACGTAGAATGGTCGATGCTTGCCTATCGACATCAAAATTGAATTTCCAGCTGAGTCTACAACTTCTAAATTCTGCTTGCCATGCACATCGATGCCGTGATGTAATGGATAAAAAGAGTGTATAACTGGGTAATATTGAAAGAGTGAATAAAGTAAAAAAAATTGAACGACTTGTTTAAATTAAGTAACTTGTCCCCTCATTTATGCGAACGTGTTTGATTGCGAGCCATTCGGGCTGCCGAATCTCAGGCGAATGTGAAAGGTATATTATAATATGAGATTTTTAATATACACACACACAATATTTAAAACACATATTTATTAATTTTTATAGACATTGGCCAAAATACATATAAAATAATAGTAATAAAATGAATTTATTAATTCTTTTTCCCATTTTATGTAACATCGATTATTTTAATATAATAGATAAAATGTAAATATGATTTTCTATATATGAGAAGTTGAAGGAAGAAATGTCAGTAATTCTGAATATCATTTTATCGAAGAAAAAAATTAATTATTAACGCGGAAAACGGAATGCACTACGAAGTTTTGAGAGTTCAGGAGTAAAACGCAATACGCGAACACCTTGCTGTTCCGAGTCCTGAAAAAAATATTGCACAGATATAATTTTAGATAATTTTAGATAAAATGCGATATTTATTAATTTTAGAAATTATTACAATAAAAACTTAAATTTTGTCGCAAAATATTTTGTTTGCAAATATTATTATATACTTGAGTAATTTTTAATCTTAATCTTATTCACTATCTGAACAAAAATATTACCTGAGGAAAGAATGGAATAGAATCTTGCGAAAACGTGTTCGCATCAGAGCTCTGTAAGTGTGACAGGAATTCAGAAAACTTGTTTTCCGATAAACGATCGTTTTCGTCTCCGAAAGACTCCTCGCGTTCCGAGAACACCACTCGCCCTGAGCTCTCCAGAGTATTTATCCTTTGAGTATTATCCTTTGAGAAGAAGTTTTTTCCGTAGTCTTGAGCAGTCAAAACGGTATTGCCGAACTTTAATTTGCCTGTTCCGGTGCGATCGGCCTCCGCTCCGGCGATGCCCGGGGGCAAGCCTTTTTGTCTTTTTTCACCAAGAAAGTCCAGCTTACCTTTGTTGTCGAAAGAAAAATAAGCTGTTTAATACAAAATTTAAATTTAAACATTGTCCGTATTAAATCCACAATATAATCTTTACCTCGTGAAACGTAAGACGATTGGGATAAACTACCGTATTCGCTTCTGCTGAAGAAGCGGAAGAATCCGCCGTTGTGATTGTTCAGATAATGCACCAGTTTGTCGGGATTACGCGGACATCTAGGAAAGGCGCGGTAACACATTGCCGGATTTCCATTGCTGCTGTAGCCCAGCACGGCAGCTCGGGCAAAACTCAATATAGGAGACGCTTCCGATCCGACAAGCCATCTGAAAATATAATGAGAAGTTAAATATAATGATTTCACCTTTTATTTAATTTTCACATTTATAATTTTTACTAATAAAAAATAATTTTTTATTAAAAAAAATTATTTAAAATAAAATTATATTATTATCGTATTTTATTTTGCAAAATTCATGTTTCTTTATCGCGTTTCTTATTTCATGAAAATACACGCACTGAGCGAAAACGTTTCGTCCGAATTCCCCCAAATAATGTTGTTTATCATTTTCCGTCGATGCCTGTTTATATCTTCCCGGTGGCTTTCCACTCGCTACTTCGCAGAGTATTCTGGACACGCACTTTAGATCGTCGTAGCGGGAGATTGATGACAGAGCATTAAAAAGATTTATTCCAAGCCCGCCAAACTGGTTGAAAGATTCATTTGGTACACTTGGATAATTTAATTGATAATTACTGGTAGTAGAATCCAACGGAAAATCTTGATTTATCTACGAGATATTTTCAGAGTATGTTAATAAGTAATAATAATAAATTTTGTTATAGAATATAATCAAGAGAGAAAGTGAGAAAGAATACAAAAACTATACTTACCCATGGCACTTGATTATTAAGTAGGTTTAAGATGATATTTCCATAAGGAAATTCATATTGAGTTTCTCTCGCGTCTGATCGACTTGTTTGTTTAAATAATCGATCATTATTTTGAACCGAAAGATTCATTGCAAATTGATTCATGCATCTATATGTTTAATTAATATAAATTAATTGTTACTAATATTTTATTAATTATAATATTTTTTAACAGAATATTATATTTACCGTAATAAATCTGTTACGTTATAAATCTTCTGAGAGACATCAAGAATGCATTGAGTATTGTCAGATGACTTTTGGAAATATTGTGATGAATATCCAACGTGAGCTTCAATGTGCAAAAGGCACCAAATAAAGATAAATTTATTTATCATTTCGCAAAATAAAAAAAACTGCAAATTTTTTTTTATTTTTCATAAATACAAAATCTTTAATTGATCTGGCAAAGTTTGATAACTTTCTTCTTACACGTGTACAAACACAGACACACTGTTAAATATAATATTCAATATATTGAAATCTCTAATATTACATTATATTACATCGTTGTAATATTGATTCTTAACACATTATAAATACGTACAATATATCAATTTACGAGAAATTTGTTTACACTTAACTTTATAATCGCGACTCTCTCTCTCTCTCTCTCTCTCTCTCTCTCTCTCTCTTTCTCTGTCTGTCTATTCTGATTTTTTATTTACAAGACGATTCTACTTAATAACACAATTTATATATCTTTTTAACGCGAAACAGTCGCTTCTCTAGGTTTTGTACCAACTGAAACTTTCCTTGAAGTTGATCCTCGCTTAACCGTTTGGTCGGAAAGACGTGGGTTGGTAAGCAACTCTCACTCCGTACATGTACGCTTACGTATTCGTTTGCGAATACGTGTGCGTGCGTGAGTAGACGTACGGGTAAAGCATCCCGCATGAAATGGCACAGTTTTCACAAGAGCTCTTCGAAAATAAGCAGATTCAAAGTATACATGGTTCCTTAAATGTCAAACGGTTTATTTTCGCAGAATAACAACGGAGTGTATATAACGACGTATACGTGATACATTGATGGAAGCTATTTATGTCACAAACATATAGTGCATTTCGGAAAAATAAATGAACAAGTGCGTGAGATTGAAATGTTCAATACGTAAGACATATTTAAATTCGCACTATAATTATACTAACATAATTTAATATTTGCAATAATCGCGTTTCTTACATATCTTGTTTGATATAATACTTGTCAATTTAATATATTTATCAATTTATATAATTATATATACTTATCAATTTATATGCAGATGTTTGTTAGTTAACTATAATAGCAATAATTTAATATAAAATAAGAAAGGGAATATATAAATCTCTAGTTTGTACAATTAATATAAATGATTATAATTATACATAACAAAAATGTATATCGTTATCTTATACAAATAATCTTATTATCTTATAATCACAATATATTAATCAAATTCATGGCATTATTTACAAATCAACACAAACGCTCAAGTCACACATGATACATTTAACTAATCAGACAAGGTGCCATCGCAGGCTCTTCCTCTTTCCGCCAATGAATGACATAACTTTGGACTGCTAATAATGTTGCCTAGGAAGATACTCAGCAAATAATTTTCTTTCATCAAATTGGGCGATGACTTGTGCTCACTGTAAAATTATAACAATGCAAAATGACAATCTTATATTTCATGTAGAATTTAAATATATAATATATTAATAAATATTATATTACAATTCAAAAATATTGAAATGAAAAATCTAAGATACAAAATTGCCGTGTTTAAGTGCGTGTGTATGTATGTGTGTATCTTTTTTACGCAACCGCATCACGACTCCGAAACTCCCTACAAAACAACCGATGCATTATCGCCTCATCGTCCGTTGTCTACGCAACTACCTCTGCCATCTCGCCCAAATGGATTCCTAATTTCTAACGACGCCATTTCGCTTACAATCCTTCTAACACCGACCAGGCTTTCCGAACCTGGTCAGAGAAGACGCAGCGGGACGATTTTGGGACAGGACTTCGTCCCTCATCCACGGTCAGTTAAGTCCGTCTAGACGGCAGTTGCCGCCAGTATTCGATCTCTAATTTATCTGCTCTCCTTCTCTCTCTGCCGGCATTCGCTCCTATGCGAGATGCCCGCAGGTGAGGTAGGGAAGGAGAAGAGATCGGGCATCGAAATGCTCGCCCCGAGAGATGCATCGTGCGTCGACAGGCACGATGACACGTGCTCGCTATCTTGCGCCGCGAGGCATTAGGAGGTCCAAGATAAGCCGACAGGTCTTCAAACCCGGATAGCAGAGCAATCGTAAAATGGTAGAGCTGGTCTGTCTGGACACGCAGTAGTGAAGACGATCGGGAAGAGTACGTCGATGAGGTGGGGAAGGGAAGGCACAGTTATCAGGATGCATTAGAGTCGCCCGTGGAACCATTAAAGGCTATCTGCTCCCGGCGTTACTTTCAACTGAACTTAGCGTAAGCTCCGCGAACGGATGCAGAGCGTAAACGGTAGCAGGGATTTCTCTTATATTTTCGAATGGATGAGGAAAAGAAAAAAATATTCTATCGTCATTAGGAGAGGGCTTCATCTCTTCCTGAATGTACTTTCTTTTAAGAATTTATAGATGTGAATCGAGTCTCTGACGTTATCGTTGCTGTTAAGAGTCTACGACACGCGTCGATCGTTTATTGATTGATTAGGCGCCACAGAGATTAAAGATTTCTAATTCTCTCAAATAAATATATTTTCGGCATATCTGTTAAAATGTATGACAAAATTGAAAATGAAATGTTTCTACTGTAATAATTTACTGTAAAAAAAAAAAAATTAATATTCACGACTACCTTTTCAAAATTTAATTAATGTATGTCAAAATATTTGATCTTCCGCCAAAATACTATAATTTGTTCTTTAAAATATTTTATAAAAAGAATTTGATTTCTCAATTTCGTCAAGAAATCTGTTTTTATGCAACTTCGCATATTTGACTTCGCACTTTTTATGATAGGAACCTTCACTCATCAACCTTCCTTCATCTGAAGAAATTCATTGCTGTTGTAAAGTCTTGCAAAAGCGAATAAGGTATTGCACGAAATCGTTATGTATCATTGCACAAGTGGAGACGAGTGTTTCTTTAGTGCTGCTTTAACGAATCTATTAATAATAATTTTTGTTCGTTTCATTATTTCTTAATGGATTTGTAAAATCTGTTTTCAAAACATAAACTTATTTCTTTGAGCCATGAACTTCAAAGTCACGGTTGCGTGAACGTAATTAGAGTTGCGTAGCAATAATGCTTTGAATAAGTCGATATATCTTATCGATGATATCTTTAACTTTACAGTTTATAGCTATCATGCAAAAAAAAAAAAAGGTTTTTCTAACAATAAGTATCTGTATTTTTTTTTCCAATATTTATAAAGCATTCAAAATTTAATTTTTATTCAAATCAGCTGATTAGTTAAGTGAAAGCAGTTACAATCGTGCTGTCAATTGTATATCATACCTGAACACTTCGCCCCAATCAAGAATACTCCAGTCAAGTTGTCGACTCCTTCTTCGAAGCATTCGTTCTGCATATTCGACACAAATCTTTTCGTAGATGCAAACGTTATTTCCGAATTCGGTTACTAACTTCTTCTCAACTTGGTCAATGTCTAAAATCTCTTCGTCCTGCGTAGAGAGATGTGTGTGCGCCCGTTTCACTCGACTAACATAAGTCTCTAAGAATTCGAAGAGATAATACCATTGAAAAATTTACAAAATAGTTTATTCAAATTTGATTTTATTCTATTGAGATTTTTGATAACTATTTATCTAGAAATTCTCGTAAAATACTTTCCTTCTTCATAGAAATATCATGATCTTTCAAATATCGTAAAAATTTAATATATTGCTTTAATTGGCACGTATCTAATAGTTAAAAAATTATTTAGATTCAATAATAGCGATATCTGATATTTTCATTTTCTTATGCGTATTTGTTTTATAGATGAACAACTACACGGTCATTTACAGGGTGTGACTTCACGATTGGAAAGAGAAGTCACAACAAGAGAAATACTTTCGCTTTTGCTGTTCGCTGATTCGGTTTGCGTGTTATATGAGCTAACCGCGGAAAAGGCACGCATACACAATATATTTTTCTTCTTTATGCTTGGCGAATTATAATGCGGCAAATATTTTCTGCTAAACTATACGGATGTATAAAAAAAAAAAATATATATATATATATAATCCGTTATATAAAAAGAGTTTGTGAATATATGATAATTTTGTTTTCACATTTATATGAAAATTACATTACATAAGAGAGAAATTCTAGATAGATCGCATTACCTGGATTCAAAATATAAGCGAGCTTCTTGAAGAAATTGGCGATTCTTACGCTCGCTATAATTACCGGAAAGCCAATCAGGTGCACCGGAAGCTCGAAAAACGGCTCCTCTTGACCGGCGGGTGCCGCCGTCACGAGCGTCAACGCCAGAAAGCAGCAACCGAGAAGCAACAATGTCCGTGGCAATTGCATTATGTGGCGGATCTAAGACATTAATTATCGTAAAGCAATCTTATGAAATTGACAAAATCGTCGGGATTGAACAACTTCCTCTATTCGTTGCGCGAGAACATTCTAATTTGATTGCGCAGTCCTCTCGATTACTTCCGTCTGAAAGGGAAATCTATCTATTTTTGCGGATGGAAAAAATATTTTTATCACACGCAAAAAAATAATCTTGCACTTTTATAATACATGATTTATCTCCTCAACTTATTCCTTGCAGTTCGAATAATTGTCAAAAAAGTACAAAAGCTGTAATAATAATAATCTACACAAGATATCGTGCATGAATTATACTCGGCATTACAAACATCTAATTAATAAAAAAACAAAAATTTCTCTTCAATTAAACTTTGTGCGATTTCTATAAATATCTACGAACCTTGAGTCACGCACTCCACAGGGTAAATTTATCCAATCGCTCCACTGCCTATATATATATATATATATATGTCAATCGTTATTTTACTTCAAAGCATGCCCATTATGTAACAGATACGTATATTTACACTTCTCCCATACGGAAATGGATAGGTTCTCGCGTTTTCACTCTCTCGAGAATGCACTCCTGCAATTAAATACTTAGCGTACCGCGTGACTTTGACACCGACGCGTGAATTTGGTTCACCGGTCGAAGTAGCAGTCGACGGACCGGCGGTGGCTGATGTTACTGCTTTGGTAAAAACTCGTTGCTGAATGTTCCTCGACGCACCACGAGGCTGTGCCGACGAAGAGAAAGTAATCGCCCCTACCCATTGGCGGCACGTCCGATCTTAACGTCCAAGTTTCGTCTTACGACATTTAGTACACCATACGAGGAGGTTTCGCGTCTTCCCCCGATCCTCTGCGACACGAAACTTCTTTCCTCTCTTCCCTCCCCTCTTCCTTCTTTATATCATTAACAAGATCGACGTGCCGGTATGCTAGCCTCTTTCGAAGCCACCTATGGTGTGACTGATTTCAAAATTTTTTTCGGCAAATCGAGATTGCAAACCTTGTCCGAGAAAGTGTTTTCTTTACGGATTGCTTCTCGTTGCCGACAAGGTCATTAGCGAAATTCTTGGATTGATTTAAACGCGATGTGATAACAGATCCAAGTTTTTTAAACGCAGAACTAGTAATCAATTGCGTATGTTTATCGAAAGATAAGTCGATAAATATAACTCGAGTTGCAAATATTATCCATAATCGAAAGAGTGAGAAATTAATCGTACAAATGAATATTTCTTTTAGAATTAAAATGAACAATCTAATAGTTAATGATTTAAGTTATTTGCTCTACTTCATATCAAGTCTCAAGAGATCTTGTTGTAGAAACAGGGCATCATCAAGTATCGCCGGATATATATATAATTTAATAGATATTAATGCTGATGAAATGTGTACTTTTACAAATAATTAAAACGGGATAAATGTTTCAAATATTTTTTAAATCATGTCACGTAGATAGGTTACTTGATTGCTTAGTGGTCAACATTTTCTCTTCCGCCTGTCGTCCTACTTTCAAGTGTCAAGATTCCTCGAAATTAATTGTGTATGCAATGCGCAATGTAATAATACGTGTCAGAATGCAATCAAGATGTATTAGAAAAAATGCATCAAAAATGCATTTTTTTGCTACAATAATTTTCATATATATATATATATATATATATATATATATATATATATATATATATATATCGAAAAATTGATAATTAATTATTAATAATAATTAATAATTAATTGTAATATCATACGCCGTTCTTAGCAAAGTTAATGAAATTTTTCGCTTCGGAATTGCAGTCGTATCGCTGAACGAACAAGCACATAACGAGAGAGAAGCGAAATTGTAGTTGTAAATCGCGGGAGTTGGCAGAGACGCCGATAGTGACTCGAGCCACGATATCGCGTGATAATTTTTTGCAAGTATTCCAAATGTCGCCAGCTGTTTCGGGTGGGGCGGGGAGGGGGGAGAGGTGAAGGGGCGTAGTTAATGGTGCGGTTTCATCGGCGTTACATCCCGTCCCTCTCATCGCGCATCGCGCCGAATCCTAACCGAAACTCTTGGCACGATCTCGTTTACGATCGCATGGCTCGTTGGGGAAACGTCCACTCTGCAAGTTGGCATCGGGTTTAAGTCGATAAAGACGCCGGCGATTATTGTAATAATTTTCGCGCGTTTCCCCTCTATGGGCTTTCAGATTATATCGGGACTAGCGACGGCATTGTATTAGAAAAGAATAGGGTATAGAGAGAGAAAGGAGATCCTGATCATTTGGCAAAGCGTCTCCCCGAGGCTTTCCGTGAAAGTGCACGATTTCAGGATTGTATGGAGTGAACTTATAGCAGTCTCGGGGACTATTTCATAATAAGAAAAGGAATTTTTTCCAGTTACAATTTTTATTTGTCATTTCTTATTAAAAAAAATACAAGAATATATACAATCATACTGTATATATAAAATACAACAGTGCAAAATTAAAATAATCATATATCGAAAGTGAGAGCGATAAACGAAAAACACATGAATACATATTAACATATAAATAAATAGCGATAAAAAGTATACATTTGTTCTTTTTTAAAGATTGATTTAATAAAATAGAAAATTTCGCATATAATAAGTAATTGAATAGTAATGTTTGAAATATTATTCAACACACACGCATACATACGGTACACACAAACACACACATATACACAATTAATTGTGAAGTCATTTAATTACCTCAAATATATCTTCTTTACAATCTCATTAATTTAGTATTTTAACAATCTTTGTTTTGTGATTTTTAAAAAAGATTTTATTTCTTATCATCGCAGAATGTTAATATTTTTTTTTCAGTGAGCGACTTTATTTTCGCTTGCACATTATTTAAATTATCAAAAATGCAATCAACATCATCCTATTGAATCATCGATGATATCAATGATCTTGCGAAAGCAGAAGAGAATATCCACACAGTATCACAGGTCCAGTAATTAATCGCGGCGATTATTTCGACTCGTCAGAGTAAACGCACCTCTTTCATCATGTTCAGAACGCGGATACCCGGAAATGGACACGTTGGGTAA
This sequence comes from Cataglyphis hispanica, assembly GCF_021464435.1. Lineage (NCBI taxonomy): Eukaryota > Metazoa > Arthropoda > Insecta > Hymenoptera > Formicidae > Cataglyphis > Cataglyphis hispanica. The sequence goes on along the minus strand of NC_065956.1, from coordinate 6,400,338 downwards.
AAGTTATGACAACCTTGACCTTCTATACCAGAAATCAGTTGACCCATATGAGCCGCGAAGTGATACCTTGAGGGCACTTCCGCCAACGTACTCAAACTTGTATCTCTGCAACACAATGAAACTTTTTAGTAACATAAGTTTTTTATCACGAGTCATAATTTTGCATCAATATAATGCTCATTAATTTTATTAATTGTAAAATCAATTTTTTTCACCAGATCACTAAAATTATACCAAAATTTTTTTATATTTTTATATTTTATATTTTTACATTGAAAGAAGGGGGAAAGTTGTTTGTAATTTTGATATATTTAATGTAATTAAGTTAATTTAAGTATGATAATAATGCAATCGTTCAAGTATCTTTTAAAATAAAATGAAAAGAACTGTAAAACGAAATGAAACGACGAAACACTTGATTTTATTAAACTGGCTAATATAAGATATATAAGAACGAGTACAAGGACATATTCGCGACTTTTACTTTCGATATCGCTTGCAGCCAGTAAATATAGTCGCTTATAAAGTCCGATTATACTCGACAGAAACCACATATTTCTCTGTCGGATCCTTTCTCTATTTCAATATATTCACATTTGCATTCGCAAACAAATCAAAAATGAACAAAGTCTACTATTTCTCTGTAACGTTATAAATTGGCAAATGTATGCTAATATTCCACTTTAAAATAAGTATGTTTGATTCCTTTTCATCATCTTTAAAATTCATTAGGTTTCAAAAGAATAATATAGAAATATTTGTAAAAAAGTATCGAAGCACTATTACTTGTGCAGAATACAAATTATCCTTGCTTTAAAAATTTTTTTGAAATTCAAAATTTTGAAATTTTCATGTAAAAATTAGAATCGATATCATCTCTGAAATGTCAAGAATTGCTGACAATCTTCACCTTTCCAATCTGAAATATCGTCGAAATTACGTCGAAATTGAGCAGACATTGTGCTGAATTTTCCGAGAAATCGTTCGATCTGTCAGAATAGCAAAAGCGCAGCAGTTTTGTCACGCATCTCGTAGAAGATGTCTTTCTTCTTCGAAAAAGAGGAAGAGATCTTTTCTCCCCCTTTACGACTCCGCATTCTGACTGACTCTCTTGGGGAAGGGATATCAGGATATAAGGAATAAATGCAAAACGGCTTTTTAGCCTATCTTGATCGGTTTAACCCGGGTTCGATCCGCATAGATAAAAATCGGACCCGTCAAAACGAACCGGCGCGTTTACGCAGGCATAAAAGTAAATATATAAAGCTCGGATCCTTCCGGAACATTAACCGCAGCGATTCTCTTCCGTTTAAAGATGCTTACCGAGAGGATGATAAAGACGCGCGAAAGATAACACAGGCTGCATTCACTCTACTCGATTTTATTTAAAATATACCTAGAATATTTTTTTTATGATAAGTTACAGTATTAATGTTTTTCTTCTCCGCCATTTTTTCTGTGTAAAATTTTTATTCTCAAAAAAAAAAATTTTTCTAGTGTGTAAGATTTTAATTTTCTTCTCAGAAAAATTGCAAGATTTATCTTACTATAATTATATATATGTATATCTTACTATGTACATATCTTACTATAATTATATATACGTATAACGTATAATTATATATACTTTTAATTACAATTTAGCAAAGTAAAAGAAATATGATGTATGTAAATGAAAAGAAGCATGACATATCGAGTCAATACTATCGTTTTGGTTCATTATACTTTCTAATGGAATTCGCTTTTCTGCGTCAATTCATTTTATTGTTCGTCGACGTCGTTTCTGTTTAACACGCGGACGAAAGTGAACGGCCGTAATAAATATAAGATTTTTATTTGAGCCCGCCGCTTTAGAGAGATAAACTTAAGCTCTATCCATTTCCGTTTACGATATCCTATATATATATAGCTATTTTTTAATTTTTACGTTTAAGTGATTAGTTATATTTTTATCATCTGTTTTATATTATATTACATTAAAGAAAGATTAAAAAGCATATGTCATAAATTTTTTTTTTCAACAGCTATAAATAAAATAAACGAAAAACTACGAAGATTTTTTGATGAGATACAATTTAATGAAAACAAACTGACAAAAATTATCGACAAACATATTTATTTCTATATAATGACGTAATTTATTTATTTCTTATAGTATGCAAAGTAGGAAGCATATATGATAATGCAAAGTCTATCTATTATTAGAATAAAAACAACAATATTTTAACAAATACTAGAGGCGATTAATGATTTTCTTTCGTCCGTACAAAAGTATTATCATAGTTAAGAACATAACACTCATTATTTCCTGTCGTCGTTTGCATAGATTGCAAAAAAATATTTGCGGAAAGCGAAGTCCGGAAACGAACGCAAAATCTCGGCCTGTATAGGAGAAAGTATGCGTGAAAAGGAAAGTGCTCGTCGGATGGCGAGATAAGGAAAGAAGGCATGTCTCGTTTTCGGACCAGACTTACGTAAGACCCAACAAACTTTCGCGACTTTCGAGCAGAACTTTCCAAAACATTTACAATACAACTCTTACTTCACGATGACATGTATGAATTAAGCGATTTTATAATTCCTTACAAACTCATTGACAAATATTCTCTTATAATAGCATGCTAGCCATCAATATGGCGATTATTAATAAATTGCTACAAATAATTATTAACGAAAATAATGAATCCTTTTTGTATGTTTATGAGTATGAACAATCTAAAGGTACAAAGTAATTGCAATCACGCTAGAATGAGATAGGTTTCGAGAGATGTGTTTCAATTTTGAAGAGAGCAATCTCTAATTTGCAGTATGGCGGGGAAAACGTGTTAATTTTCTCGGAATTCTTCGAACTTCCTAATTTTTGCTCATTCGTTCAATTGACGAACAAATTGAACGAACGCAATGTTCAATGTGGGGTCGACGCGTGTAAATGTGTAATTAATACATTCACGCTGGAAAGTTGCGCGCGAGCGTAGTATGTACATTGCGTACGATACATTCCACGCTATGCAAATACGGGGATTTAAAAGCGTTCCACGGGAACCGCATTTCCCGATTTTCCCGGCGGAGATTCACACGGCGCGTTTTAACATAACTTTGCTTTTAATCAGGACGTAAAACGGCGCGAATTCGCGGTATAATTCTTTGCGTTATCCGCATAACACAACGGATACGCGTTTATACGAGAGAGGCGAGACACGGCCGCGTTTTACCCACGATCGTAAACGAAAATTGCAAAATACGCGCGTGCATTTACTCCGGGCGTTCAATTTTCCGAATCGCCATGACCGTCGTTTTTCGAAGTCCTGTAGTATTATCGGCACGCACGTGGCGGATATTACCATATCAGCCTTGATGAGTGTAAATTGCGAAATGCGCACGCACTATTACGCGTTTATTCCTCGATGAAGGAATCAATTATCGATTTATGTTTTCGAATAAAAAACTTTATATCCCGAAAGATCACGCTCTTCACAATTCTCTCCCAAAAGTGCGTGCAAAATTTGAGAAATATCTCTTTATGATCGTAATCTTGTACTCAGGATCGATGCACTTGAATCGTTTAGCAGTAATGTGTCGATCGAAAGTTGTGAAAGTAAGAGCACCAAGTGCAAGATCCTCGATGATGAAAGTAGATTCTCGTCTTACCACATACATTGAATAAAATAACGTCGGAACTATCGATCATTCTAGATTTTTTTCTCAAGCAATGTCAATAAAAACTAGATAGTCTCTAGTTGACAGAGCAAGTGAAATTTAATATGAACTGAAATCCATTTTCTCTACTTTTTGATAATAAAGAAAAGAAGGAGAAATATGAAGCGTAACGGTATTTAAATACCTTATGAGATTCAAAAAAGATCGCTCCATTTCGCTTAGCTGGTCTTGGTGAACGGATGATGTGAGTTCGCATATCAACTTTGGCAGGCAAGCGGTCTTCATTGTCGCTATCATCTTTCGGCGTAAGGCAACTGTTGGAGCAGAAATCAAGCCATTATTGTCAATTATATCGTTGCGCATGCTATATCATTCCAGAAGCTGACAAAACGATTAATGAAGTGCAGATATTATTTCGAATGACCGCGCGTATTCTTGTGAACGGTTTTATTTAATCCCGGCATGATAAGTGACGACTTGAAAACCAAGCTCTCGCGCGTCAAAAATTTCTAAAGATTTCTGAAACATAATGAGGGCATTTTCGGAAAGACACAATGTCATATAATATTTCGATTTTTAATATCGTATACTAATATCGCATAATATTTCGATTTTTCTCGAAATTTATTAGAATTGGAATAAATGTAAAATTATTTTTAAACATATTAATAATATTATATTTTTGCTATCAGTTGTATCTTTGCATACTGAAAGCTAATACAATAAATCATATCAGTAGAATATCCTGATTAAATAACTGATTAAATCGCTTTTTTTTTGCACGCATACATAATATATTATTTTCTTGTTACTATAAAATACTTAATTAATTTAGAAAAAAATAGAAATCAAGAAATCTCACGCAATAAGCACAGCATGGCACAATAATCACATACTATTACACAAGCATATTATATAATGTATAATTATATATAATATATAATCACAAACATGATCGTGCGTTAAAAAATGCATATTATGCACTGTTACAGCAAAAAAGCTCACTGTGATCAAATTGAAATATATGTTACATATGATATATCTTGCCTGCATTCTACTTTCCAATAATTTTTTTCTCGATTAAAAACTAATTTCGTCCGTGAGCAAAATTCCGATAAACGACGAGGCGGATAAAATGTAAGCAGAAGGAGTCTCAATAACGTTGCCAAATAATTAATATACATGAGCGCGTGGCTAATTAGCGGAGTGATAATTAGCTCCGCGCGGGCTGACAAGTAAAACTCGGCAAATATTTCCTCCCTCAGATAACGACGTGACAACACACGAGGCATGCCATAGGCTTCGCGTACTTATATCAACTAAAGGCAACTGTAGCGTGAAAGCAGTTGAGAAATGTACACTGAAATTATACGACTCGCATTGCTTGGCGAAACAAAGGAACTGATTTTAATTCGCTAACGATATAAGAGGATTATATTTTTTATATATTTTTCAATAAAGTAATATATTTGTGAGGAAATTTCGTATCACATATTTTTATTTTTTTTTTTTCTTATTCTTACCGTTATTCTTATCAATGTCTTCTTTCAAAACGGCGGTTATCTTATCATGAGGCCCCTTAAGCTGAGCTTTGGGTCCTTCAACGGTATCGGTTACATTCTTCTCCGTTGTATTATCGAAAATCGATGAAATTAATGTGCTATAATCACCGGCGAAAATCAGAAACATGCTCACAAATATGATCAAGCGTACCGTACTCGTGTCCATGTTGACTTTTTCAATATGAAGATGAACGATGAATCTCTTCGAGAGATTAAGGATAATCAATTGATTTGTTATCGAACCGTTTCTCAGATATGCATTTATTAAAATAATGTTACAAATCCACCGCAGTATAGAGAATCATCATTTACATCTGAAAGTATGAAAAATATCACGTTGATTTTAACTAAAAGATAAATTCGGATGTAAAAAAAAAAAAGAAAGAAGAAATTTTCTTGTATTTTTTCTACATGTTAAAATATATTATATATGCATATAATAAATTTTTATATGTATAAAATGAAAAAAATGGTAATACTCTTATTTAATAATTATAAATCCAGTAGATTATTCCGTTGCACAAGAATCATGAGAGAATGATGCATTACAATTGTGAAATTACATATCACATCAAAGGATATGAACGTGCAAACGACATTGTCGATTCGCGACAATGATTCCGCCGCTTTCGACGATCACGTATTATTACGTAAACGTATAAGCACAATCGATCGCCTTATTTCGAGAACGCAACTGCTTTTGCCTTAACCTGAATTTTCAAAGATATAAAGTATTACTTATATAAGTGTGACCGTTAGACCGATACCTGTCCCTGGATTCGCGATCGACGTAACCGGTAAATCGCTGTGTGAAACGCGAGATCGCGCTTTCTTTCTCTTTCGAGAAAAAGAGAGAGAAAAGACACTCTCACTCTCGTTAACTTCCACTTTCTTCGAGCGCCGCACCGCGCTGAACGCTGATGAAGCCGAATCCTCTTACGTCCGGCCTTACTTTCATCCGGCGCGACAGAGTCACTCTCGAAAGTCGACGGTTTCTTTCGGTATCGTCGAATGCACTTTTTTAGCGCGCGGAATCACAGAAAAGACCGGCGAAATAGTAACGGGAGTCCTTCATTTACTGTTGCAAGAAATTCTGCGCAAACAAAGCGATTGAACTTTTTACCAGCGAATTGTAACAACGTTGTCGACGCCTACTTTAGAAACTCGAGCTCGCGTTGCTGATTAATTTATCCGATCTATCTTTCCGATTCTCCGAATGCAAAGAGCGATTTGCCCGCTAAATCACGCGTACACACATACACGCACACATATACACATGTACGCATCGATGCTAAATTTCGAAAAGCAATCGCGAGAACAAACGGTCAATCCCCGGATGACATCGCTGACTGAAAATCATGCGCACCCAACAGTCGCTTAAATCAAATCACGCGTAAATCGAAATCCGCCGATCGTAACTCTCAATATTGCGCGCGGCAGTTCCGCTATTATACATATGCGGATAGCAATAGCTCTACAACGAATTTCTCTTTTCATCAATCGATAGAATGCGCCGTGAAAAATATCCCGATGAAATGTCGGACGTCGCGGAATATCACTGCGTCACGGATATCCGGGGAACTTCCGCGGACGAGACACAAACAACTTTACAAGAGCGATTGCGCGATACGTAGAATTCGCAAACGCGCCACTACGTACGTCGCTGATAGAGCACTGAACGTACAGTTGACAGCTCGCACGAGATCCTTCCACCGAAGGAAAGAGAAATACGGGCAGTCCGCGTGTACCGAGGCCCGTCGAAGTCGCGGAATGACTGTGAATGAGACTCGAAACCGCGGCAGCGAGCCTAACGAGTTGTCAGTGAAAGTTAGCCGATCGCTCGCGGCTCTACATAGTTCTGCGGCTAAAACAAGGTAAGCTGGAGCACAAAAATATAGATTTCGCTTTGATATCAGCGGCACGTCGTAATTTATTGCTCTTTATCAGACGAACCACGATATATTTGAAAAAACGATATTTCGTGCCATGTTGATAAAAAAAAGTGTGTTTTTTCTTTCTAAGTGTTAAAAGTAATAAAACGTAATAATGTACTTAACAAATATAAAAAATGTTAATTATTTTCATAAAATTCTCAAGAGAAGAGATTAAACGAAAATTAATTTTACAAACAGAAAGTTATTTCTTTTTTTCACTAAATTTCCAATGCAGTTTTTGCAAAATGATGAATTTTTAGCTGTGCTTATATTTATAATAACACCATGTGTGTATAAAAATATCCGAAAAAAATAAAATTTTGATTAAATTGTAACAGAAAAGAAGACGATAATGTCAGTAACAAATTAATAGATCATCTTGCAGGTAGAATTGTTGCATTGAATGACTAGCAAAAGCTTTCCTACAAACGTATTGATCTTAACATGCATAAATTATAATTGAATACTTTCGTCGCAGATGAAAGTATAAAATTAGAGACTTAGTAGATATGTAGTTCAAAGAATGGACAATCGGCGTTTCAATAATCTGGCTTTTCTAATGCAGTTTTATCTATTGTTTGCAGACATTAGTTTTTTTTCATATTTTGGTGAGGTGACATTACATATCCCAACATAAAATACAGAAAAAAGAATAAATGTTTTCTATTAAAAAAATTAATAAAAAATCACAATTATGTTATTTAAGATCTAAGTTAAATTTTTGGCGGATATGAGATATAAATTTTCTATATTATACGCAAATACATCAGTACATAATATTTATTAGTATTAAATTTACAATAAAATGGCAGGATTAATATAGCTTTGTCGACGCGTAGATAGAGATACGGAACAAGAACATACATATATGTGATTGATTATCGCTATCAGCATACTTTAATTGCTGTTTCTAAAATATGTTCTCTCTCTTATATATGAAACACGTTTGATTAAATATTTATTACGGAATCTTACACTATATATTTACATAAATATACACAATATTCGATCAAGGCTTACGATGTTATTTTTAAATCAGGTTGAATACATATTTTAACCACATGAATGCAAATGTAATCTGGACAGTTAATATAAATTGAAATGAGAATGAGATTGAATTTTTAACACTATATTTTTTACGATATAAAATCGATATATGCGTCATTTACATATATTTATTGCTAAGTAAATGCTTTTTCTTTTAATTTTTTAAGAATTATTTGCCACGGAATTATCGTGCTGTAAGCATAATGTGTAGCTAATTACACTTGAAAAATAAACAATTATGAAACGCGATTATAAACATAAAGTCTATTGCAGCAGAAATATAAGGAAAATATATTATCTGCAGTGTGTGTTTCAACTATAAACTCGAACCAAAATACAATGAAATACAACGATATGAATAATAAAAATATAATGTTTATTAAATATAAAATCTCACACACAATTTTTATAGGAACACGAGTGTAAAAAATTGATATTAAAATCATATTATGTCTAACATGTTATATAAATATAGTACACGTGTTATATAAATAATATTTTAAATACCCACAAAAATAAAAAAAAAAATAATGGAAAAAGAATTCATATTGAAACAGTTAAAGTTATCTATTTTTATTAATGTAAAACTCGATAAAACATTGTAGCAAGTCCTAATAATGATTTGGTAAAAGGTGTGACATTCTTTAAGGAATCCACATGGATTTTACGCATGTTGCAATACGAAGATCGTCGCGAGCGAATCTTGAGTCGTTTAGGATACCTCTTTTTATCACCATCATGATAATTGTTGTATCTTGAAAAAGTTCTATTCGTAGCTGTAGAATAGAATTTAAAGAATTTATTCAATTCAAGAATATATATTTTGAAAAGACATTCTCAAAATTTGTAATTTATATAATCTAATGTAATGGAAAGATTTAGAGCTGAAAAAAGTAGCGAAAGATAAAATGGAACAGTTGATACAAAGAGAGCAAATAATTAAATCAATATTATTCTCTCCATCCAAAAATAAATTATATCAAATTACAATTGCAATGAGCTACACGACTTTCGATCAATCCATAACAATCCGTGTTCGTACTTCATGAATTAACATACATCTTTGCTTCGACAATTTTTTACACAAACAAGAAATTTATAATATTGAATATAATATCTAAAAATTAAATATTGTTATGATGTAATTAAAATGTCTTACGACGTCGAGTAATAGATTCCGAGGAAGCTTCTGCCGAGGCGCTATTATTTGAATCCGATTTTTGGCGGTGGAGTTGCAGGTGCAATTGCAGATGACGCTCTCCGTTGCCCAGGCGGTCGACTGACAAAGATCCCGTATTTCCGAGGCGGAGGTTCCGGTGGTACGGACGGCGGAAATGACGGTTCGAGGATCTTAAAATCACGTTCCACAATAATTACAAAATATAACGCATTATTAATCCTCTCGATTGATTTTTATTTCAGCCGACTCGACATAACAAAAGCATACTGCAACTGCATATAAATCAACAAAATCAAATCACATCTTGCAAACTTAATGCCTTATTCTTAATTATATATCATGATTACTTATGTCGTAGTCTTGATTAGCCCGTAACGTAAAGTTAAAATGCAAAGAATAGTTTTTAATATTTAATTTAGTGAAGGCGAGGTATGTTTTTTCACCTTGAACTTCTCAAGCGTATTCGCGGTACCCTCGTGTCCTTGTAGACATTCACCTTCGCCGGTTGCGATGTCACCGGTTGAATATGTAAACGATTTGTCTGGATATTTGTACTAAAAACCATCTACGATTTAATAATAATTACTGAAGCTGGTAAAAATGGATGACTACAGAGTAAATGTCAAACGACGATTACTTTTTCAATGACTCTCTCTAATTCGACGATTTTATTGGACGTCGTGATTAATTCTGTACTGAGCCTGTGCATCTGAATAGTTAAATAATGTTTACGCAATATGAAAATTAAAGAAGTCTATATCTGGATTTACAATTCTTAAACTTACTTCATCTTCTAAATATTTTGTAGTGATTTTTTGCGTATCTGTCTGTAAAGTAAATACCATTAATATTATTGTAGACATTATTAGAAAAATAAAAAATAAGATGTCTAACCGTTTTCACGATCACTTCTTCGAATTGCGCCTTCTTATTTTTAAGCAAAACCAATCTGTCTAATTTCTACAACAAAAAAAATAAAATTCCATAAATAAAAGAATAATAAAAAGAATGAATTAATAATGGATTATTCCAAGAACCAAGTAAAATAAAAGCATAACCCTCACTGTCTTGTTCTCTGCAACTGTCGTTGACATTTCTCGATTCGATTTTTCAATTCGTTTTATTATCTTGAACAATTAATATCGAAAATTAAAATTTATTTAGAATTTAAAAAGCCAAAATTTCAAATAAATTATACTGTGTTTGGCTTTCAGTCTCAGTAAGTGTTTACTTACATAATTAGCGTACCATAAGGCCGCATAGAACAGGATGTACATCAAAATGCAGACGTAAAAGTTATCCAAAACATACGCTCGTATAAAAGACTGCGAATATAAATACCGATATAAAGACATCATATATAAACGCGCGACATTTATCAAGATAAAAAATTATTTTGCATCCTGAAGCGCGATTACCTGGCGATCGTAAATGTCAACGAGCTTCAAAATTGGATAGGACTTTGACAGCTGGGAGAAATAACGCGCTCTCTGCGAGAACATCCTCGAGAGCGTAATCCATTAGCGAAGTAAAGAGCTACGAAAATCAAGGAAACTCGTGCAAACGCTGACAAGTGTAGAAACTGTGCAACGTATTTCTGTGATAAGGTGTGGGACGACAAATTTCCAAACGACTTTACGGCATCGTGTGAACGTATCTCGTTTATATTCGCCATTCGATAAGTTACTCGCGAATAGCGGAATATCGCGAGAAGACACGCTGGGAACTTCACGGAATAAAGTAATTTTCGTCAAAGTTTCGCCAACTTCTACCGGTAAATATAGATATAATCAACACTTTCCAAAAATATAGTAACGCGCGCGCGCGCACGTGTGTTTGTATGTGTAAGAATAAACATAACTTCAGCAATTTATTAAAAAATTATATTTGTATAATATTAATATTTTCAATATATAACATGTTCACGATTTAAATTTTAAAGAACTTGCCCTCAACCTACAATCTTTTCATGAGTTGTATCATAGCTTGTAAAAATCCTTATCACACAGAATATTATCTCCCTGTAGGGATTGATAATAACGCTTAAGGGGTCGCGATAATGTAATCTCTTTCATAAATATAAATATAATTAAAATCTGAACATGCGTATTGAAACAGGTGACTTCATACATCGATTATTATATTATTGATTACAAAGGTTACAAGACGAGCAGTATCGCGATAATTGCCGCGATATAACAGTGTAATTTCACAATAAGCGATAGGATAAGCAATAGCTAAAAATCATAAGTAGAAATCAGAATTATAATTTTATCATTGTTATAATCGATATTATTTCATTGCTGAAAAGTTTTTAATTTTTTTCAAGCTGCTCTTCATTGAATGCAACAATTTCTGTCTAATCTTTTAATAACGCAATTAATAATTTGTTTACTAAATGTTTTAATCACTATGCGGCATTTTCACTTTAAACGACGAGCTTTATGATTTTACGAGCTCAAATTTCCGGCGACAGCATCGCTGGTCATTAAATGTGGCTTGAGGCAATAACGTATTAAATCCAACATTATAAGGCGCTATTACAGGCACTTTCGCATCACGGCTTGGTACCAATAGCTAAAATATATATTTAACGTAAACTTAAATAAAGACAGTTACACTATATGAGCGAGCCTCGAAAAAAACGCGGCAGAAATGAAAGTGGAAAAAAATCTAAACTGTTAAACAAACACTTGTCTGGAAAGTTCGTCACTCGAGTGCTCTCTCTATTTTATCCTACGCTCAAAGCAAATTATGAACTAATCCATGAGGGATCGTTTACTTTTTTACGTCAAGCACCGAGTCGGCTCCATCGATGTGTCCTCCGATTAAATACACAAGGATTATCACATGAAAGGCATACAGAGCGTTCGATGCAGCGACAAACCACGTATACACGTCTAGCACGTCTACTATCTGCGCACACATACATACGTATGTATCAGCATCGCTTCCGAATATGTACACAGCCGGTGATACGCTCGAGCCTTTGCTGGGGCGAGACCGAGCCACTTGTCGTTTCCCATGACGCCTCGCGGGCAGGGTTGACTAACTAAATACCGAAGTTAGCCGGATCCCGAGGCCAGGGTTAAACGGGGCTTAAAAAGCAGCTACGGCGAGAACGCTGGCGCGAGAACGTCGAATCAACTGCGAAAACACTCGAGATCACTTAGAGGAATCTCCGCGACGTCCCACGATACGGTCCGCAACTTCGCTTTCACCGATCCGCCCCGTCCTCCCGGGGATATTTATGTAAAACAGTAGCCGATAAACGTGCCGACCCTTGGAGGATGGAAGCGCGATGGAACTACTTGACGCGTCAAAAACGTCAGTTACATATCGGGGGCGGTGCCGCCAGCTCAGCCGGGTGTGTTGCTTCGAGGGTGCTTTTGTCGTAGAAAAAAAAAGATCTGGTTTGAGGAGGAGCGATCTGAAATATCCAAAATGGAAATGGAGAGGCTACCGTGGCAGGGTCGCTATTATTTTGAGAAGGGGAAAGTCGGTTTGCTCTTCGAGGATTTAAGGAAAGTTGCGAACAAGCGTGATGCTTGAATCGGTAATAACTGACTTCGAAATGTAAGATATAATCATTTCCGAGACACAGATGACTCATATTAGCTCTTCACATATTTTTGTTATTATACATATTATCAACTTTAAATTGTCGATCATTTCGGAAGATTAAATTATCATTCGAGAAAAGATAACTCATTAACTTTCTACATTTTGTCCATACAACACCGTCTCTAAATTACATATACTTGCTTTCTCTTCTGATTTTTATGAAAATATAAAGGTCAGCCGCGATTTAAAATATTCGTTTGTCTATCTTTTTATCCCTCGAATCAATCTAAGCTTCATCGCACTAAACTCCACACGAAGGACGAACGACCACAGTCGCCCTTCACGAGCGAGTTATCGTGCGATCGGCGTAAGCGCCAAAGATAAAGGCAAGCGAGCCACGGAGGAGGAAAATTGGTCGACCACCTAGAGCAGGATATCGTGGATCCTGGCAGAAGGAGCTCTCTCTCTCTCTCTCTCTCTCTCTCTCTCTCTCTCTCTCTTTTTCTCTTGTGTGCGAACTAGCGGCGTTTCGGGGCAACAGCATCGGGACATAATCGATTTGCCGTGAGCTCATCCGTAATTCGTTCCCCGCGACAAGAAAGTCTCGGCGGCAAAGGCGCCAGCCGAGCGAGAAATTACTCATCGTTCTGATTGAGGTTAATTAATTAGATAATTAAGTCCGCCTCCGACGCAGGGGCGAAACGCAGCGGGGATACGACAAGTGAGCGACGACATGGCGTTTGCGATTAGCAAACGCGAGCGAGGCGTCTCGCTTCTGCTGCTCCCCCAAGAGAAGATCGTCGATCCTCGTTATAAAAATCCACCTCGTTATTATCTCGAATCGACCCCGCGTCCGCCCCTCTTATCTCATTAACGTCCTTCCTCGAATGTTCCGCTCGTATTAACGTTCCGCGGATCGTCTCCGATTCTCTTTTCAATGAATAGAAAGAATAAAAAGAAAAAAATCATCATTAATTTGATTTTTCCTGTATTCATCATCACGTTGGAATCATAAAAAAAAAACAATATTTAATTGCGTCCGATCATCGAATGCAAAACGCGAGAAGTAAAATTGAGATATACGACAAGATAAAACTGATTATTTTCATATGAATCTGTCAAAATTAGAAAAATCCAAATTTAAAAAATATTAACGGAAATGTAATAAAAACTCTTTACACGTATAAAGAGCGAGCTCTTGAAAAGTAAGTTTAATTCTGTAAACTTAACTCTGAGTTACATCTGTCAAAATGCAATCTTCTATTCTCTCGTTCCCGCGGTGAAACTGACAAAGTAATCCAGCTTATGTGCCATGCCGCGTATACGAGACCTAGGATTTGGAGGGAGTTTAAAGCGAATCTCTGAAAACCCCGTGCGTTCGATAAATTTTCATGTCACCTTTATTTGACGGTATTTCACGAGCGGCACCGCGGGTTGGCTCGACCGCGTATGAAAGAACTCTTTACACATGACACTTAACAAGAATCTCATAATCTTGCGGGAACGCGGCTTCCTCTCTCTCTCTCTCTCTATCTCTACTTTCTCTTTTCTCCTTCCCTCGCTCCCGAGAGACGCCCTGAAAATCCCTTTGAAGATGTACCCATTGACGCTCGCGGTTTAATATTCCGTCACGGATATTAATGCTCTCCTAGCAATGACTCCTCGTAAATCAGCAAAGCCCCCATGCTGATGCACTTTTCGCTACCGTTTCCCGACATCTTCTCACTCTCCTGTTTCGATATCGCAATCCCTCTTGCTTTTCTTTTCTCTTTCTCTCTTTCCTTCATTTCAGCCATAAGAACCTCAGATCCGCGAGGACAGTTACGTTGATTGAGGATAATGCAAGATACCAATTATTCATCCGTACGGAGAATTTGTTAGTCGGAAAGAAAAAACGCAGTAACGACAAAGCGTTTCTAGAAGCATGGCCTTTTGTATGGCGAAATGCATCTTCTGTCACGGAGTATTTCCGTCGTTGTGCTTTGATGTCATTCCTCAAGCATCAAGTAATATGCGGCGTGTAGCATCTCTACGAGGATTCTGGTAGAATCATGGAAAATATATTAAAGTAAGTTTGATGAATAGAAAACCTATTGTCAGAACCACACAAACACAGAAAATATGAATACGAGAATGCAAGATAAATTTTAATAAACTTTTTTATTAAATTATAATAAAGAAATTATGTAAGAGTTTAGCAAAATACTTTTCAATATCTTGTGAAATTTTTATTTGGGCCAATAAAAGATATTTTTTTTAATAAAAAAATCCCGTGTTCTTACCTTCATTTTTAACAAAAATATATTTTTTTAATAAAAAATATTTTTTGTTAAAAAAATTATAATAATAAAAGACACATAGATTTGTAAAATAAACCCAAATTTCTCCAAAATTTTTATTACCTTGAGAAGAAAATAAAAATTTAAAAAAGATGTTCATAAATATTCATAAATGATCTTTCGCACGTGAAAATTGGAAAAAATCTAGTAGTATAATAAAACAGATATTCGGAACGTTAAGTTTTACGTGAAATCTCTTCACGGTACTTTGACTTCACCGCAATCATAATGCACATATGTTAACGCGTTAGTCTAACAAAGTTTCAGGCATACATATAAGAAAAGTATCTTCAAATAATATTTCTCAAATATCTTAAAACCGTTTATTATTTTTTTTTTCTTTTCATAAGTATACATCACCGTCGAAAATTATCACGGTTCGTGCACCGAAAAATATTCCGCCCCGCTTTCTTCGATTTCGCGCGCCTTACGAAGAGAGAAAAGGATGTTCCCTTCGAGTCCCGATGTTCCACCAAGCATGAAATAAGTGTACACACGACGTCCTCCCGCGCCGGTACGAAGGGGCGCGAGGGCTTTCCACGGCGGTCGCGACGATAAAGCGAATTTGCGCAGGGAGTAAGGGTAAAACCGAGGGAAGAGGACTTTGCGCTCCGTGGAAACACGATTCCCGTGTTCTTTCCTTCAATCGAATCGGGTTTAAGAATCCCTTACGCACGAGCCGTTATAAAACCATAAAGATGTAATCGTAGACCGGGGTGATCTTCTGCTACCGCTGAAAAATTATAGCGCGCAAAACTCGCTTAGTAAAACATAGTGAGAGCATAGTTGGCGTAGAAAAATCGAAGATAAATAAATCGAGCATTTCCTGCTCGTGTTACGTGAAAGAAGTAGGTCAAATATGATAAAAATTTTCTAATTTAATAAAAAGAAATATTATTTTAGCTTAATCGTTTTATGTTATTGAAATAAAAAAAAAATCTAATCAGATTTTTTAACGATAAGCAAAAATACATAAATATTGTAATATAGCTTAATAATTTCAATATATTATCTGTCAATATAAATATAAAAATCTACGTGATGCATATTTTTTTATAATAATTATCTGTTTCATAATTAATATTCCGAAAGATTAAAAAAAATTGGATGCGAGGATTTGAGAATCGCATTATGTAGCTCTGAATCATCCCTGAAATCGAATCTAAAAGTGATTTCACAATGACACTTGCTCGCTCGGCTGTCATCCTGCACCTACCGTGGATCCACTGTGTGCGTAACAGCACGCTGTGCGCCTATGCCCCCGATTGTCCCGCATGCAAGTGTCACGGGTATCCTGTCAGTCAAGGATCAGCGAACCGTAAGGAGGAGCGCATTGTACACGAAAAGTATAACAGAAATGGAATCGGGGGTGTCGCCGAATTCCGGTCCACGCGCGAACGGAGGGAAGGGTCGGCCGCGCGTACATGCGCGAGTAGATCGTGATCTGGGGTTCCGGCTCTGATTGGACGTCACTCGAGAACACGTCAAATCGGAGAATATGCTGTGACTTGAAATTAATTTGAGTGGTTTCCGCGAGGCTGCCCGCCGGAGGGCAGCCGCACGCGTGCGTTCCTGATTAATTGTTTTCGTCCGCTCACGAACTGCGATACCCTCTATATGAGGATTGGACCGCTTGTCGTGATATCTCAGAAACATGAGTCGCAGTTGTGACGAAGAAATATAAGATATGTTTGTTATTTATATTTCTTATATCAATGATTGTA
Organism: Cataglyphis hispanica; assembly: GCF_021464435.1. Classification (NCBI taxonomy): domain Eukaryota; kingdom Metazoa; phylum Arthropoda; class Insecta; order Hymenoptera; family Formicidae; genus Cataglyphis; species Cataglyphis hispanica. The sequence goes on along the minus strand of NC_065956.1, from coordinate 6,383,331 downwards.
TAGACACTTTCGCAACCGCTTCTTTTATATAATATGTCATCTTCTGAAAGTTATGTTCAATACATATGTGCAGAAAACATAAATAAATTAAGAAATTTATAATGTAAATTAGTAATAAAAAGAGGTTCCATGGTGTAATGGTAAGCACTCTGGACTTTGAATCCAGCGATCCGAGTTCAAATCTCGGTGGAACCTTTATTTTGCGTAAATTTAATATTACAAAGCATGTGAATAAATTAACAAATTTATAATATGCAAATAAACAATGAGCAGAGGTTCCATGGTGTAATGGTAAGCACTCTGGACTTTGAATCCAGCGATCCGAGTTCAAATCTCGGTGGAACCTTTATTTTGCGTAAATTTAATATTACAAAGCATGTGAATAAATTAACAAATTTATAATATGCAAATAAACAATGAGCAGAGGTTCCATGGTGTAATGGTAAGCACTCTGGACTTTGAATCCAGCGATCCGAGTTCAAATCTCGGTGGAACCTTTATTTTGCGTAAATTTAATATTACAAAGCATGTGAATAAATTAACAAATTTATAATATGCAAATAAACAATGAGCAGAGGTTCCATGGTGTAATGGTAAGCACTCTGGACTTTGAATCCAGCGATCCGAGTTCAAATCTCGGTGGAACCTTTATTTTGCGTAAATTTAATATTACAAAGCATGTGAATAAATTAACAAATTACAATATGCAAATAAACAATAAACAGAGGTTCCATGGTGTAATGGTCAGCACTCTGGACTTTGAATCCAGCGATCCGAGTTCAAATCTCGGTGGAACCTTTATTTTGCGTAAATTTAATATTACAAAAAATGTGAATAAATTAACAATTTACAATATGCAAATAAACAATAAACAGAGGTTCCATGGTGTAATGGTCAGCACTCTGGACTCTGAATCCAGCGATCCGAGTTCAAATCTCGGTGGAACCTTTATTTTGCGTAAATTTAATATTACAAAAAATGTGAATAAATTAACAAATTTACAATATGCAAATAAATAATAAACAGAGGTTCCATGGTGTAATGGTCAGCACTCTGGACTCTGAATCCAGCGATCCGAGTTCAAATCTCGGTGGAACCTTTATTTTTGTATAAATTTAATATTACAAAAAATGCGAATAAATTAACAAATTTACAATATGCAAATAAATAATAAACAGAGGTTCCATGGTGTAATGGTCAGCACTCTGGACTCTGAATCCAGCGATCCGAGTTCGACTCTCGGTGGAACCTTTATTTTTGCATCGGATGTTTATTCCTATTCATTACATTTGCATAAAAATAGATTGGGCAAATATTTTTACAAATCTTTAAATTTATAAGCATTTCTTACAGAATAAATAAGCATTTCTTACAGAAAAACTATTGGAAAATAGTTAGAAATCGATTTTTAAAATTTCAAAATAAAGAAACAAAAATACTAATTATTTTACACAATATTTACTTAAATATTATATGTATCTTAAAGTATATTCATAGAATGATTTATATGCATATATAAATATCATTGCATATGCACTAATATATAATTTAATAAAATCTAGTAACTCCTCCCGTATACAGGCAACGTACTTACATAACGCAGATTCATAATGTGATAAATCATTCCGATACGATGCAATAAATAAATGTTTGTAAAAAGTTTTTTTATTTCTTTTATAATAAACATGTATTTTCTAATTTTGTATAATTCATAAGTTTCGTATAACAGAATTTATAATGCGGAATATATCAGAGAGGAAAAATCTATTGTATTGATTATTTTTATATATTACAATTATTGAGTTTGACAAATAGTAAAAATAATCGATGCTGACAAATAAAAAAAAAAGTTATGTTTTTCAAAAAAATTCCTTCGAGCCGGATTCGAACCAGCGACCTATGGATATCTCTATATATCAGATCTTTCCAACTACAGTCCACCGCTCTACCAACTGAGCTATCGAAGGCTTGAAAACATAAGCGCTCAATTCGATACTTGAAGTAGCTCATAGATTTTATATATCAATCTATAATATGTACAATACGTACACATACTCACCCAAACATGTTATTAATAATTTAGATCCCCCAAAAATTATATTGTAGATAATATGACAAATATTTTTGATACTTAAAATAATATTCTTATTTTTATAATATGACGATATATAAATAAGCAAAACAAAAATTATCAAAAAAGATAGTATAATTATTTTTTATTAATTAATATTAATAACAATTTAATAACTCGGTACATTATTTTCAAACGCTAAATTTAATTTAAAAAATTATCATTTTAATTTTGGCTGCTACACTAATCATACAGATAATTAATTCATAACAAATTATTTAAGCGACGGGAATAAAAACATATTTACAAGCAAAATGCGCGCTCGATTTATTATCTTTTATCGATTGCTTATTATCGTGCAAAAGAATAAGAGAAAGAGAGAGAAGCATAACTCAAAATATGTATACAGATAATCCTTCTGCGTACTATCCCATTCTGCAAATTTTATGATACTTGATCTGGTGTTTTTCGCCATGTCGCGATATAGTTATCACTTATTTATGACGCTTTGGTCTCTTGAAGTAGCGGACCGAAGAATTGCGTGTCGAAGCGTTTACGTAGAAAGTATTCTGAATCTTTTATGCAACGGAAAACAGCGTTTCACAATCTTGTAAACACTTTTTTATCTATATTATTATTTTAAGATATTTTAAGATATAAAATAAAAATATAATTTCTCATACATTTCTGAAATTTAATTGAACATATATATTTATCAAAAAATGTCATAAATGTCATGAAATGTTAAAAAATCCATGTGATTAATAGTATCGTGAGAAATATATTAGAAACTTCTTCAATTATATAATTTAAATCAACATAAATAAAAAAGAAAAACAAACATTCATAATTGTGACGAAAACAAATAGATTAGCTTAAATTTTAAATTATAATTTCAAAAATGAAACATGTTTTAAATGAAGCATCCATGCTTCCAGATATGCATTTCCTTTGTTTGGGAAACACTGGCCTCTAGAGGATCCTGTATCTCACGATGCACGCCAATCACCATCAAAGCCATAGACGCCCATGCTTCATGGCCCGATACAGTTTACATAAAACTATAAAATTATGGTCGTAGACGAAGGAGACGCCCTCAGGAGAAAAACGAGGAGGCCCCGCGGAGGTGGGCTATCGTAAAGCCGATGGGGTATTTTTACATGAAGTCATTAAACTCGGTTTACGGCGAAACAAAGTACCTCGCCACCCGCGCTTTTCCTCTCGCGTCGCTTAATTACTCCTCATCGTCGAATTAAGGTTCCTAGATCGCACTCTGGTTTAATGAGAGAGACAAATGTTTAATGAGGGATTCGCGGAGAGAACGTGTTCTCGGTTCACGAGACAGTTTTCACGATGTCTGGAAGATAGGAGAGAGCCCGTGTTTTCACCCCCGAGATAGGATGCCAAGAATTACGCGAATTGTTGTTGTGTGTTGTTCGCGAGAAAACAGCAGATTCTCCGCGTATTTCGTGTTTCCCCAATCTCGCAGACGCTATTTAAGACTTGACCTCGTTGCCAAACGATATTGGTTAAAAATTCATAGAGAGTATTTCAGCGTTTCAGATCGAGGACACAAGGTATTATTTTCTCATCTGCCAGTGTATGTGTACGTGTGTTCCTGTTGCCAAATACAAATTCTGAAATATCGAATAAGTCCATTTCGGTTTCATTTAGATTCGAGCAAATAATATTCTAGCAATTTCACAGCTGACAAAATTTAAATATCGTCAATTCTCTAAAATAGTCGCGTATATATATATTCATATGTATATAATTTAAGATTTAATTTAAGATAATAAGAATTATTTTTAAAACACAGCGCGATAAAGACATTCTTCAGCTGTCCATTGTCAAACGGAGATATAGACAACATGTCTCACAATGGACAGCTTTAAGATGGAATATTTTCATCGCGCTGTATTTTAAAAATAACTCTTATTATTATCTGAAATTAAATATGTATCTCTATATATAAATATATATATATATATATATATATATATATATATATATATATATAGAGAGAGAGAGAGAGAGAGAGAGAGAGAGAGACATGTCTTTATCTCCGTTTCAAATGACAATGGACAGCTTTATCGTTGCCGTGCCAATAGTCCGTGTTTTAAAGTCCATCTTTAAACAATGACGATAACGAGCAGAGAGATGGACCGGCTAAAAGCGGCGCCACGATGAATTGTATAAGTTAGCGTCGTGTAGACAAACAATTTTTAGGGGACAGTTAAATCGCGACATTGTATACGAGTAGATTGGGAATGAGGCCATCTCGCCACAACCCTAGCGATACGAGGAGAAGCATCGATCATTTCCGGGAGCGTCTTCGAAAGAATCGTTTTTACGAAGCGACGGGCCGCTTTTATGCGAGACGCGTGCACTCCTCGGGCGTATAAAAAAAATTTCTCGTCTTATTTAAAGACGCTGCCCTCCCCTCCCCCACCCCCACCCCTTTCTCCCGCCACTTGCTCGATGCCTAATAAACGTTTTTACGATGTAAATTCGAGGGTGTGTCGCGAAGGGAAGGGGATCGGGCACACCGTGCCTCGCTCCTGGAAGCTGTTATAAAACACCTTGTAATTGACGTGACGCGCGTAAATCTTAGATATCGAGGTTTTATGGGTAAATGGGTAATTGGCTGAAGAAGCTGCCGGCTGTTGAATTTATGCGAAATTTCTTGGCAATGAGATTACGGCGGGCTCGCGAATGCGATCACGATTTTTTATGAAAACGGTAACATTATTTACCGTGTGGTATTTACCAAATAATATACGTTTATTTAGTTTGTCGAATAGATTGTTTTGGTCTTCCTTGCGGATTTCAGATCTTCTAGAGGTTTCGTGAAAAGAGTTCTTTAGGGTGCATTCGATGAAATCGCTCCAAGACAACATATATATATATATATATATATATATATATATATATATATATATGCGTTTTGTGTATAAACGGACGTATATAAACGAACCAAGTTACTTTACGCTCAGATTTAAGGAATACGCGGCCATAAGCTATAAAGATTCCCGTCATAACTCGAACGGTATCACATTTTATTTAATTGCCCCGCGGCTCACTCGCTCGCGAGCTTTTCCCGCTCGTGCATAATATTATTTATTGCGAAAGGAGCTGTTAAAGTTTTAACGTCGCGGAGAGACGCTCACTCTCAAAATTAAACGCGATAAAATGTTTGTTATCCAATCGGCCTGCTACTTAATGTTTTTTCGTCCCCGTCTTTCTCGCTTCAATTTGTAAAGAAAGAGAGAGAGAGAGAGAGAGAGAGAGAGAGAGAGAGAGAAGCAGTAATCCGCGCAAATATGACTAGCAACGTATTATTTCGCGAATAAGAACGAACACCGAGGGTTTACAACCATTTAGCTACAAAGTTATAAGTGTTCTTTAAAATATCTAAATGTAATTGCGATTCATAGGTAATGAAAAGCTTGAAATTATTTATATTATTGCGCGCACACCACTGTTATAATAAAATTTCAAAATATTACAGGCCTCAGAAATTCAGAGAATAAATTTCAGCAAGACAATGAAAGCTTAAAGTGAATCTTGAGCTTAAACAAACCTTAAGTGACAAGTTAAAAAATTGAATTTAAATGCACTCCAGATTTATCCCCGCTTTAGCTATTCATGACGCATTACATATATCGTGATGATGCCAAGTGCAATTATCATAACATTAGACGTCACAGCTGTCATTCTATAATAATATCATATAATATTCAACGCGCGCGATCTACGAAACTCTCGCTAATCTTGATAACGCTACTCCAGCCTTCTCATTTGCGAATTCTACGATATCCGATAGCTGTTTAATGTCCTCTCGTCTCGTCTCTCCTCAGGACGACGGGAAGCTGCAGAACGATCCGTACATTATCTCGCGGATAAGACAGACTTTACAGCCGCCAAGTTCCGAGAGAGTGGGCGGTTATACGAAACCTTTCGAAAGTACCCCGGGTACGACGGACATATTCGCCAAGTAATCTCGACATTGTCGATCAGTTAAGCCTCACCGCGGGAGAGCCTGAAGCGCGATAAATCCGGCGTCGCGGAAGGATGCATAAATCTCTTTAATTTACTGCCGCGTAACTTTTATTCCGCATATACCACCTACCCGTGTTACGCTAGCTGACTGCATCGAGACGCTTAAAACTTTTAGAGAGCTACCTATCTCGTCGCGAGATAAGCGGGCCCGTTTCGACTGCGAAATTATTAATTTAGACTCGAAATGGCCGTGCTTTATATCGTGCTGCACGCGAGTAATAGTGTTTGGTTCGCCGAGATAATAATCGTTTAAGATGTAAACTTCCCCATTATTCTCACAGAGATAAATCACAGAAATATCTGTCATCGAAAATTAAAAAAGCTGCAACGGATACAACTTTCGAATTTTCCGAATGAATTGTTTACGACGATTCCGGGATGAGACGATCGCGGATTCGGGATCGTTATGGAATCTCGCAATTTTAATATCTCTTCAGAAATGCATTTCCACCGAACAAGATATCAAAATAAGATATGTGATTCTCGATTACACATTCCGTCATTACGGAGAGTATTTTATTGTCCGTCTGAGTTCCCGGGGTTTCGCTCGTTAACCGGAAAGTTCGTCGGGGATCGTCGTGCTGAAATTTAAATTGAGAAAGTATTTTACGAGCGCGGGCGGGAGAGTTTCACGGTAGCGTTGTCACATCTTGATGAACTTCCGGTAACGATCGTAGGAAAATGTTGCCGTCGTCGCCTACGTTGATTCCACCATACGACCGCGCCGCGGGAATCTGGTTCATGAAACGAGAATCCATCGGCATTAATGAACGCCGATTACTTATTCGTGCCATTTACTCCTGATTGCGAACCCCGTGATTATCATATAACGGATTATCCGATCTATATTGCGAAATATATGATTCATTTATTTAACACCTGTAGATCCCAACATCAGACGCACTCAATAATTCGATGTGATCATTCCAGCACAGAAAGGAAAGTATAAATTATTCAAGAATGGTTATCCAAAGACACAGAAAATTATTATTCATGAATATCAGAATGATTGTAATTTCTGAAAGCAAATGTCATATTAAACAACTCCAAACTCTAGATATACAATCTCTCTACACAAGATTTATAAAAATTAAAAACATAAATAATTTGTTTAATTAAATTATTATTTTTCATATACAAACAATGCAAGATCTTTATTTTTATATTTATTTAATATAAAAAAGTAATTAATATTTTCATAAAAATATATATTCTATTTTATACATCACAAACTTGTAACACGGCCAACTTATCTAATCTGCGTTCTCCAGCGTGATTAATAAATATTCGCGCGCTATCTCAATTAATCACCGCGCGGGCGTACATACGCGGAGCAAGTAGCGTTTGTAGCAGAAACGTTTGTGCAACGAGGCGACGACGAGCACGTGAGGCGGCATAAACGCGCGCCATTAAGTCCGCCTTCGTGTGTTTACGAAACAGGCTTGGCGGAAAAAGCGCTAGACGGGGGAAAAAAGTGTATCGTATCCGCATTTAAAATGGATGATCCAACCCCCCTCGCAACCCTCATCCTCGCAGTCGCGATTTGCGCACGCCTCTGTCGCCTCTCGTTCCCCTCCTCCCCTTGGGCTAATGCCCAATGCACAATGAGAATATGTCCCGTATATAATTTTCGTATAACGCATAAATATAAGGCAAATTGCATATACGTATATACAAGATGTTTCGTAAAGTCTATGATAATAGTAAAAGACGATATTCTTTATCAAAGAATTAAAGAGAAGTATTAAGAAAAAACTACAATATACAGACGAATCTGCATCTAGAGATAAAGAGCCAAAGAATTTTTAGCCACATATTATCTCGAGAAGTTCAAACATTATTTTATAAAAATTTCCTAGGACACTCTGTATGTACGGGGGATCACCTGCGGATCGGACGTACACGCGTATCCGCCCACCTGACAATAAGCCATCTCCGCGGGATCGTAAAGCCGCTCTTTATGCCGTCGCTGCGAAATGGTGAGTGGATAAACGTACCGCGGACAACACTTGGCGAGCAGATTACGATAAACCAGCTTTCTCGGACATTTTCCACTCGGTATGCTCGTCCGCGCAAAATTATCTTTTATTCATAAAACTCTTTCTTTTTTGAATCGTAAATTTTTCATAAAGAATTCAATCGACACGTGTGCATGTAAATGCATTTACATGCTAAATTTAACTAGCGAATTTGCATATAGCGAGCGGACATAGTGAAAACGCGCGTGGACACGTGTCGCAACTCTTTTGCGGCTTCGCGGGCCGTATCTCGCGATTCAATCGCGTCGCGACTCTAACCCGGAAAATTAGCGGATTTCAGCCCGTCGAGAGTCTGTAATCACTCGCGTAACGCAATCGCGACAGTGCGGATCGTATTTCCCCGAACATGCGCAATCGACTGCGTCGCGTATACACACTTTCTCGTTTTTCCGATTACACGATATTATCGGGTCGCGCCGTAGCCTGGCGCTAAAAAAAAAAAGCCAACAAGCTCGAGCTAAACGACACAGGTAATAAAAGTCACGGATGCATCCGACGGCGATTCGTAGCGAGATAAAAGCCTAATGGACAGCGCGCAATCGAACGAGGTCCCCCCGTTTCGCGATAACGCGCGCGAATCTCGCGCGACGATTACGCGCGCGTAGACGATAAACGGATGACTGGTTAGGATGCACTCGCGATTGTGTAATCGCTGATTAAGCGACTTCGACGATCGAGCGAGCGCGACTTTCGCGACTGGCTCGCTGATACGAGCGACTATTCCCATATTGATTAGATTGTGTAACGAGTGCACGATCCTCTTTGACACGTATTGATATAGCTTATCTATATATGTATTTAAATCATATGAGCTAAACCCGCATCACCTACACGCACAATTAGCGCATTCTAAATCATGTAACAAAATATATACGTATAAAAAAATGTGAAAATGTATATTATACAAAAGGTAATAAATTATGTAAAAGTGATTAAAAAAATATTTTTGTACAGGTCCCACCGAGATTTGAACTCGGATCGCTGGATTCAAAGTCCAGAGTGCTAACCATTACACCATGGGACCTCTGTACAAAGAAGGTCGAATTAATAAAACATACACTTTGATCATCTAAATTTAAAGTTTAATTAATATTTATGCGTCGCAATTTTATATGGGATAATAATTTATACTTATTATTATCACACGTAATTATAATGAACAATTATCGCCCAAATAATTATCTACGTTATCCCAAATTAAATTATAATACTACAAACAATACTGAAAGTAAAAAAAAAAAAATAAGATCAAAAAAATAATATAAAAATATAAAATACAAAATCTTATATCGTGTATCGCACATTTTTATTTAATTTAAATGCAAATATATTGAACCTACTCTTCTCTACATATACGTGTAGACAAATTTGCTGGCTACTTATGCTTACGAATTGCTAAAATTTTGCTTATTGAATTTGCTGAATTGAAATACTGCTCGTTCGTAAATAAATTTCATCCCTGTCACGTTTTCATCCGCCGTAGTAAGAAATTATTTGGAAATCCCTTCCTACACTCTCGACGTTCCCGATATCGCAAGAGAAAAAAAAAGCCTCTCGAATCGTCTCTCGCGAGGTATCGTCGTCCCGAATCGGAAGAGCGGAGCGAACAATGTATAAATTCGAAGCACCCTTCAGAAGACACGAGACGGGGTAGAGAAGGGGGTGAAAACATAGATTTCGAAAGCATCGACAAGCGCGGGAGTTGGTGGAGGTCGACCCCTTCTCGCCCCGTGTCAACCCCTAATTGAACGGAAGCCGGCAATAAATATTACGTTTCTTTCGTGGGGGGAGCCGATTTTATAATAGCGCGCGACCGTGGCGCAGACGGAAGCGGATGTGCAATCAGTGTGACATACGCTCCGGCCCTCCACGGATTTATAATCCATGTCGATCTACGTGCGATTAAGTTGCAATCGGGTTGGAGCGGAAGATCAGCGTGGATCGACGCCGCAGAAGCGACTTCCGCGTATTTAAACGGGAGAAAATTTGCCAAGAACTTTCTCCTCGAATCATCTTTATTTGCAAACTAGTGTGAAAGTGTGTATTTAATCGGTAATGGATAATCTGTCAGAAGAAAATGTGGAGAAAGCAATAAATATCTTACAATTAATCTCGAGTGTTTTCATCGAATTACGGATATTAAAAACAAAATGACAAAATATTAGCTATTATTCCATCGATATTCATCTAGTGATTTGACATTATAAAAAAATACGTGGATTATTGCAGTCAACATTAGACATCTCGAAGTACCTAGCAAATAGCAGAAATGTCTAAATCATGTCAAATATGCGCATATCGCGAATTCTGTTGACTCTTAAAATGCTATGTATTTGCTTTTACTTCTTTATGCTAATAAATACCGACGATTCGAGACGCAATTAAAATATGTTGCGTGCCTATACTTACAAAAAGAGCGCGTATATAATCCACGTTCATCTCTATTAATTCTAATAAAAAATTCATCATTTGTCCGGCAAACGCGCGTTTATGGCGATAATGCAGGTGCCGATCGTGAAATATTCGTTTGTCATCTCGCATCAGTATCATTCCCCCGTCAAACGGTACCCCCACGATGCCTGCAAAGCCCCGGTGCCGCGCGACTTCCGGTTCCTCCACGATAATTAGAAACGGTACCGGCTCTCGTATAACAACGATAACAGAGCTGCGGCCCCGGGGCACCTCGTTTGACATCAAAGTAAGGCCCCCTCATCCTCCCCTCTCCTTCCCCTCCCTCGTGCAACGGGGCACGACTAATGAGATTCACTTTGCTTACCGTTTTGCCGCGCGCTCTCGCTGATTACCCCGAGTCAGACGACTGGCTTCGCTCGCCATCTTTCGATCATTTTGATCATCGCGACGATATCACGACCCTCGCGGCACACCCCATTTTTTTCCCCGGCTTTTCACGTACCACGAGGCTGCTATTGTGCCGCCGTTCTCGTATAAATATTTGAGCTGCAGACGAGTCGCCTCGTTAACGAAGTTTGTTGTTGTTTATTTGATGCATTCGCGGAATACGAATAATGCATCGGAGTTACGTAAACAATGAGCGTTATATTAAACGAGAATTGGTGCATGCTTATAAATTCGCATATAGATATAACTGCGATATACTCCCTTTTATTATTTAGTAATTTATACCGCCACTTGTTACTTCAATCATTTTAATAGATAATGATTATGAATAGAGTAAGGAGATCTATTTTATTTTTATTGTAGATTATTATACGCACAATAAATCCCCTTTGTAATATGCAGAACGAGAAGTTGCACAGCCAGTTAGCCTTGTCTACTCCATAGATGCAATTATCCCTACCAATCCTATCGTGCGCTTAATTGAAACAAATCATTGTAGCAATCTAGACTCTTGTCCCACATGCATGATCCGTTCAGCTACTTAATATTATCTCATAAACATCGCAGCGCTTCGTTTTCATTGGTATTCAAGAGCGATAATTTGTCATCTTGCGCGCAACATCATCTTATTCAACATTATAAGAAATTAATTAATCGCGATTAACCAACATCGCGTCATTCTTTATCGATAACATTTGTAAATGTCAACGAATGTTCATCGATGTTTATCATCGTCGCCAACCCGATTGTCCATCCGTGCGTAAAAAATCAACCGCTTACACGCCGTTAGGCCCATTAACGAGTCCTTTTAATAGACGGCATTAATTATGCATGCATCTGGGTCGACGACAAGGAGGAGGACGAGATCAAGGCGCGACGGCAACGACGACGACGGCGACGAGTGCATTAAGTGATGCACCCCTATATCGCCACGTGCCCTGAGAGATCGCTCGCGGGGCCCGGGCGGGATTTTAAAGCGCGCGGGAAAAAGCGGGGCAACGCGGATGACAAGTCGCGGCGCCGTTAAGGGCGGCACGAATTAACGCTGGAGAAAATAAAAGAGCGCGCCCCCCGTCACGCCTGGTGGCAAAATGGCCTGTGACTAATGCGACGCTACTCGAGCCGCGTCCTCGACTAAAGAACGATCGCGACACGCTATCGAGAATCGTACGGACATATTGCCACATCGTTCCGACTCTGAAAAGATATATCCCCCTGCTCCCTTTTACCCTTGCGCGCCCCGTCGATATAATTAATTACAGGAAGTTGGCCCGGCATGCGCGAGACTCGAAACGCGGCTCGAAAATTAAATCGCCTGTTCTATTCTCGGACTGGTTTTGCTCCCATAGTCGATACAGTTAATCGTCGTCGAGGGGGGGAACAAGATCGATCGTAATATCGCTAGTGGAAGTCATCAAGGTGTTATGTTACGGCTAATGTAACGTGCTGCGCGTAACGGATCTCGGAAAATTATTTTTTTCAGAATTTCATATATACTATATATTACCCTTAAGGTTGTGTAAAAAGACATTACTGATAGCTAGTGATAAATAAAAAAGAAAAAGATATTAACGCAAGAAAATAATTTTTTTTGTTATCTATGCAATCTCCCTAAGATCTTTTACTTAATTATCATTTGCTTTGAATTTAGAAAATATCTCTCTAAATTATATTCTTTTTTTACGCAAAATAAATATTTATGCTCCTTTCGTTTGAAGTGTCTTGCGTTATGCCCCCCTTATTCCCGACATATGTCACAGTCGTGTGTACCACGGTCACGTGTACATTTATTAGCGTATATTATTACGACGCGGCATAATTTTACAATACGGGCAGATTATTTCCTGGAGATAGCAAGTCTTGCGGAAGAACGAGACAACTGGCGATGGGGGATCTCTTGGATAGGTCAGTGCCGGCCATTCATGCCGAGGGCGCGACAACGCCGCGGGAGGGAGGGTACGCGATGAAGTTTTTCGCACCGAGAGAGTGTTCCTCTCTCTCTCTCCCCGGCTATAACTGCGAATCATTGCATAGTGCGTTCACACGCCGACACGTACGGTGTTTCAATCATTCTTATCGGCTAAATCTGCATCGCGCTCGCGCTTATGCGCGTCCTGACAAAAGTGGACGTAGCAGATGCCACGATGCGGGCACTATCTGACGATGGCATCTGCGACCCGGTCACGCCCATTTCGAATCATTATTCTAGTTGGCGGTTATCATTTCACTTTCGTTGAGACTCCAGACCGATAATGGGTAAGAAAGACCCTCAAGAGGCAGCGGGAGAGAAGCGACTTCTCGCTCTCTTTCTCTCTTTACACGATCTTTTCTCACGTCAACCGAACTTTCGTCCGAACTCCCGCGGTGCAATTGTGCAGGCCTAATGGTTTTTCTGCAGAGATTATTCATGCCACCGGAGGGATGATAAACGGAAGAAAAATATGAAAAGAGCATTACTTTTAAAGATGTCAAAGATTTCCCCGATTTTTATACCTTTTCACGCCTCATTGCTTTTTAACGGGGAAAAAAATAAGTTTTAATGAAGAGTGACACCTATGACTTTTTGACTTTGCTTAAATCTGTCAGTTCCTTAAAGACGAGGCAGCCGACTGCGTCGAAAAAAGAAAATGTGACATTAAAGAAAAGCTTTCGCTATTGCGCAATAGAACGAAAATTGTTCTGGGCATTGAGCTTCTGTGCGAAACCTGACAGAATTGGACCGTCGAGCGATAAATGTGTGTCGAATATCCCGCGATTACGTCGGATGCTGATAGCGTCGGCTGATGCCGTTCGCAAAATGTACACAACATATATTTTTCGCAGGAGACACACTGTCGATAGCAATTGTCGTGGCGAGTGACAAATGGTAGCAGCCCGCGGCTGCTGGATGGCCCACGGTGGATTCTTGTAATTTTAGATTACACTTCGTTGCCCAGCGGCCATGGGTTAACGCATGGTCGGTCATGGCCCCTAGGCCATCACGGAGTATCTTGTCCAGAAGGGTTAGATTAGATACGTCGTTCACTTCGGGCCATATATCTGTACGACCCCCGTCTTTCCATCGCTATGCCGCGTGTGTAAGCACACCTATAAACCGACCGTGCGTGTTTATTGACCACGCGTGTGCGTGCCCGTATGTATGCGTGTGTGCGCGCGTATGTGTGTGGACGAGCGGCGCGGTGAGTTACGGGGCTGCGGACAGAGTGATGCATTGCCGCAGAACCGAGAAGGACCAGATCCCACGGGAATCGAACAGGGAAGCCTCGCGCGCCTCACACCATTATACCCCGTGACAGGAAGGGGCTGAATTATTGGAATATCGACGCCACCGGGCATTAAATGCTTCAATTACGATTAATATCGAAATGCGTTAGAACAATGCGCGCGACCCATCACGAAATGGATACCTTCGAATGGCGCGTTCGTCTCTCGATATTCTGGATTGTGTTGAATGAACGCCGTCATTCCGTCCCGGCAGAAATTAGTTTCCGCTTCCGCGCATCATTAATCTCATTCTTACGTACGTATACACTTGCATAAATAATTATTCATTAACGTTTCTTTTTCGAAAGAAGAGAGGGATGAATGTGCGAATCGAGATAAATATATCTTTGACGTTTAATCTTAAACAATTATACAAAATGCATAATCGCGAAATAATATTTACGTGTCTCGTGCGAAAAACTTGACGTAACGTATCGGTACGGAAATTTATTATTACGATCGGGGCGATTTATACGTAACGCGCGTTTGCATAACGCGCGATGTAATATGACCGCGAGTGCAAATAATCCGCGTAAAGCCGCAGCGATTATATACACATACTCGCATGCAGCGTCGAGGTTTTCGCTCTCGTTGCGCGTTATACCGCCACAGTAAAACTGTCGTCGTCCCCGTGAAATACACTCTAGTGCGCGGAGGGTAAACGTTATTGTTGCACCATATAAATCGCGCTTGATCGCGGAGGAGTATGGATATCGTATATCAAAACTACTGCCGCGCGCCCACTGTAATTTGTGGCCGGTAATAGAAGAGGGAAGCGTCTCACTTCCTCTCCCTCTCCCCTCTCTTTCTCTCTCTCTTTGCGATGAAATTATTATCCAGAAAATACATGAATTCTGTGGCGACGGTGACGACGACGACGACGACGACGACGGTACTTCGGGGTCGCGCAAAGGTCGTGGTACGCCTCCCCAGTACTTTGGGGTTTCTGTAGGCGAACCGACACATCGTCGTCGTCGGCAACGTCCAGCCGATTCCGGTAATGCAACACGAAATACCGCAAAGTTATTTGCATTTCCTGTTCTCAGCAGAGAGCGAGGTCTATATGATAAAATCTTATCATTTTTTATTATGTGACAAAACTTACAGCTTCTTTTTTTTTGCATATAAATAATCGAGGCGGAGATGTTTCATCTCGAGCTAACTGTTGAACTTTAAACGGCTATCCTTACACGCATCATCTAAATTGAATTGTTATAAAAATTATTCTATCAAGATAGATGTCCAATTTAAACGAGATTTTAATTACAAAGACATCTTGGCAAGAAAATCTTCATTATTTCTAGCAAACGATCGTCCGTTTATTGTGCGAATGCGAAAGTGCTTTGCAAAACCGGACCGAATTCCGGCAGTGGAAAAGACTCGTTCAAGCTAACTTCCCAAGCCTCTCTCTCAATCGCTAATACATTCCCATGCACACCCACGACACACCTTATTTTTATTTAAAGTATCCGAACCATACGCACCTCGTCTCGGTCGCCGATTGCTCGACTAGCTGGCTGGCTGATCGACTCCCCCTTCCTCCTCGTCTCATTCCGGCGAGTTGAGAGGGTACGGGAGAGACGACGATTCAATCGATTACCGCGATTAAAATAAAATGTAAATGGCGGTACGCGCGCGCGACTCGTGTGTTATGCAAATTCGCTTCTCCGGTAATCACTGAGTGGAAGCTGATGTCTTCCTCCGGCACTAATGGCCCCGGGAAAATGCAAAAAAGAAAAAAGGAAACGAGCGAAGAGGAGAGAGAGAGAGAGAGAGAGAGAGAGAGAGAGAGCCGGCAATGAGAGAGGAAATAATAGTGCGAAGTGTATTGCGGCGGTACGAGGATGCGAATGCATGTGCGGAACGCGTGCGCGATAACGAATCGAGGAGAAGCAGAGAATGAGGGTTACACTCGAGGGTGCAGTTGACTTCAATAGTTTAACGAAATTGCTCGAATATCCTCGCGTCGCCTCTCATTCCCGCAGATTTTCCCCGAGACTGCTTCGATATTTATTTGCTTCTTCATGTTTCACGATAAGCGCGCGATAAGATTATATTATTAAAATATCTCTATAGAAGAATGGCTTTCCATTGAAATAACAAAGTTACGATATTAACTTATAACTTATAACTACGTCATATAATGAATACGCTGTTTTACGCGAGGTTCAGGTAAATCAAATTATTACGGCGGCGTTTATAAAATGTTTATAACGTTTCAGTGCAGCGCTATAATAATACGCTTAACGATGCACCTGCGCACGGTGTTTAATTCTTCCGTTTAAAAGCGAGAGCCGTAAAACATAACGAACCCATTTATCGTGATAAGCGAATGAAAAATATCCATTAGCATCCGGTAACGCGGAGTGTATCGCGAAACTACGGTAATCTACTTGCGGAATACGCGTTTATAATACATTACACCGTCCCAAATGTGTTCTCGATATTACATATTATACGGCATAGCCGCAGCCATTAATCTCGACCACTTGCCGCCGCCGTAATTAATGCTAAACCAACACGCGCGATCGCGCACTTTCCTATCGATACCGAATCGAACGTCCAAACCCTGATGAAACCGCACGCCGACAGTAAGCGTAACGCGCGATTCGACGGGTATCTGCAACGGTGCCGATAGGCAAATCGAATGGCGATCGCTATTTGGGAGAGAATAGTAACTGCGGATGGTGCAACCGGGTACATACGACCGACAGAAAGGAAGATATAGAGGGGATAGTACCCAACGAATAGAAAGAGAAAGAGAGAGAGAGAGAGAGAGAGAGAGAGAGAGAGAGAGAGAAAGCGGTTTGTGCAGAACAGGGCGCTTGCAAACCGGACAAAGATGCAAAGCTCGACCATATACGCGATTGCGGGCGGCGTGCGCGTCACGGGACACCCGACGGAATCAAAAGGACGTGCATGCCGATGCATTCATTGTACCACGCACCCATACACGCACCGCCACTAACCCTTCCGTTGCAACGCGCGGGCGGACGACGCTCGCGTTCAACCGCGCCAGGATGATTAATTAGTTGTCGCGCGTTCCATGTCACCGTGTCACTCTTGTCACGGCTTTGTCACTTCGCTGCGAGAGCACCCGCGCGCACGCAAGGGAGACAGGATGGAAAGGGGGGAGGGGGCAGGGGGCAGGGAGACGGCGCTGTCCCGCGCTGCAAACATCGCCGGTCCGCGCGTTCGCCGCGTGTGCACTGCCCGCGCGCGCAAAGCAAATTGCATTGTAACCGTGGCTGCAACAGGCGCGCCATTAATCAATGCCCGGACCACGGTTGCGTTCTGCCAATTTCCAAATCGCGCGCGCCCCCGACGACGACGGACCTCGCGGACAAAACAAAGTGGATAGGTGAGCGGTCGATGATATGGAAATGAAGGCGGCGACGAGCGTTCTTCTTTCGGTACGGGCTTTCAATTCTGTCAGTTTGGCAAACAGTGCCGAGTATCGCCATTGCGTTGATCATATTTATCTTACGTTTTCATATCTCAAATCGTAATAATTAATAGTACATGTGAAATAAAAACAATGTTAAATTACGCTTCCTGAAATTATTTTCTTCTTTATTAGCATATTTTTGGAAAAAAGAATTAATTCATATTATAAATTATCACTACATATTCAAGAGTGATGAATTGATGATTGAAAATAAATATGCAAATCATCATAGTGATATTATCCGTATTATACGGCAACGTTCGCAAATCGGGGAGAGACCATAAAATGATTATTCAGCGCTAAGTCCGGCCCGTTGGTGAGCAACATAATCAAGAACCAGTGGTTAATCGCGACCGAGCAACGCGGCCAGCGTTCAGCATAATTCCCTCCAATGTAATCAGGCCCTACAAAGATTAATTGCCGGTGCCGGTCGGGGAAAAGCGCATTAACCCGAAAGGATTAATCTCGCATTATCGACAAGATATCTACGTATAGGTCTAGATGCAGCTCGGAGTAATTCCCTGCACTCGAAACATGACGTCGTGACGAACCAAAGTAACCCTCGTCCGTCAGAAAGTGATCGGCCGTTACGCCGCTCAATAAGTAATAATGAGATCATATCCGCGTAACGTCATGTCGATTTCTCTTAAACGACTATCTTGATTACTCTTTCGATTTACCTGTTGCGCCGCCGATGCCTGAGACGCATCTCGGCGTGTGCCTGTTATAAATATCAGAGATTTAACAAAAATAAAGATATCCACAATTTTCTCATTTTTCCTCCCATTTTTCTCTTTCCTATTTCTTTCCCTTTATAGCGCGTGTCAGACGAATTAATGTTCTATTTCTTTCAGAAAATGGTGTTATTAGTTGTACAGTTTCATTCACTCGCTGTTTACTTTGTTTCCTATATAAGATCTATTTTTTTATAAATATTGTTCGATCTGCAATTAATAGCATCGTATTTGTCCTAAGGCTCCTACAATTACACATAATGAATTATTTTAATAATGTTTTCCATTTAATTAAGAGAATTGCATCGGGCTTTCCTTGATGTAATTAAAAATGTTGCACATAAAATGTAATTTAAATGAATTAAAATAACGTATAATTTATTTTTAATGGTAATAAAATTTAAAATGCTGTCTATAACTTAGGTTAATTAATCGATTTAAAATATTTCATAAAAGTTTAATTAAACTCCATCAGACCAACGTCAAAGCTATTAGTATGAATATTTTGTAAAATAAAAATATTTATTACATATTTACAACAAAGATTTATAATTCTTTTAATCTATTGTACGATTAAAACGGTATAGCTGTTCTTGATTTTACACGTGAAATGTATTTGCGTATTTCGTCAATACAATTCACGAGACATGCTGATTCAAGTGTCCGGTGCTTGACAGTTAATTAAGAATCAATTTACAGGATTGTGGGTGACGCCTGTAACGCATAGAAATCAATCAATCTACATGCAGATGCATTTGCGGCATTCGGAACGAACATTGCACTGTTCGTATTTTGAAACATTCTTGTCGTAACGAATGCTCGCTCATGTGCGAATCAATTAGCGCAAATCAATCAATTTATTGGCTTTCGCAGCAATTTCTCGCTCACAAATGTTTGTAAAATGTCCGTTCAAATGTGCGTGTTCAATATTTTATGTTTATTATGTACTTTCTCTTGCATGATTTTATATACACATAAAAATTCAAATGTATTACTGTGTCAAATAAATTTTTACAACTATTTAAAAAATAATTAATACTTGCTGATAATTATGCGTGTATTGAACCCAATAAAAGAAATCAAACAAACTTTTCAAAGAGAATCTTCATTTAATTTTATATCGTATATAATGTAATTATTTTTTATCACGTTTTATGAAAACTTGTACTATGAAAAAAAATATAGAATGTTACTTTTATTCTATTAAAAAAAAAAAAAAAAAAATGAACCTGTCATGAGATAAAAAAAACAGAATTAAATATTACGGGCCAAGTCTGAAACACATGTGCTCGACTGAATGCAATCTAATTAACCAAGGATTTGCCAAGAACTAGCCTCAAGCTAGATCTGATAGCGAGGCGCATCCGATGCGCCTCGGCAGCGAGCGAATCTTCTTTTCACGCGTGAATCCGGAGAGGAAACAGCTCGGACTCGAGCTGAAATTTCGTGTGCTAAATATGTAATTGCGCCAGCGAGTGAATCACCGACGAGGAAAACTGGGTTGGCGCGACGTGCGCGGGGGTGACTGCAAGAAAAAAGGAAGATGGCGAACGCGGTGGAGGACGAGAACGATAAAAGGACGGTCCTCCTCCTCCTCCTTCTGCCGACCTCTTTTTTACCCTCGCAGCCGGCTTGATGCGCGTTGCCGCGCTGGCATCGGACTTAGTCGCGACTTTGACTACGCCCGCAGCCTTCATTTTATTATTTAGCCCGCGCAGGAAACGAGCCGGTGGAATTAAAGCAGGTAGGAATTAATGAAAGGACGTTGAGTGGCTGGTGAGCGGTCGACGGTCCTAAAACCCGCAGACGAAGTTATTTGCAGTTGTGAGCTTCAGTTGGGAAAAAGTAAGAGCAATTAAGGACAAATTTTTGCAATCTTATATATATATATATATATATATATATATATATATATATATATATACATTCAACGCAGTTGCGAGGTGAAATATGTTTGAGTAATTTAATAGGAAACAATCCGGAAATAATGAGTATTAAATTCATTATATTTTCATGTCAATGGACAGAAAATTAATTATCTGTTATTGCATTGTTCGTAATAATTTTCGAGGAAATTGAAAAATAATTCCATGTCTCATCTCGCACTATTCTAGAACGCTGGAGATAGAAGGGCATTTCTTGTATATTTATCTCACAATTTCTCACTGCTACTCTCTGGCGCTGACAAAAAACTAGATTGTTAAGAAGAGGCCGTTTCGACACAATTACTGACTTCCTTCATTTAGAATAATCAATCTAGAATAGAAATTGTGCTCCGACTGTGTGCATATGTTTATTTCCTGTCGCAATAAGTGACAAATTATAATGCAGTAAAGTAACTGATTGTGTCAGTCACGTATGACTATTTATTATAAATTCCACACAAGCTCTATAAATCTTAACATTTTAAAATTCTCCTCAGTTTATATCAGATTCATCTATTTTCATACAACAGATTAGCAAAGTTAGCTTTCGTAACTAACTCGATGCACCCTCTAGTTTATTAATTATAATCCCTGAGAAAATATATAACTATACTAGAGAGAGAGAGAGGGAGAGAGAATTTCGCCGAACTTTCTTTCGCAATTAAATATAAATTGTATAAATATTAATATATAATTATTGAAACATCAAAATTAAATATAAATTATATAAATATCGATAAAGTGAGAGAGTAATATCTCTGAAAAAGTCTTCACTTATAAAATAATTATTAAAATCGAACAACCGTCACATGCATTACGCATATTAATGACTTTCTAGAGATTATCCATAATTACTATATCTTGAGAATTACCACGTCAAAGTCATCTCTATCTCCTGCAAGAGCGTGTCACCCCACTTTGATTACACCACCCTGTACCGGCCGCCATTTTCTCGCACAGAGTAAATCCATCATGATCCCGGATTCCTCCCGGGCACCACCGTCATTAAATGATCGTACAAAGCACGGCGAAGCCTCGGCTTTAAGATCTCAAGCTGTTGCTAAGGGATTGATGGTGTTACCATGGCAACTACTGAGGGCCTATTGTTGCACCCCGCTGGTAGATCCATACCCCCTTCCCCTGCCCCCCCCTACCCCCTTCGCGCCCCACGCATGGCATATTTATTTGCATGTAGTATAGGTACGCACACGCACGCCACGCATCTCCGGATGCACGCGTGTATGCGGTGCCCGCGCGTGCATGCCTGTCGTGAGTTTATGCATCTATGCCACTGGTACCAAACCCCTTGACGTACTCGGGGCAATGTCCTGAGTTTAAAGACGAGAGCTCGAGAGGCTTCGTTGAATCCTGCTTGAAAAATCGAAATTTTCTATCCTGATAAAATCATCCGATATCTACCTAATTGATTCTCTCAGACTTCGAGACAAAATGGAGTAAATAGGCAAGGATGGTATGTATGTGTCTTAGATTATGAATAAAAAAAAATAATGATAATAAAACTCGATGTTCTTTTCGTTATAAAAGTAATCGTTCATCTCTTATTCGTGATTCAGATTGCGAAATGTCATCTCATAGAGTTTCACAAGTTACTCTTGTTTATCTTTTTTTCTACTCTCTCTTTCTCTCTCTCTAAATTACTCGACGATACAAAAATAAAATTACATCGATCGCTTCAAACACAATCTTGGCATCAAACTCCCAATTTTATCGTTTTCAATTTTCTGATAATATTATGTACAATAAGACTGTTTCCCGAGATATGAAGAAGAGGCTGAATAACTGTTGTAAACAGCGCTATCATGCCCGCGGAAATGCTCAGGTCAATGACCTCCGTTTAAACGCGAGCAGTCGAGCTGCATGCGATGCTTCGTTACGCGCGCGTCTCGAAGAAAGCCAGTTTAAACTTTTCCACTAAATAATAAATTATTCGTCGACACGGGGAAGCGCCGCGACGGACGGCATAAACACGAGATTGAACTAGGTCAGAATGAGAATGGTCGAGTTCGCGGCTTGTTCGTAACATTACCGCAATCAAAGTCGGGTCGTGGATATTGGCGACTTTTTGCCACGTGTTGTAAATAAACCTACTGCGCCAGTAACGTCGTTAGGATAAAATGCTCATTGGAGTTCACGCTACTTTCTAAAAATATTACGCAAGAAAAACTATTATTGTTCACACTGGGTTAATCGAAGTCCCGTACTCGAGATGATAAAAGTTTGCTACCCACTTTCTGAAAATTCGTGAAATATCGCCCTCAAAAATTACGTTCTCCTATCTTTTTACTCGCGCAAAAGATATGATAGCCTTTTTACTGAGAATAATGGTCGTTTTATAGATGTTATTGTCGAATAAAATAATATTTCTCATTAATTTTCGTAAAATGAAAAATTGGCGTACGCGAAATCTCTTTGTATTAAACTCGAGTGAACGTTGTATCTCCAAGTATTGGAATATCACATGCAACGTCTTTATACTCACGATGACGATTCACAAAGCTTCGCCGTACGGGAAGCGCAGAAAACATAAGAGATCGCGGTAGAACGCATGGATAATGCACCGTCGAAAGGAGGAGGGAACGCGCGTCACGCACTTTCATCCCGCGTAATTACAACCACGACGTCATCCTTCGAACGGGGAGAAGCGAGCATAATGCGGAGATACGAACCGCCAGAGCAAGAACCATCATCGTATACCGCGCGCTCCATTCCCGCCTGCATCCGACATGCATAAGTTCCGTTATTCACGTTGACATTCCATATGTGCGTCAAAAGTTTTAAAACACAAAGATATATCTAATATTAACGAACTCCCCTCTAAACGGAATATAAATCTTCTTACTCTCAGATATACCAACTCTCTGTATGTATTTTATGTACACATATACAAGGCGTCCCATAATAACC
Organism: Cataglyphis hispanica; assembly: GCF_021464435.1. NCBI lineage: Eukaryota > Metazoa > Arthropoda > Insecta > Hymenoptera > Formicidae > Cataglyphis > Cataglyphis hispanica. The sequence continues at coordinate 6,360,004 of NC_065956.1, read as the reverse complement.
GTATCAGTGAAATCGAGGAGAAAAGTCCTTTATCACTTTGTGATTTTCGTAATAATTATTGAGAAATTAATTAAAAAAAGAGAAAGGGTCGCCCTTTTTCGCCGCGCGCTAATACTCACGCGCATTGGCCGATCTTTTTAATTAATTTCTCAATAATTTTTGCAAAAATGATCCCAAAATGGCAAAGAATTTTTCTCCTCCATTTCACCTATTCTATCTGCACACAAGAGGTGATACAGTTATTGGGACATCCTGTATAAGACACACATATGCACTCGCTTCACAAACGCGCATGAATGATGCGAGCGGTACCTTCGATGATTACCACCAAGTTATTACTTAGATGCGCTATTGTAACAAGCGGAACGTCGGCAGCGTCATCGCAGCCGGATTCCCGCTCGATTTGCATCGTCAGTGAATTGTACGCCCTATACCGAGGATATCTCCTCGCGTATCAAGAAAGATGGGAAGGGAAATTCTTCTTCTTCTTCTTCAGGATCATCATTTCCGGTCTATCTCAACCTCGCGTCCGCTTTGTCGCCACTGATTATACGTCGGATTGATTCGCAGAACGAGAAGGACGCGTTCGCGCAGATGTATAACGAGGATGCGCTTCATCGTTGCGATGACAAGTCGAGAGTCCCACGAAACCCACATTACATAGATAACGCGCAGCCTCCTTAAGTCCTCATTATAATGAGAACATCCGTTTCCGACGATCAAAAAAAAAAAAAAATTGAGATTATAAACAATAGTTTTTTTAGGGCAAAATAAAAAAAATATTTGCACCTAATGTTATGAAAAAGTTAAAAAATATATTACACGCTAGTTTCGAGAGTATAAAAATTGTAATTAATTTTCACTTTATATCATTAATTAATGCGATGTTAAATTAGGGCAAAGTTCGATGAAAACTCGTAATACGAAAATAATTTGAAAAAGTCCTCCCTCATCGTAAAAAATAAAGTTCGGTCTGAAAACCCTTAAACTTTGCACTCCTCGCTTTTGAAGGTGTTTCCGTCGCAAGTTTTCTAATATAAAAAAGTAAAAAGAGCATCGTTAAAGTGTGTTAGTTAAACTTAACAAGTTGGTTAAACTTAACGATCATTAACGAGTTGCAGCGCAATAGCCGCTCGCTAGCGAATATCGTTTTCCCGTATCTTTTTCTCAAGTACACGCAAAGTAATTTGCGAAATAAGGAAGGAAAAAATCAATCCTCCTAAAGAGCGAGATATAAAAAGATGGAAGCAACAAAAATTAAGGCGAACAAAAGCAAAAAAAATTTGCCTCTCTGTTAATTAAATGGAAACAGGCGAATATGTGTAGTTTCAGCAGTCTGTTTAACTCATCTCCAAAGAATTTCGTTAACTGTACACTAACAGAGGATAACATCTCTGAAATTCTATTCTTCTGTTCCATTGACAATTGAAATATAATTAAATCATTTAAACTTTGTCAAAGCGAGAGAAGAGAAAATATAGTAAATGTGCAATAGCAAATAGTAAAAATGCATAAAGTATTGCAAGCACGTAGAAAGAAAGTCTAAACTCGTCCGTGTATAAGCAAAAGAAGAAAAAATAATTACTGCGAAAAAAATTCGAAATGAAAAAATAAAAGTAGACATCGCGCACAAAAAAAAAAAAAAGGAAAGGGGTCGCTCGGACCAAACTACCACACTACCGGGTCGTAACTTTTTCGCCAGGATTATAAAATTAACGTCGAGCACCGTCCTATCCCTCGCCCCCGCAAATCTCTCCCGGGGGGAGCCGCAATAATCGTGAACGTCAAATTTAACGTTTGCGCTCGCCCAATGCAATCCATTAGATATTGCTCGTAAAGAGGCCTCGTATCTCGGCTGCGCATGCAAGCGTACACGTTCACCGGAGAGCGCGAACGGTCTTTTTTTTTCGGGTGGCCACTTTTAAAAGCACCCCCCGCTTCACTTCCCTCCCTGCCACCCCGCTCTGTCCCGCACCTGCCCGTCACTCCGTGCCCTCCTCGCCGCCGCCGGTGGCAATCAACGATCGCGACAGCTACGTAAAAATTTTCTCGTTTTCGAGAATCGTCCGGACAATTTATACGCCGATGCCGGGACGGTAAAAGCAATGCGGGATCATATTCCGCGATGCGCAACCGAAATATTCGCCGTCGGCCGTATTTTTCATAATAACGCCTGCTGACTGATTCACGAGATCGACACGCGCGTGGTAAGGGTTTTTTCACCCCGCGTCACAATTCCCCGCCACGGTAGCGCGACGTCGATCGCGCGCGATCCTTGGCGAATATCTCGTTATTCGTACGGTGGAAACGCATTCACAACGAACCGAATCGCAGAGCATTCGGGATATGACGTTTCAAATATCGCTTTTTACCGCTTCTCGTCTCGCGTCACTGACAACAGTGGTATTTTGTGTGCGCGCAACTCGAATATTTCGAGGTGAACGGTAGCACGCGATTCTCATATATGCATCCGATCCATTGTGACTGGTTCGATATACGTACTCGTTAAGCGACTAATTGAAAAGCAAACATTTCTCTGGTAAAATTGTAATTTTGGCTTGATATTTAAAAATTTAATATTCACATTATATATTTATACATTTTAACACATTTGAATTCGTCGAGCTTTCTGCTAGTATGATTATCAGCGCATTCGAAATTCACCTGAAGCCGCCATTATCTCAGTCGATTCCAATAACCCTCGGTTCGTTTGTCCGTAATGTCCGCGCGAGTTCTCGCCGAAAATCGTTTGTTCGAAGTCGTTACCGGATACGAACGGCGCATCCGTATCGCACTCGATATCTTAATGATGCATCAGGCCCTCCCCTCCTCACGATATCGCGCTATCCGTCCAGTATGCAATCTACACGGATGCGCGTACTGTGCAAATACAGTCGCGACTGCAAACCGCGGTCAAACACGGACTACGATAATACGAGTACTAAACACCGGGTATATCGCTGCATTATTGCTGGTACTTACACGCGTATCGGGGGTGCGTATCCCAGGAAAGCGATAGAGGAACGATATCGTCCACTCTTGTACACTCGTGCCTGTAAGCTCCATGTGACAAATGCATACAGTAGTCGTTTGTTTACATATTAAAATATTATTATTTTAACGTGACAATTTTATTCTAATCTTTCTAATAAATTGCATTCTATTATTTGATCCATCGATCGCGCAATAATATAATAAAGACATAGCACAACTCAATGTGATATAATATTTGTAATATTTAATGAATATTCCAGAGCGAGACGCACATATATATATATAACGGAAAAATTCCCCAAATCGTAAAATAACGTGGAGGACGGTAAAGTCTTTCACCTCTGCTTTGCATATTACCTAATCCAACTGACCTATGCAAACCTACACGTACGGGCATGTTTTTATGTGTGTGCTCAAGCTATTTGCGTTTACGAGCGACGGACGCTTTTTCGCCGTCCGACGGTATTACGTTTAATCCGTAATAAACTAAGCAAAATCCGCCACTTTTAATTTCTTATCTGCGACGAGTCAGACGGTCGGACGGGGTGAAGAAAAATGTATTATCTTTAACACGTCTCTCTTGTACATGCATATTCACTTTACGTACGCTTAATGATATCTCAGTCGAGAAGCGAATCTCGCGTTTTGACACAAGAAACCAACGATACTTGAATTACCGATTCATAACTGCGAAAAGGAAAACGTGTAGAAATCGCGATGATCAAACGCTGATGAATTTTATCAAATTTCTCCGTCTTTCCTTTCGCAGAGTGCATGAAAAATAAAAAAAAAAACATTTCAGAGAAGTATCAATTCACTAAATTATATATTCGGTGAAATTCTCTGCGAATTAATGATCATCATGACTCAACATGATGAGCAGACGAGCATAAAATGCGCGACCAATTGCAGCCAGATCCATAAAAAGTGGTGCTTAATGTCAGTTCCATGCAAAAAGCTCGTGCTGCAATCTTCATGGAAAAAAAAATGGAAAAAAAAAACAGAGTAAATGTCGTTATGTTTGAAAAACGCATCCAATTAATGACCGTAATCCCTCGTCTCGTACTCATCTCAATAAACGTCATCTTCATTCGTCAGTCATGCGATGATAACGAACATTCCTCGCTTTCTATCAAGCACGTTTCCCAATTTTCTATTTTTTATTCCTTCTCTTCATTTTATTTTCTAGTTTTGCGCAAAAGGAAAATACTTGCTCTCGTTCGATAAAAAAGCGCCGAAGCGGAAACGAGACGTGGACACGCGGGACCTATTGCAAACGCGGCTGGCTTTATATTCGCGTAACAGGGTAAACAAGCTCGTAGATCAAACGGTATCCACCAAGAGTGTATGCGTAGCGCATGGAAAAGAGCGACAAACGCGATATCTGATTTTCAAGTGCTCGATAGAACGTGAAAAAAATATGAGCAAAGGAATAACAAAAAAAGGAAATCCTTATAGTTAAAATTTCAGTGAAAATATCCAGTAGAAAGTTCAAAAGATGCGACAGAGAGAGAGAGAGAGAGAAATCTGGATATAGATACATTAAAAATATACGAAAAATCAAACTCTCGAGTGAATATGTCGAAACCACCGTGCCGACACGTCATGGCTTTCTCGCTGCGGCTTCAGCCACCAAATGATCGGTGATAGATAGAGGTAAATGACGGATTTTGCAACGTAGGGTCACGGCGTACAAAATACCGCGGAGGACATCGCATGACACCGCACCGGCTGCAATACAGAGAGCCCAGGCTTGAGAGACTGGATGTTATAACGCTGTTAACATCAGCGATCGCTTTCAATCCACGCAGTTCATCATCCCATATTGATTCCATCGTGGCGAACCGACAATGACGAGGGATGAAAAGGACTAACCGCCACTGAGTTTCGTAAGTTCTTAATAAAATACAAGCCTTGTTGCTTTATGTTGCGTTATGTACAAAATATCTCAAAATTTTGTATGCTCTTTTAATAGCGGATTCTTTTTTTTTTTTGAAATAATTTTTATCTTGATAATATCGAAGCATTAATCACTTTGGAGTGGTAAACGGTAGAAAAAAACTTTTCACAAATTTAATTTTTTGTAAAGCTAAATGAATAACAAAAACTACATTTTTCAATTAATTTCATGTAAAATTTATTTAAGTTACTAGAATTTTAATTTGATTTAATTACAAAGATATACGAGAAAAAAAGAAAAAATCGATTAGAGAGAATCTACTGTTAAAAAATCCAATAGTTTTCGTAAATTACATTTTGTATATTACATGAGATATTGTTTTTAAATATTGATCACAATTACTAATAATTATTGAAAAACTCTTTCAAAAATGGACATTTCCGACACCATGTTGTTATCCACTCAAAATAACCGCCGTATCTCATTGTATTGTATGCGTCATCCGGATGGTAGAAACCATCGAAACTCTAACGAGATCATCAGCTCGGGCTACAATGATAGTCATCATCATCGTCGTTGTACGTGTGGGTAGACGATCGCCTACTCAACTGTGCCCCGGGGGTTGGGTTGGACGATGATGATTGCATGGGGCTTGATTTATACTTTCATTCGCGATACAAGACAAAAACATTCATCCTGTTTATTTCATCAGTTTTAAAGCTGCTTCTAATGAACGTCCGATAGGATTAAATTTCGTAAATAATAAATCGTGAAAGTGATAGAGTTGCAATTGCAGCGTGCGATCCTGCCGTTCGTTATCTCATATTGACGAAAGAGACAGTGCTGTGATATAAAGGGTGAGAGAATGAGGGAATAAAGCAGAAGAGAGTGGGAAGGACAACCGGGAGCTAATGAGCGTCCGTGAATCATCGGAGCTGCAGGTCATCGTATATCGGGACACCGTAACGATGATCATCGTCATCATCATCATGATCATCGTCTCTGCGGCCAACAGCCACTCATTTGCTTTTCAGCGAGGGACGACGGTGTAAAAGCCACGTGATTGCAACCACCCGATTCGTCGAACGAATATCCATGAAGCCGCACTTTCCATACTTCATCACGTTTATTCGAAACTCTATATATACCGTCCTATCACGATTCGACAGTATGAAAAATGCATATGCGAAGTTTCCTGCGTATTTTATAGAGATTAACAATGATAAAAATTCTTCTTCTTTGTGTCGTTAAATAATAAACGCAGCTTCTCATTGGATGAATAGTGCATAAGACTTTGTAAGAAATAAAAAGGAAAAATATATTTAATTCTCCCTCCCTCCCTCCCCCTTGCCTTCAAATGCATCACTATGTCCCGTATAATATTGTTTACGGTACATAAAATTGCTTTACGCCGAACGGTTTTCCGAAACAGCCCAGGGGACGAAAATTTCGGACGCGAGCTAAACGGATTATTGAAATTCGAGTTAATTCATTTATGCGTTTAAATGCGACAGCGAGCAGGCGCGTCATGCGATCCGACGCGGGAGAGCAATCTTTTCCGAGCGTCGGCTTGCAAAAACAGTCGGTATACGTCCGCGGTAATAGCGTTAGCGCGAATTTTAAAAAACACAGAGGGGAAAGAGAGAGACAGAGAGAGAGGCCTACTACGGTAATACACCGTGAAAGTTTGCGAGGGTGAAATAACGGGTGCCATTTCTCGAAAACGGCGCGTGAACGGCCGTTGGAAAATCCAGGAAAATTCGACGCGAAAAATGTCCTGTAAAATGCAACGTCCGTCAAACTGAACAGTTAAAAGAAAATTCGATCAAGTTTAACGGTGTACATGTTATTTTTTTTTTTTTGCAGCGATGGTTTTTTATAATCGTTAAAACAATGAAATGACATAACTTTTTAAATTCTGTATAATACTGTTTTTTCATTTTTTCTTCCGAGCAATGAACTCTCGATAGAATTTTATAAGATTTTCTAATATTATATTCCAAATTAAATAAACCTCTGTTTTTTTTTAAAATGTGCTTCGCAAGCAATAAAAATATTTCTTTATCTTTCAATGTATTTACTCTTTTTTATATTATATAAAAATACAATTTAATTTATATAAAAGAAAATATATTTAAATATATTCGGTATAAAATACGCTCAGAAGGTATTAATAGGATTCCTGTCGAAACGGTCAACTGTACGTTCGTGTTTCAGCTTTTAATTTCATAAAACAAAGTCGTGAACGTCGAACATTGCGAAATGGATAATGCTTTCAAAGCATTGACGAGCGCGTTGGAAAATCTGAAAAATCTCGAGCTCGAAAATTCCATTGAATAAAGGGGCGGGAGGGGAGGGCTGCTAGCGATGGTGCTCAACGCTGGACGGTTTATATTACATTGTGCTTTCGCCCATGGCGCAATCAAAGCGAGAATCGAATGGCGGGCCGAGTGAGCGCAATTTCACAGGGCATGAAACACTGACTTCATTATCCGGTTGTTAATCCTACGCCATGGACGCCTCTCATCTCGCTCGCTCCACCTCTCGCTGCGGTGTTAAATTTGAAATCGACGAGCCATCCGCCAGTGTTCGAGATATTTGTCGACCGAAGATGATAGTTTCCAAGTTGATCGTTCAAGTAAATTTTCGATAAGCGTGATATTTATAACATGCATATGTTTTTAAAAGACTTAATATTATCGTATTTATATAATACACAATATTTATACAAAATGAAATGAATAATCAGATAAATATAACTGTAATCAGAAAATATATAATTTCATTAAGATAATTATTTTATATTAAAAGTTATGATGGCTAAAATAATCTCATTTTACTTAAAGAATTATAATAATAATAATATAAACAAATATAAGCAAATATATTTTTTTGTTTTGTTAAATTATAATCTCTTAAAAATATTTTTCTTTCAATCAGAAATACAGCATGAAATTCAACGCAACTCGATATATCTCTTCCTCGACTCAACCATCAACTATCCTCGACGACATCACCTTGAGGTAACACCTGCGACACCCGATTTAATATTCATCGTGGAATAAGATTATCGTATCCCGCGAATATACGCGCCGACTTATTGTTAGTCGGCTTGTGAAAGATGCAGGTGTGATCGCGCGCTCGCAACCACATGACCATTACCTTTTACCTCGCGAAAACGAAGGAATTGGGTCAAGCATTCGAAAAATTTCGACTGTTCTCTCTCTCTCTCTCTCTTTCTTTCGTTATCTTTACTTTCTCTTTCTACATTCCCGTATACATCCGCGTCTATTCATTTCTTTTCGGTTACCCGCAAAGTTGCCGCACGCAAACGGCTATTCTTTGGGAAGGAAACTACGTACGTGCGTGCGCGCGTGTATGTGACGACTCGTACTGTTTCGTGCGTACCTGGAGGTAAGAGAGGGCCGGTATGTAGGAAGTAATAAGCGGGGTGAATAGTGGCGTATTCATAATGCAACACCGCCCTCTCCCTCCCTACATTATGCGTTTCCCACCGCGTGCGCGCTCAGTGCTACGATCTCTCCGTTCTTTTCCCTACCCAACGCGATTCGACATTATCCCGGACCTCTCCAACCATCGCGCCGTGCATACACCACCACCAACCCTTTCTAGCGTATTGCATAAGACTGCACTTATATGCGCATTCATCGCAGCAGCCGGATTGACCGGGTCAATGCGCTCGGCTGCGCGCCAATGTTGACACGTCGTCGTATTTCGACTCGGCTATAACGATTTTTTTCTCCGATATCAATTTTACAATAATCAGATTTCAGTTCTTCGGTATTTTTTTATCACTTTTATTTCCGCTGATAAGAGATATGATTTAAATTATTGCAAGTTGTAAGCATGAACTGTAATTTTTCTGATTTAGACATAGAGATAAGCTTACCTTTGATGATGATGTAAAAATATTATAGAATTGAAATCTCTTATAAAATATAAAAAAATTATATAAAAATATGTATACGAAATAATAAAAATATAAAATATAAAAATATAAAAATATAATAAAATATAAAAATATAGAAATATTATATGAAACAATAAAAATGATAGTAGCGTGCGGAGAAAGATATGGTTCGGACGACCCGGAGCAAACCTTTTCAGGGGGCAACCTACCATTATTTGATCGCCATTAAATTATTCATTTGCGCGCCTCCTCTTCGTGCTCTTCTGAAATGTCAGCAAGGTTCAAAGCCCGGCGGCACACGCGGCGGTTATGACTAATAGAACGCATAAATCGTATCAATATTTTACAGCGCACCGTGTCTCAGAATTTCCGATGTATCTATTTGCAATTGTCAAAACAAAAGGTTATACTTCGCACGGAATGAGAAAAATTTAATCATGCGACGTGTTATCGCGCGATTATGCCATATATATCACCGACGTACATCACCGCGCTGACTCGTTACCAGGCTTACGCACGTCCCATATTGCCGAGAGCGCGGGGTGAGAGAAGCGCGAATGAACGACGATGCTTCGCGAGAGTGACGAGGGTAGAATGGAAGGAGGAGAGAACACATTTTACGAAAAAAAGAGAGAAGATCACCCGCGGCGCGAATAAACGACGTTCCGCGAGCGCGGAATATAACGAGAGAAAAAAAAGGGAGACAGCCTAATGCGTATACGTTGGCTCCTCTCAATGTATGCGTCTCTCATCCTCCGTACTGTCGCATTACCATACGGCCGTCACCGCCTACCCCTCACTACGTCGCAAAGAAGTCTCTGCAATATCCTCTCGTCTCTGAACGGTGCGCGATACGCGGTTCAGAGTCCGCGTAAGGACTACCCTCGTATGTGTTTCACCAGGTCAGGTCAACGTCCTGCGCCTCGCGTAGGGAACGTCCGCGTAGGGAATGGGAGGGCTGCGCGGAAAAAAGGGGCAAACGGGAGAGGGAGAGAAACACACGGCGAAACGCGATCCTCCAGATATTGCGGCTCCCTCCTCTCGCTCCCTTCCACCCCCGATGAATGCACTCCCTCCTTGTGCGCGGCGCGACGCGAAAAGAGCTTACACTCTCGCGGTTTCGCGTCGTTATATAGCTTGCAGCATCCAATGTGCGTGCACTACATCCGCTCGCCGCTGCATTATTCAATAATAGCGCATAGAGCATATACGCTTCCGCCAGCTTGGAGCAAGCGACGCGACGTGAGATGCGCGCGTTGTGAGGTAATTATTCTCTTCTGAAATCTGAACAAGATGCAAATCTGCAAGGTGAAATGTCATTGTAGGGCGCAGTGCCGTTTCATTATATTAGTTTTAGCGTGTTCTCGACATGAGTCACGCACATGTACTTCGGACGTTCATGTCAAAGCTGGAATTTAATTTTTAGACAAGTAAAGAGAAAGTTATGACTAGTGAAGAACATTTATTTTTCAACGTAATCTCCAATTACCTCACAGAATAGAAAAAATTGTCCTGAAATATATATGTTCGAAATACTACACACACTGTAACATATATTTCCCAGAAAATCAAGAAAAAACTGCAAGAAATATTTGGGCGACAGGCGCTTTCAGTCAGAAGATGAGCTTAAAACGTGTGTGGTTCAGACGTCACAACAATTCCTTCTATTCTATTCTAAATTGAAAAATAAATGTTCTTTACTGATCATAATTTTGTTTCTTTACTTGTCTAAAAATTAAATTCCGGTTTTGATGTAAACAACCCAAGTACTTAGCAAGACAATTGTAAAATCTAAATAAAATGCAAAATATAAAGCAAATCATATCATGAATGCTATGCTGTGCTAGTTAAGATAAAAGAAATTGTTGGTATTATATAAATAAATTAAAAAAAAATATATATATATACATATATGTATATATATTTAATTATTTCATATATTTCTGTGCATAATTTCTATATTTTAACCACAATTATAATCGGTTTGATCACCGATATTAAAATCCTCGATGAAATCTACCCTAGTTGAAGTGGGTCTTATCAATTATCGATTTTAACTTCACGAACCCTCTGAGAAACCAACAGGTGCATCTACTGATATTAACGTGACATAACGAAATAAACGTTCTCTAGAAAATCAAATGCTGCTCCATAAATATTCACAGACGTATTTCGCACATTTTACGTCGCATGAATAAATTTTATTTCGACATATTCGAATCTTCCAACGGATAGCGCGGTATCTTTTTCAATTGAATTACTTCGCTTAAAAGAGTTGAACGCTGAAACGTACTAACAGCCAGTTGAAAGTTTAATATCATCAAATCCTGGTCTCTCTCGAGCTAGGATTATTCGGTCGCGTAACTCTCTGGTCATCGGCCAGATGACCCATCATTAGCTGCGAGCGAGCTATCCTTTTCATCCCTCGGATCGAATTGAACGCGGAACGATGCTTTCGAAAACCGTACCCATCGAGCGAAAACACTCGTCGGAGCAATGTGAAAAGCAGTTTGGTCAAAGGAAAAGAGGCAGAGTGAATTGAGTGGGAAAATACGTAGAATGTGATTCGGTTTAAAGGCGTGGCGTCGACGGTGCCTCCGACGAATGCTCGCTACTCGAATCAATTGTACTCGCTCTCGTTGTAGCTCTTTCGAGCTCTCCCCCGATCGCGATGATCGTAACCTTTCGGGACAGATGACGATATCGCGACTGTCGCAAAAAGGAACGCGGATTTAATATTTCGCATACGTCCTCCACTTCTACACGATTGCTACTGAATAGAGAATACCTTTCGACGGAATGCAATATGTCATGGCAATGAGTACGTCGTATATCGAATAGCTTCAGCACGAATTCTCCGTTATTGCAGTTGCGCGATATCGAGAATGATTACGCCGTTTCGTGTTTTAATATTATTGGCTACTACGCACACATAAAGATATATTTACATAAGGAAATCAATAGAAATATGTATTTAATATAGAGTGAATGAATTGTGTTTCTTGCACAAAAAAGATTATCTAATGATTCAGCTGTAAAAGTGTACGTGAGATATATATATATATATATATATATATATATATATATATATATATATTTATATGAACTAAAACATACGAGTAATTGGAATTTCCCGTTTCCTACCAATACATATCGTATTGAAATCGACAGCAATATAATAAGAAAGGAGAAATGAAATGTGTGAATGCGGAAATACGCCGTTCTATTAGCCAGTATTTTTTTATTACTCTAATGCGCGATAATGATATGTGTATATACATTAAATTGACGTAATCCTATATATTATGTAAAGGCATTAATATATTTCATAAATAAAAAAAATTTGGAGAAACCTTTCACATAAGAAAAAATTACCGTAATTAATAACCAAGTATATTATATATAATATACAGAGTGGGCCCAAACGTTCCGGCCAGACTTTGAGATTTTATAGATTATAGAAATTTAATTTTGAACAAAATGTTTTCTATAAACATGAGAAAAATGCTTCTTTAAAAAGTTAGCGCTCAAAAACCTCTGAAATCACGGTTATTTATACATTTTTACAAATAGAAAGGAAAAGTATGCGTTTTTTAACAAAAAGTGGCGAAACAAAAGTTGTAGAAAATTAAATTATCTTTAAAGTGTTTTTTGGTTTTTGAAACTTTTTGTTCAGAATTTCCTATAAAATCTCAAATTCTGGCCGGAACATTTGGGCGGATCCTGTATATATTTATATGCGAAAAACAAGAAAAAATATTGCTACTGACGGAAGAAATTAAGTTGCTATCGACACATGTAATAATAATCAAAGGGAAAACATAGGAGATGACACTAATGTATGTTTAACTCGCTGAGATTATCACGAGAACTGGTTCTTATCATATGTTTGCCGTTACATTGAGAACAATCTTCAAACCGTGGCGAACTCGTTGACGACACCTTTCATGTGACGTGACGAGCAATAAATCGCCGCGAAAAAAAAAGAACTTTTTAGTAGGTTGATACGAGGTTGGCGAACCGGTTTCACGCTGCGTCTGATGCAGATGCGCCGAGACCCCCTACGAAATCTTGTAATGAGACGATTTAGACGCGAAATCCACGTCTAAGAGCCGAGCACGTCAACGTGCTTTCTTTCTCTCCGAGACCGGTAGAGAGATAGAGACTCTGATCCTCTCCGTCGAAATAATGTCACGAGTCTTTTCAAGTTCGTACATTGTTAATAGCTCGGTACAATCATAAAGGAAAAGTAATATCGCAGTCGTCCCTAAATCTCAGCTGTCGACTAGATCTGCTTCATATTTGCTAGCCGGAATACTCGCGTGCGATCAGTGTAAGAATAAAACTCGATAGTCTAATCTAATTTTAGATAATCTCTTCGTTTCCAAAAAATAAATGAATTTTAAATAATAATAAAAATCTTAGAAACTTAAAAATCTTAAAAATCCTTGAAATCATGATAATTGAAATAAGATAAATAAGATTCATATGAGAAACAGAGAAGAAGAAGACAATTTTCTGAAAGCACTGCATCGCCTAATTCCATTCATGCCACGTGAGAGAGCTTTTCTCGAGTGTTCCGTCGCGAAGGAGACGGAACGATCGTTGGCGTTTCTGCCGGCATGACAAATCGCGAGCCGCGATATCGTTCCGCGGCGACAACGCAACTATTCCATTAAAATTCGCAGCGACGGCGACGACGGTAGTGAACGATAATGGCGCCGGAGGTATAGCTGGGTGCGTCGTCATCGTTGTCGTCGTCGTCGTCGTCGTCGGCGACGGCGCCGACTAAACGCACGCGAAAGTTTCGTCCGACGCGACACGTCGCGGCGCTGCTTCAACCGTCGACGAGATTATATGCGGAATCCGTATATCTCTCGGTGGTAAACGGGTTTCTATAGGCTCGTGCGAAATACCGGGTGGCTTGACAAGAGCAATTTATCATGCTCGATCTGTATTTGCATACGTCGTCGGAGAGCCCCACGTCGCTCATGCCTGCCGCGACATCACATAGTCGAGTGCCTTTTGAAATTTGCGTGTTTGCGAATACGGGGCTGCTCTCTCTCTCTCTCTCTCCATCTTTCTCGCGCGCGTGCACACGCTTCTCTTCCCACCTTCACACGCACGGCAATCGCCCTCTAAACTCGATGAACCTTCCCTCGTCCTCTTTCTCTCGCTTCGTAGCTCATCACTTCAAACGTCCCCGACGAATGCCTGCGAGCTTCTGTTCGAGACAAACGATGCGCGAGATATGAATTCGTGCGTAAAGTCCATCTGTAATCTATACAATCGTCCGTCGGTGATATTGAGAGAGCATCCCCCGTAAATTCAGTTACGTAGACGTCGTATTTGATTCTCGCCAGACACGTTTACCTGTTCACGCGGTGAACGTTCAACAGTTCCTGAGGAAATACGATAAACAGACTAACTCGGGAAGATCATATCGAGACTATATTTCACATTTCCGTTTACATTCGAGAAGATCTTACACCCCTCTACCTTTTCTCGAGACCAGAGTGTCCAGTTTTCTAGCTCTGCTCAAGCTCCGAGCGTGGAGCCAGCGGTCACGCCTCTTTTCAAACGGCCGTCGGGACACAATCCTCGATATAGATAAGTCATGTCCGTCATTTTTCAACACTCGCGGGCAATTCTACCCTTGCGGGCCCCCACGATGGGAGAGTCTTCCCTCTTTCAACGGTCGCAGCAGCGACAGGCGATATCGGACGGACGACGATTTCTCATCGGCCAGACTTTTCCAGCGACGCGAGTTTTATCTCGCGCTTCCACCCTTAATTTGATTAATCGACGAGGATCTTGACCCTCCGCGCCGGCATTAATCACCGTCCGGTCGTATGCATACATGGCCGCGGCATTAGGAGCGCGCGCACGGAAGACGCATTTGTTAGAACTGCTTGTTTAGAGAAGCTTTACACACTCGACCGGCTCTTCCGCCCCGGCGCGCGGATATTAATGGCGGATTAATTCGCCGGAGATCCGTCCTTGACGCAACGTGAGAGACTCGTACGGGTTGCGCGTCTTCTGTCACCTGCCCCGATCCAGTCGATTACAGTTACGGATATCCGCTGTGTGTTTTTAGATGTCACAAAATATATATAAAGCCTATTTTATTTTATAAAGCCAGAAAAAATATAAAATATTGGAAAGCAAATACTATGATGGAAATTTAATTATCGTTGGCTTGTGTGTGTATGTAAAAGAGTAAAAATAAAAGAGAAAGAGATTGATAGTATTACTTAAAAATTTTTTTCGCATTTTGCTTTATCTTATCTTCTCGTGATGAAGTGATGTTTCTACAGTTCGTTCGATATTAATACACGAAGCAAATGCGCGATGCGACCACCTGCGAGAGCAGCAGGCGAGCAAAAACGGCCGATTAGAAAAGACTCGGTCGTTATTACGAGCGCTAAACGTTCGCCCTGATTTCGAGTCGGTGGCAAACCCCTGTAGCGGAGGGTCGCAGGTCGTGATTTACTAGCTGTTTATACCCTTTTCAACCCCTAGAGCCTGTATTATAACCGTATTTATACTAATAGCCTCGCGCTAGGTTCACAAGTCTAGGTGTGATTTACTGACAATGTTGTCGCTATTAACGTGACGGTAAGAAAAATAAAAAAGAGCGGCACAATAGCCGCGCATACGCGGACCAAAGGGTGACGATGACATTCGGCTATTACCTGTCAGCCACGTAAGATTATGACTTCCGTCTCAAAGAACACAGGAAAAGGAGTCTTGGGAAATATCGAAATACATTCGGAACAAGTATCCTAGCAGTTTCTGTTGATGGAAATTAAATTGCGTCCGTTTAAATATATGTCATCATATGTCACTTCAAGAAAAAGAAAACTCGCAATAATCTGAGTAATAAAACTTATAATAAGTGACAATATCTACATATATGAGGCACAAATTTACATCTCAAATTATAATTTGATACTCTCTTTCAATACGCAGTTATAAAATCAACCCTTATTTATCTCTCTTCAATGCAAACTGTTAACCGATGCAAGATATAGCGTCCTCAAATAATTTCGTGATAAAATAAACTAATAAAATAAATAAAGGCTTTGTCAACAAGGCAAGAGGTAAAAGATTGAGCCGTTTCTCTGAAAGTCGATAAATCAGTAATTCCTGGAGGATGTCATCACGGAGAGCGAGTAGGTGTAGGAGGAAGGAAGGAAGGAAGGAAGGAAGGAGAGGAACTGACGCTCGGGATCTCCAGTAACAGGATGTAATTATGATCGGTGAGATACGTCACGCATAACCCCCCGTATTGACGTCCACAAATCACGCTGCACGGCCGGCCATGCGGTATCTCGCGCTACTCGGGGGGACTACGATCCTCAAACTCAGACGGCCTAACGCGACACTAAATCCAGAATTATGTACGCCGTTGCGCGTAGACGTCGACGTGGACGCGCGGAATCTCCCGAAGGATTCGCCGTGTCAAACGTGGGAAATGTAACGCCCACGAAATTAGCACTTAAGGCGCACACGTGAGATAACGTCACCTGTTCGACAAGTCTAGAACATATGTAACATGACGCAGTAAACAATTTATCTATAATTTCTAAAACATTCAATTACGTTATTTTAATTCTTCATAGACTACGGTATTTTTATTAAAACACAAATTAATTCACACATTAATAAATATATAAACAAATATAATATAATGTCTGTCACAAGTCTAATACAGAATGTGTATATATATATATATATATATATATATATATATATATATATATATCTTTCTCTCTTTTCAAATTATCTTATTTTACTTTATTTTACCGCAAGCTATAAAATTTAATTGAATAACTAACTGGTCTCTCATTTACGTTTGCCGCTTAATTAGCGTAAAAATAATTTTACAAATTATACATATGATTTTCTCTCTCCTCTCCGCATCAGTATCCCGAACGTGAATCCATATATACGGCGGCATGGTTCACAGAGCGGTTAATTCGTCGCGGATAATTGCATTTCGCCAATACGTTGGCCGGTGCAGCGAGAATGTGTCTCGCTAGCCGTAGGCGCCATGAAGCATCCGGGAACCTGTCCGGGACTTCCGTCTCGCCGGATGTGTATCTCTCTCCGCGGCCGGCTCGTCTATCCTCTCCTACCGGCTCCCTTTAAACTCCCCTCCCTCCCCTCCCCTCCTCCCGATAATGCTGCGTTTCTATACGGCCCCGGCCATTAACTGCGATATAGCGGACGATCACGTGACGTAACCGTGGGTAACATCAAAGCCAAAGGCATAGTTGCACCCCCGGGACGGCCTATGACGTTAGCCTATCTCGCTGCAGCCCGTCTGCAACTGCACCGCCTCGAGGCGTCGTTGACGTTACCGCCGAGCGCAGTTAGCTAGGAATTTCGGCTTTAATGTTTAACCACTTTCCAGAATGTCGTGGCTGACGCGTGTGCGTAGTGCGTAGTTGAGAATTATTCAGTCAATACGTTCCTGTATGCTGACACAAGTATGCTTTCACGTGCTTCAACTGATAATGCACTATTATCATTTGTATCATTGCACGATAAATTAATTAATTTTCTTCTACTTAAATGTATATTAGACTTGCTATTTCAAGGCCTATTAAAAACGAATCGTACGTAATGATATTACACGAGCGGACGAGCGGAAATCGAGAGCTCCCGGAGGCTAACAAGAAAGAGGTGCAATTTGTGTATATCGAAACCTACAATCAAACATCCGCAAGAAGAAAGTAGCGAAGAAATAGAGACGACTTACATAGTAGTTATCGTATTCTCGTAACTTCCTTCCTTCCTCCCATCATTGTCTACCCTCAGTGCGAACGACGAAAGAGTTTTACGGTATTTAAGTAAGTCGCGCACAAAATAGTGGCAAACCGTCAACCATATGTCGTCTACTGTACAATGTAGAATCGCTCCGTAAGACTTGATAATTGCTCCCAATTTGTTCCGTTCTGATTGCTGAACGACCACGGAACTGACCTGAGATAACTATTACTTGCACAGTCTATTCATTCCACGCATAGCATTCGCCTATGATACGTTACTTCCTAGGGACTCAACTAAAGTATACTCTTCGACAAGTTTTATATTTTCATTTAACAAATTTTTTAATAAAATGCTCAAACAAGCAAAATTCATTTTACGAAAGTTATTTTACAATTTATTTTTCAATTATTTTGCATATAATTGAAGAGTTTTACTTTCCAAAAAAGACATTTTTTCAATTTATAATAATGAGATATTAAATGTATGATTATAATTTTTTGTATAATAAATATAATAAATATTTGCATACGTGCAATATATTTTGCGATATAATCTCTATTGGAAAAAGAAGAGATAGATATAAAGAATGCAGAATAAATGCCAAGGAACGACAAAAATAGGAGGGACATGCAGAAAAGGAGAAAGCGGTATCGGAGCGCGAGCAAACGTTTTTCGCGACAATAGACAGGATGTACGAAGGGTTACCATTGCAAATCACAATAGCGACCGCAAAACGCGAACGACAGGTTGAATAGACGTGGCTAGAGAAGCGAGTCCTGACGGTAACCTATTATTACTGCGATCTCTTTTATACGAGAGTGTATTCTGTGGGAAAACTACAGTCCGTAAGGTTTTTAATTCATCGATGAAATACAAATACCGCATCCTCGTCTCGTAGAATTTTTTTCTTTCAAATCCTGTATATTCCATAAATAGCCCTACTCCAATAGCTGAAGTGACGCGATCGATGGTTGAGGCGATAAAACACGAGATTTACGACATGAAATAAAATATCCTGAATATTCTTCAAAAATTATGTCATGAAAATTAAAAAAAATAAAAACTCCCAATTTAAAGATTCATGCTTTAAGGGAAATACACTCAATAAAGAAA
Organism: Cataglyphis hispanica; assembly: GCF_021464435.1. Classification (NCBI taxonomy): domain Eukaryota; kingdom Metazoa; phylum Arthropoda; class Insecta; order Hymenoptera; family Formicidae; genus Cataglyphis; species Cataglyphis hispanica. The sequence continues at coordinate 6,341,288 of NC_065956.1, read as the reverse complement.
TTAAATTTATTTAATTCTTATATATTTCTATAAAATTTAAGTTTTACTTGTGAAAGAAATTTTGAAAATATCATGTTTTAATAAAATGTTTCATCTCACTCTAATGGCTTAAGCGCGCTCACCTAAAAGCGACCATGAAATATGATTGATCACGTCATACGCACTCTTTCACGCGTCGTAGAGCTTTCAAAGCTCAGGTGCGTCGACGTTTAATTTGAAACGTTTCCACGCGGAACACACCGAAAGTCGCGAAACACTTTGTCGTATGAAAAGTAGAAAAACGAGCGGAATTATTAAAGGAGCGAAATCGTCTGCAAGAACGACGAGGACGAGCGTGATAATAATACATACTTCGTGGCATAGAGACAATTAGACGACGTCGCGGAAAATAGTGGCTCGAACCTGAAACCTTGAAATATTCGCCGCGCAGGTACTCCGTTTGATTATCCAGCGTGCCGCGAGATAATGCCGTCTGCATTTGCCAAGTAGTCGACGATATAATGCCACAAAATCGCTTCGCCGTTAATTCACTGTCCGCGGTCACGTAAGCATGACTTATCCCTGCAGCGATACTGTCACGGATTTCCGTAAGAGAATACAGATGGTAGATACATCAAACTGAATAAGCTATCTTTGCCGCGATAACATCATAATTGAATCATAATTTGAATCGTAATCACGAGTACAATTATCGGGAAGCAACATAATGTGCGAGTTAAAAAAAAAACTGTTATATCACAATATGCAAGAGCATTAATGATATCTCGAAGTGAGCTAGAACGGATGAGACGATTAGCTGTTCATCCGTCAAAGCTTTTGAATTACATTTATCAGTGATAAAATTGACAAGCTGTGTCGTTCTAATGAAGCATTAATTAAGATGTTCTTATATAGATAGCCTATATTAAAATATGAAAAAAGATTTCAAAATTTTAAGTTCTACCCCCACAAATATTTTAAGAATAACAGAGCTGATGATTTGTCTCCAATTAATTAATTTGTCTCTAATTAATTTGTTTCCAGTATTTTTGATAAATTTTGCAGACCCGAGTTTCACTGACGTTAACAAAAGAGATCCATTATCGACTTATATGTTTCGCATATATTTTATCGTAACATGTAAGATATTGTTATAATAAAAAAGTAAAATATGAGATAAACAAATTTAAAATTATGGAATAATAAAAACTAGGAATTGGAGATGATTACATATGAACCTCATTATATTTGCTCTTTATTGCAATAGAATCTCCGAGAAGTTACTTCGTCGTAATATTATTTTAATAACAGCGCAATTTTAATGAAATAGTGTTGTCGCATAGCATTATTATTATTATTATTATTGTAGACATAGAGCATACTCCATGCACAGTCATTTCTCCTCTGCTCCTTTCTGTAGACTTACGAGGCACTTGGACAACAGCCATTACGGTTTATAATACAGTTCTGCGCGCGGAATAGCAGTTGGCGCAATACGAGCCACGGGAGGAGATAACACTGATTTCATTAGCGCAAATGAACTCGCATCACGGCACTCGGGCCCGGCTGTTCGTCTGATTAAAAGTCATAAAAGTTTTCGGTCCGCTTTCCTTCATACGTACACGCACGCGATAGTATATACGTCACTAACAAATGATCGTGGCATATCAAACGACATTCTCCAGGTCGCCAGAGTACTCTCGCATGTCCTCGGAAATTTAACAGTCGCGTTCGCCCCTGCCACGGTTTCGACGCGAATAACAAAGATAACGCCTAAGAGGAATATAATATAATCGGGAAAGGAATAAACGATACATTTACACACCAATGATGTATATAAGTGAATCATAAAATGCGATCGTATATATTGTTAAATAAAATAAATATTTTTAATACACAGTTACTGAAATATCAACACGCAATGAAGGTTGCTCGGTAATTATGAGTAAATACGCACATTTTGATTATAATTTTAATTTTTCATTAAAAATTTATGTATACATATAGAGAAAAATAAAATAACATTTTTGGCTATTTAAGCTGTGAGCTTCAATGAAATAAAAAGAAGAAAATGCTAGAGAAAGAAAGAATGTGAAGGAAAAGAGTCGAAGGATTGAGCCGAAACTGCGCGAAACACTTTGAATAATATCCTAATTCAAAGTCCGTGAGGAAACGAATTTCATATTTCTCGCTGTTCGTGCAACGAAAATTGCACCCCGATGGTGCCAGCCAGTCCGTCTAGTTTTCCTTATACATAAACGAGAGCGACGAACGCGAGTTTACGACGCAAAATGTTTCATTTCATCCACCATATAATATATAATTAATAATGCTACAAAAAAAAAAATCAAAACTAGTATCCTAAGTAATCTGACTTTTTATAAAATAAATTGCGGCCATATTTTTTTTCTCAAATATTTAATTTACAATAAAATTTATGTATTCCTTATTTATGTAGAAGGCGTAACGATAATGATCAAGTCATCAAGACGGAGAACCGACGATAAGATTTCAATTTCTGTGATAAATGTACCGGTGCGAGATAATCATCATGTGGGGATCTACTAAAACGTAACCCAACGAGTTACATGTAACTGCGCCGATTACACGGTCCGCGACTATAAGTGCGCGAATGCGCACCTCCCGTGATTCGGGCATCTTCGTACCGTGAAATCATATTCCACGGTAATTAACTGTGCCAACGATGACAGACGAGAAAGGGCCGGCGCCTCCCGCCCATTACCTTTTCCCCTTTCGTTCGAACTTCGTACGACCTCCGTCAGTGGGATAGGTCAGCGCGCCCTTTTACGTGCTAATGCCACATTACCTTCTCCTACAGCTATAATGGATCATGCTGACGTATACATGTAGCGAGCAGTTTTACATCGATATACCACGACAAGTATATTTGTGTCGCAATATACGCCTTGTTCGAATTTTTAGTGTGGATAATCGAAAATCAATAAAAAGTTCTCAGGCGAAAATAATAACGTAATTGATAAGCAAGAAGAATTTTCAAGACATAAATATGATATCAATAGTAATTGTCAAAAAAATGAGGTAGGAAAATATAAATCATTTCGATATAAACAACAGATGCGTATGCAAGGCGTGAAAAACTTTCGCAATATAGCGCAAAATAATGACTGTAGAATTAATAGGCGGCTTCGAAGTAAACCGACACGAATGACACTCGTTATCACGATGATTCGCCCTCGAACCTAATTGAAAGTGGCGCAATTTGAACGAGTAGCCTCGGGGCTTTTTCATGCCCTTGCGCAGCAAGGTTTCTCAAATTTAAACATGCGCCTTAAAAGGGCCATTCACAGCCTACATAACGCGCTCGTCAAATGTTTATCAAACACATCTCAATTGCAAATATTACTTCTAGATATTTTCAAACACACGCCCGAGAGAGATCTAGAGGGCCAAGTCAATCTTCCTGTTTACAGCAAACAATTTAAAAGATTTGAGAAACACTGTACCTTGAATACGCACTATTGCGAAGGTCAGTCTGCGTGCACGCAACCGTCCTCGCACGTCCGAAGGAAAGAGGCACGTCCCTCCAACGTGCACGCAGCACGCACTGTAAGGCGTAGCGTGTCTCACGCGTAGACGGCGACAGGAGGGTGCTCGCGGAGACACGCATTTGATCTTATCGCTTTCCCGCCTTTACGCACAAGCTACGCAGCTATAATACATACGATACTCCCCATCACGCCTCCCGATCGTAATAATTATTTTACGGCGCATCGTTGTCGCCGTTACCTCCTGATGATGCAAATGCGCTTCGCTCGTCAGGAGAAGTACACGTGCTAGACTAGGGAAAGAGGCAAATAGAGGGAGCGAGGACGTTTAAGAGATGCTTGCGTTGTAATGAGAAACTGCGATCGTGACTTGCACTACAGCTATATCAAAAGACTATAAACTCAGTCATGTAAGAAAAAAACTTTTAAATAGCAAAGATTTCGCGTTTATATAATTTAATTGTAATTTTAATTCAATATTGCTTTCAATAAAAAATGTCGAATTTCTAATAAATTTTCCACAAAAGAGACTTATTACAAATAATATTAAACCAATACATTTTTTTCGCTTTTATGGACTATTATAGAAATTACATCTTTTCCCCGATGTGTTTCCGAAAATGTGCTCTTTTGAGCTTCACACAATTCATTCCGAACGCATCGTATCAAAAGGCAGAAATGCGAAACGACGCGTAATTTGCATAGGGAAGAACATTAGTTAATTACCAGAGACATAAACAATGATTGGTGATCGAGCGAAAGCCACAATTCATGCCACGGTTAAGCCCGAAGTTATTGCCCGGATCATCGTTAAAACTCGAAATGTATCAGTCAGTCGCACGCGCGCAAATACCGATATGCCTGAGCTTTAATCCCGTAAAATGTGTGAGAGCCCGCGATATCGCGGCCGGCTATCATACGTTGATATTCGAGAGTACTATCTCTTTTCCATACCGCGTTAATTCGCGATAAATCGTAGAAACATCGTAAAAAAAAAGCTGCAACACATACAATTTTCATATTACATGACAAAATTAAAAAAGAATCACACGTACAAAAATATTTATAAAATTGAAATTTAGTAAATTAAAATAAGTATGTGTGCATATATTCTTTCTATTTTGATAATATAAAACGCCATTGTAAATGCTATAAAAAGCTATTAATATTGCAATCGAGATGCTGTAATAAATTTATTTCATAGTTACGTAATTTTGCTTAAACGGGAAGACGCGATAAAAAAAAACTCGCGAAGCCGATGTGTCCGATATTTATCCGAGATTATTATCGGATATTTTATCCGATTATTTATGGATTAAGAGAGAAAAAGAGAGCCGGGATATGAAAAAGCTGTTATATTCCGAGGAGAGCAATGCAGATCTCAGGAAATCTCTTTCTCTCATCGACGTAAATAACAAATATTTCACTAGAAAAATCTACACATATGGATCGCGATCATGAAAACTGTTCAGCAACAAGAACGAAGATGACGACGACATTACTTGTCCAGTGTATCTTGCATCTTTTCGTTAGTTATCAACGGAGGTTTTATTAATGACAGTTAGACGGGGCTCGTTCGAGTTTATGGAGGGACATAAACTCTAAACTGATTAACAGTAGCCTGTTTCTCTCTCTCTCTCTCTCTCTCTCTCTCTCTCTCTTCATTCGGTCTCTCACTTCGCTCAGAGTATGCAATACATATGCAATCACGGCTGGACCCAGGGAAACCAAACTACCCCGCGTTGCGTCTCGTTAGCAATACACCCAAGGTTTATAGGCCATCGTCGGTGGAATGAACATTGACCAATTAAATTGATAGATGTCTCCGATGGCATTAAATAGGCAATACGTGAGTAGAAAGAGGCGTAAATTGCGAATCGAATGCAATGTTGAAATTCGAAGCGCGAGAAACGAGTTGGATTTTATCTCGAAAATCGTAAAGCTTACTATAAACCTTCGTAAGGTAAATGTTTTCAAAAATATTACAGCCGTTTCGAGAGAAATACGATGAACAATGATAATATATTTGGCTAATCGAAAGATATACAGCGCAATACCGAGCGTTGATAAAGCGTAATTAAATACACACTCATGCATTAACCGATCTTTGATCCTCTCTTCCTTGTAGTTAAAAAAAAAAAAAACCCCCTTTGACCATCGTGAAACGCAAAGAGGATTAAAAGGCAGCATGAAAATTTCCCTTCGGACATTTCATCATTCATCGCGACTTGTTTTTATCCCGGGTATTTCTGGTGTAAAATGACAGGATCAAACGCGAGATCTACTTGATTCGTATATCTGATAAGTGTGCTGCAAAATCTATTCAAAGCCGACATTCGTAGAAATCGTATAAACGCGGTCATCCGATTCCTCCATTGATTCGTCATGCCGAGTGTTATCGGCGAGACAGCCGTAAACCGCGAATAAATAATATCTATTAATTACGTTCACCCGGATGAACTCGTGGACGTAGAGACTCGTACTCGATCCTTCAAGGGGGATGGCAGGGGATGGGTTTTTCAACGGATGGAGGGGGAGGGAGATATACCGGCGGCCAGGGTAGCACAGGCAATAAACGGCGGACGCGGTTTATCACGGTGCGGAATTAAACGGTTTACGACTAGACCACAGATTAGTACGGGCGCGATGGACGAATGCGAGGGTGGATCGCGCCACCCACCCTCCCCGTACCACCCGCGATCCACGATATGGGTTAGGTTAGCGAACTGTACAACCCTCCCCCTCCTCTCTTCGCCGCGCGTCCCAATCACCCTCAACGGTCACCGCGACCCTATCGCGTGTTCGCCCAAACTCTCTGTGGTGGTACCGTTTCCGATTCGAATAGCGGCCGATTCGCTCGCGATCGAGCGTTTAAAATCCTTGAAAATTTGAAGCTCGATGATTTGGCTGGAATCGGCACGAAGATAAAATGTTACTGCGCGCAGGTCGATATTTCCCGGTGATTGTTTAATGCGGCGGCCCTTATATTACACGCGTGATAAAGTGAAATATGTTTTAATCTCGGACGCCACGCAAAACCGATATTTTCGCTCGCAAGTTTACTGTCTCTTATAAATTATCTCTTATAAATTTCACGTAACGATTTTCATTGTCCTAAATTTAAGTATATACTTGGCAATCAATTTTTGCATACGAGAAACGATCGTATCGTACGAGAATCGACGTTTTCATTCTAAATAGTTAGCAAATTGGGAATAAATGAATTCGACGAAAGAGAGCAGTGATATCGTGATTCTCCGATAATTGTCTCGATTGTCTCGGCAAACGTAGCAAAAACGCAAACTACAAGGCATGTAACATAACGATGAAATCGTTAATTCGAGAAAATTCTACGGAAATGCATGGCCCAATATATTCCATTCCCGTAATAATAACGTGTTCCCGGAACATTTCGTAACGAGTTCCGCGACGCGCAAGTGAAATTCACGATAAACGACGAGAACGTCGCGGCAGTAAAGCGAGAGATGCACGTTACAAGGCCGTAAAATCGGCCGGATGAGTTCGTCAGGGACAATCAGCCCTCCCCTCCCCCCCCCTCCTCCTTCCACCTTCCTCAAAGTTTATGCCAATCCCCCGTTGCCCTCTTCCGAAAGCGTCAATTCTACACGCGATCACGAAGCCGAATCGGGAAGTTCGGCGCGGCTGATTTATTCAGAGGCCATTTTCCGAGTTCCTGCACTTGGCGGTGAGCCGCCGAAGGAAGAGGTACTCGATAAGAGAATTACGATAATTGGACGTCTCGCGCGCGCTTCTCTGCCGATCGATCTAACGAGGTTCTCAACGCCCTCGCACACAGTCGCGCGACGATCTAAAGCGACGACACAGTCTGCCCGACGATCGTATAAACTCGATAGCGGGAACATCTTAGACGCGCTTAAGCCCCCCAGAGACAACCGTTATCAGATTTCGCTCCGCTGTACGGAATTTTCTGCCGCGAGAAATGGAAATCCGGAAAGAGACAATACGCTCGCCTCGATCCGACAACTTGTCTTTGGAATCTCTTTTCCGTTTCTTGTAGCTTGCAGTTAATAAAAATAATAATCTTTTTAAACATAAATTATAATTTATTGAAAAATAAGACATTTTATTATCCATGCTTATTTTTAATAATTAAGTAAATTTTGCAATTTAAATTTTCCGCTAAATAAAAATCGATTTCAACTTTGCCGTTGATTATAACTGATTAAATATCACGAGCAATAATCATCCACGTTTGCTCGATTTATAATAGAGGCAAATTAGTCTCCCGTTTCACTGCGGTGACGTATTATTTCAATGATCGTCGTGTTCTCATTACCGCGGTAGCGCTGATGGAACATCATGGATATAACTCTTTCCGCAACCCTCCCGACCTGCGCGCGAGGGTGAGAGTGCGAGCGGACTGAGAGAGGGGCTGAAAGGATATAAACAGAGCATTATGCGCCGTCGGTCTCGCGGTCTGCGCGACGTTTGGGCATCGGAGATGGAGAAGACCTCGGGGGCGGATACCCCGCAGGCGATCCGTGCACGTGTATTAAATTAACCCCCACGAGGAGCTCGCGTGTCCGGGAATGCTCGAAAGCCAAGCGAGCGGACGCTAAGAATTCATTAGCCGCTCGCTTGCTCATCGCCGCGTACCGCCGGTTACGCGCGACAACATTATTTGCATTGTCCGTGGAGATCGATATATCACGTCTCGGGACTTGTACAAAGATCGATACGCTGATAGCGGTATCGCGATGTGGCATCCGCCCAAAATTATATAAACTAAAAGCCGTATTTTATGTGTTATGCGAAAAGTATTAAAATCTGAAATATAATATTCGTGTATCTCACAAAAAAATATCCTTATTGTTGGACTGGAATTATTTGGGATTTTTTTTCTATTTAGATAATTTCAAACGCTTCTTTTAATTTGTTATAATTTTATTTAAAGAAAAAAAAATTAACATCTCGCGCACTTTTATATATCTACTTGGTATTAATTATTATTCATAAAGTAAGGAGGAGTGTGTCAATTGTTATCTGATAAAACATTGCAGTAAACGACTCAACAGCCTCTCACCACAAGCGGTTCGAGCGATGATAAATATACAGAGATTAATGATACGCGAATGAGATGCAACAATAATAGCGTTAAATGCGCGCGTGGCTTGAAAGTACGTTGTGGCGGCGCCGAAATTAGTGAATTTGACGGATCCCATTTCCTCTTCATTTGCTAAAACAAATCGTTCGCCGGGAGACAGTACGGCGGGAGCACTTAGCTGATGAACGCGCACGTATTCCACTATACCACGTGCACGCAAGTCTCGCGTGCGTGTCTGTCGCGCGCGCGATGCGCTTGTTTTCCGCGTGTCGAACTGAATTTGAATAAGCACCCCGGGAGCGGAGAGGGGAGAAAACCACCCGTATATTTACCATCCGATCGGCATCTTTCGTCTACGTGCGTGTCGGCGGATCGTTCTTTTAAAAAAACACGTGTACTCCCACACCCGCCCCCGTCGTCCCCGGAAGGTAAATCTTACACGCCTAACATCTGAATGTAATTAACAAGCGAACTTGAAAAACAAACGATCCTTTTATCTCTTACGTTTTAGAAAGAAACGTAAAAGATTACTCTTTCTCCCTCTGATTGATTATAAAATATCAATAAAATTTCTGAACATTTTTTTGTAATATGATTATAATACATTTTTCTCACATTAAAAAAATATTTAAAAAAATTCTTTATATTTTCATAATTCTTTTCTCTTTAAATCCTTTATAATAACGCCAAATAATATGTACGAATTCACTTTAATCTATTTAATCTTAAATTCCCTCATATATTCGCTTGCGAATTAGCTGCCGACTGGCGATCAACCTCGTCGATAAAGAAAAATCGATAAAAATAGAAAAGGGGGTAATATAATATATAGGAGGCACAGAATAAGGTAGCGCTCACGCATATCCGGAATATATTCATAATGCGGTTGAACAAGGAAGGGGTTAAACGTGCTAGTGCCCGAACCTATCGTTAACTTTCCACTGATCACGTGCCGTTCAAGAATAACCGAATATTAGCGAGCGCACACGCGTCGGGAGAAATACTCGATACCTGATAGCGGGTATGCTTTTTCTCGCGAATAACTGCCACTGTCCCTCCCCCATCGATGACACACCATATTATAGGTACGTTATAATTTGCCAATACAACAGCTCCGATCGTGGGATTTTGATTTAACGTATACAAGAGAAAACTGTACAGGATAATTATACGTTCTATGTGAATTTCCGGTATCAAACCGTGTAATATATATTTGTTAGTGCGATACACGTGATATTGTGGGAAAATTTATTTTTTTTTTAACAGAAAAGATTTTTGAAGAGTATGACAGATATTATGTCATATCTTGTCGTATCGTAAAATAATATTATAATTTGTAAAATGTGTTTTAATTTACAGAATAATCTACAGAATAGATCAAATGATAAATAAATAATAAAAATTTTTTCTAATATACATATGTTTGCGTCTATTTTTTTTTACTTTTTTTTTTTATGGAATCCAGAAAAGAACTCACTCATAAAATATGAAAAATACGAAAAATACTGCTGGTCTATTATTCCATAAAATATTTATCTATCCAAAGCTCCTATAAACTTACCAATACAGAGACCGCAAATACGAAGCAAAATAACAATAGCGATAAAAGAACAATTCAGATTTCGTCGACATAGCTACGCCGTATCATCAAACAATAATGATGTATCATTATCGTAATCGCTTTATCAAAAAGTGATCATTGTACGCCGTTGCTATTATGCAGTAACCAAGTTGTATCATCACTTGCATGTCACCACTTTCCAATGTCACTCATTTCGAACACAAGTATTGCATTATGCATTTAAATATTTTGAAAATTAGTTTCGTAAATAAATACTATAAAATTGCAAAAGAATAATTACATAATTAATTTACCGAATATTATAACATACCATTTCTCTCACCCAACTACTGCCAAATTATTTACCTATTAAATTTTATTCTTCGTAATTTTTTTATAAATTTATAGAAAGTTAAAAATCTATAGAAAAATCAATAACGTTTCGCATTTCTTATTAATTTCGGCCGCGAGAAGAATCGAGCAACGAGCCGGAAGTGCACGAACTATCGTATCAAATAAACGCACGTCATTAGGCACGAGTCGTTATCATCCGTCTAACCCCGCGAATGTCTGCGACAGGAGAACGGGGTTAGAAAAATCGCTGCCGCGCCGCACAATGGCGCACTTTATCCGCGTAATTGACTCAATGACCACTTACCAACTGTGGAAGCCCATCGCGCGGCCGTTCGTCGTCATCCTCGTCGACATCGTCGTCACCCGACGATGCGAACATCGGAGGAGCTTTCTTTATCCGGCCCGACCCACTCGGATTGCTGTAACGCAAAAGATCTGCCATTAGCGAACGAAGCGGACAAATAATGAGGACGAACGAGGAAATGAAGAGGGGAGATGGATGAAAAATTTTCCCCATAAATGATTACAGCATCATAAAATTTCTCGACGCCACATCCAATTAAATCTACTCTCTTTTAAACATTTATTAATTAAGTATTAAACAATCGCGCATCATAAATCCATGATTAATTAATAATTATTACGGAATTAATTAAATATAGTATAAAAATTAAATGCTCGAAAAAAAATTCTTCGATTAAAACTCTTCGCTGCAAACTTAATAGATAATAGACTATAACATACGAATATTTCTTTTCAACTAGAAATAAAAAGGAGATTGCGTGCGAGAAATAGTGGCAGTAGAGAAAAACGAGAAATGAAAGATATATATGGCCGACGAGAAAAAAAAAATCATAAGTGTCGGAGAAACGCTCGGAATAGAGAGAAGATAGAACGAGCGTTATTATTTTCAACTAAATGAGTCACGGTCCCGTCCAGTGAGAAAGGAAGGAACGATTGACTTGGCAAGAACGGCCGATAACCGCTATCTATATAACCACAGCCATTGTATGTACATGCCACCACGACTGAGATTTATATATCGCGCGTTGACTAACGAGAAAGATTAATGAAATTCGATGCCTCAATCAATTAGTAATCCCGCCTCCGAAATGATCACAATTGGCATTCGCCAACAATGAAATCGCGCGCTGATTCCACGAATGTCGTTATCAAGGATTCGACTCGAGTGGAAATAAACGTATTAGCGTAACGTCTCGGGAACGATGCACCGGCCAAGTGAGTTACTCTTTAATGCGTTTTCTGTGGCGCCTCGCTGATTAGTACAGTCGGAGATAACATCCCGGCGCGCTCTTCTATACGAAAGAGACGCAAAGAGCTGAAAATCTTCATTTGCTTTTCAACGAAAATCTAAAGTTTAAAGAAATAAATCATAATAAAAGGAATAAAAATTCCATTTAATACTAATGCCATAAAGCGATATATGTCAATCTTTTCCCCAAGCTTGTAATTTATTGTCGAGAAAATTATCCATCTTTATTGCTTCTTCGATCCCTTCCTCGGTTTACGTCTCCCTTTATTTTCTCTGATCCGCGATGAGGAAGTAAAGTCCAACTGTCTCGCGGGAGTGAACTTTGTGTATAAAGTTAAGGAACTTTAAACCGAGGTTTATCGACTAATTTTCGCTCAAAACCCAAGGGCAGTCCGGATCTCGAGGGACAGACTTTGCGCGATGCTCCGTCCGATTGGACGGTCGACTAGTTTCGAACTCGATAAACTCCAAGGCGAGAGAATCGCGACAAAGTTTCGATTCCGAGCGTGGCTACGATGCGCCGCCAATCAGGTGAGAAAAAGATAGAAAGAGAGAGAGAGAGGGGGGGAGGAGGGAGGGAGGGAGGGAGGGCGAAAAGATTTCGTTAAAATCAACACGAAATCCCACTCAACTTTAATCCGATTAAAGTAGTCTACGTTTCACTTCCATTGTACGAAGGCATTCCGCATCGTATGCAGTTATTGTCGACGCCAATTCCGTATATCCTATCCATGTAAAATGCATCGTTCGAAAGTAATTCGCGCAATCGTTTAAATATTAACGAGCTACGCGAAAACCGAATCTCGCCAACGTGTTATCGAAATGGCTGATAATGGCCCATCGGTGCGAAATTAAATGGTAAAATTATCGAGCGTCAGCGTAATTACTAACGGCGATTGAAATATATCGATACATAAATAAGGATACATCGAGAACAACAAATGCCGATTACACAACGCGCGATAGTCACGTGCAAATATTTTTCGCGAGTGTAGTAAATTTACGTCTTTCGTTACATCGCTCGTTAATACAAAATATCTCGTATATTTTATATCATTTCTAATCTTTTCTCGTCGCACGCAACGACAAAACAGAAGCATAACTTGTTACGTTTCTCGGCTACTCTTTTTGTGCGCTCCTTATTACATACTTACGTACAAGCAGCTCTAATCGCGTTCGCGCTCCGACTATTATTATATACGTACGCACACGATGTGCGTAGCGTTTCCGCGCGCACTGTACGCACAACACATACATATACACACGAGCCGCGAAGTTAGGTCTCGCACAAACGTAAACACTCTCTCGTGTTGTTGTTGTGAAAGTCGAAACGTTCACTGGTTTCAACTCCATCGTGCGTTGTCTTCAGCTGTATCATAAATTCAAATAACGGGAAATTATACAGCGTGTGTTTGTTCATTTAATATTCAAACCTCTATAATTTTGTCACCTTATATGAGATACGCATAAGATTGTAAGTGAATCTATATACGCTGAAAATACGAATCACAAGATATACTTCAATTAAGATGATGAAAACCTTACGACAAAATTAGAAAAGATTTTATAGATTAAAAAACAAAGATTCGGATGAATTTAAATTTAATTTTTCTCTTTTTTTTTTCTTTTTGTCAAAAAGCTTATCGAATTTAACAGCGTTTCTCTATTTGCATGCAATCCCATTGAAAGGACGATGAAGGAGTTTAACAGGCATTTGACAGGAACGCGTAGCTTTCGAGCGAACAATCCCCGCTTTCGCCATCGATTTGTTTTGACACTCGGTGACAATTTCAGACAAATCCATTAATCTATTGCGGCCTTTTGTGTGTTCCAGATAGGTCCCATTACATTATCAGTGTAAAGTAGAGGCGGCGCGCAGACCCGGTTACAGTGAAGTCTCGATCCAGCTGTTGGCGTCCAATTAGCCTCACTTGATAAGCTCAACAATACTCGCATTATTGCAGAACAACCGGCCGCTTGTACGTGCCTCGTACTAGCGCCGTTACATTTTGACATTTCCATCGTTCACTCCCCTTTCTCCTACCATGCTCGTTTATTGTTGCCCCATTTCGTTACTTCCCGGTGTCGGTTTTTACACGACTAAGCTGCTAAGCTCACGTCGCGATGCACGACCACGTATCACTTTGCTAAGTCCTCAAGTCCACTCGCGCATTCTTTTATGTAAATCGAAATTGTATCGTAAAATGGAGCAAAAATGTGTGAACAGTTTATCGCAATAATGCACGTATCCTTTTAAACTATGCAATATAGAAAAAAGTATTTCGTAAACTTTACTTTGTATCCATATAAGTATAAATATCTCCATTAATATATAAATATATTATCCAACAATCTCTTTGTTCCACTCTTTATTCAAACCCTAAAGATATATAAATCTATGCCATAAAAGTGAATATTAGAAGAGAAAAATGTATATTAAAAATATGCGAAATACGACGAAAAGCATTTATTTGACATTAAAATACAATAAACAGCTGTTCTCAAGTAATTTCATCGTAATTTGATATTTATTTGTCATGGCCTATCTTCTTTAACTTAAGAAATAAAAAAGATTATTTGTAATGAGATGTATAATATCTCGCTCGTTGTCGCATGTACACTCTCTTTAAATTCGTAATGCGTATAATAAGGAAAACTTGTCCGTGGCCTGATCCATGCGTCCACCCATGCATCCGCAATACATCCTCCCGCGATATGAAAGCTATCAGTCATCCTGCAGAACGCGTTATCGTTGCACCGTGCGCCGAGAGAAGCTCCCGGTTCTTCTTTCTCTTTTCTTATTTTTTTACGCTCGCCCTCCGGCATCCTCCTCCCTATCCCTCCTCTATCTGCCTTTCTCCCGTATTCGCCATCGTATTACGTGTAACGCAGATACGAGCCATTATTACTCTCAGGGTCGGACCGGCCGTCGAACTGACATATGTAAATCGCGTGTAATGCAATAAGCATCCGCGCGTGAATCTGAAATAGATGCGCATAATCAATCGGGGATCGATCGCTTCGCATTAACAGCGTGCGGCGAATACCTGTATTCTGAATTGGTCGTTCGTATAATTTTGAAATTTCTGTTCGCAAAATTTCGAAGGAAATTTTGACTCTCCAGTGATCGCTTAGAAAAAATTCGGCAAAGTATATCGCGCGAGAAAAGTTTCGTCCAATGTCAATTGAATTTCATCAAATTAACGTTACGAAAATATACATAAATATATATACATATAATATGTGTGTATATATATATATATATATATATATATATATATATACACGTTTATTTTTCAGGCTTGATATAGATATTTATTCTATAAAGAATCGACAAATTTTTTAAAAATATTTTGGCAGCGAAATAAAGAAATATTACTCGCTTATTTTGTGGCTGAAAATTCGCGTTTGACACATTCTATTTTGCCCAAACGCAGTCTCCCGCGATCCATAGATCCCATCCAGGGCGCATCCGACCCTGATCGAGCTCTCGCTTTATCAAGCAAGCAGTGCACTTGTGTGCGCGAGCGCACGTCTGCGAGGCTAATGCGTGCACTCTCGTTAACATCTTACACACGCACGTGCGTGTAGTACGAGGCGTAGTACTACGCCACTGCCCTACCCCCGCTGCGTCCAACGACCCTGTCTCCCCCGCTAAAACCGGCGACGGCAGCAGATCAGCCAGTTCCCCCCCCCTCTACCACCACTCCTCCCCTAACCCCCTGCTCTGTCCCGCTGCTCGTCGTACTACACGTGATCCCCACCCATGCACCCTGTTTTATCGCCGTCACGTGAGCAGCCTTCCCCACTCTGGGTTATGACGTCACGCGGTCACTAACCATATTATGTTCGCGGCACTGACCTTAGCCCGCGCCGACGAGATCACTTTTAAAAACCTTTTGCAACCTTCGGGTAAACGCTCGCTTTTGGTTTTCTCGCGAACGGTAAACTGTGATACCGTTAAGCGCTACCGATTAAATGGCAGAAATATCTGGTACCGCCGCGATCAAATATACGGTTTACGCAATCTCTCGGACGATTAAATTGGAATAAAAAGTTAAAATACATGTAAAACAGCTGGAAAAACGATAAAACTAAATAAATCATGCATTTATCATTTCGATAGAAAATTGCATGGATTGGCTTTGAGTTTTATCTAACGATATATGATACGATCATTATTAGAATTTGTCAATATTTGATATCGGAGATAATTTAGTACCAGATGTTTGAAAATTGATGATATCTCATTTTTATCCGAGTTTCCCAATCTCACAAACATAATTAGACTAATATTAGATTTTTGAACGGTAATTGAAACAATGAGCTAATTAATTCATTAAATTGTGTTTAGAGGATCGTGGCATAATCTCGACAGATTGAAGACCAAACATGTTTGTGAACAATTAACTAGCTAAACCTGTGTGTTCTATACACTGTATAAGCTGCTTAAACTTAATCAATTTCAAGCGTATCGATTGGGGACAAATTAATTAATTATTCCGGAAACTTTCACAGAGAAAGGACCTCACCTTAAACGGGCTTGTTCTCGAGCCAGCGTCTCAAAGGCATCCTTTATGCGAACGGATTAAAGTGCCATTAGGCTCATTAAATTGCATTCAGTGTCGGATTCGTGGAAGATGATGTAATTTCGCTTCTAACGAAGTGACATTCGATCAGTCATCAAGCGATAGTAATTACGCGGCAATTAATTACTTTTCTTCTTATTTCACGAGCGCATGTCGACATTGCAATTAAAATGTATCATTATTTCTCATAGCAAATGTATAACTAACATAAGATTATAAAAGGATTACTCCGTGTGGGATTTTATAAAATATTCATATGTATTTCACTTATGTAACGTTGAAATTTAGCTCGATCGTTGTATTATCAAAAAATATGCAATGATAACAAACAAAATAGCAATCGTAGAAAGAAGAGGAATATGATAGCAAAAATTAGAGGGTAGCCAAGAGGATCATAAAAGGCAGAGGGTTATACCGTCATAAATCTTTCGATGAACGACCGATATCGATAACCATGCGTTAAATGAATTTATGCGGAACGCATATACGCGAGAGAATGGTAGCTACAGTTATTATCGCCTCTCCGCGTTTATCATCATAATAAAGGAATAAATGTAGGAAAGAAATGTAATGAATTATATACTTCGTGGTTTATAAATTTCAATAAAAAAAAAAAATTTCATCATTTTCTATTAATCTGTATTTATCTTCATAAATTTTGCCCAATAAATAATAATATCGTTTGAGGGAAAAACATTAAAAACTGAAAATAATATTTTATACTGTTGAAAAAAAAAAAATATTCTCATTTTTTTCATACGCTGTAAAATTTATACGCAGTTGAGTTACGTTCGACTCAACCGTACGTACAAAATAAACCTTCCTGCACCGTGTATCAATTTCATGCGCAATATTTTGCCACAGGACGATCTGAGGTCCATGGCACCGTTGGCGCGGCTATATTCCACTTCTCCCTCATTCCCGATCGCAATATACTGACACAAACCCGTTCCGTAATAAAATAATAAAAGACCTTCCTTGCAGGAAGCAAAAGGACGATGAGCATGCGATACGTGTGCGCGCGCGCACAGGTATATGTAGTATATAAGTGTGTATGCAGGATGTGGTGTGCCTCGAAAAATTATCACTTCTAAAATGTACATTACTCAATACTTATTTTTTGATAATTTTTTATTTTTATGTCTTTCTCGTTTATTACAAGGAAAATAATAAAAATAAAAATTTTTGCACACAATATAAAAAATTAAAAATGTTTAACTTTTCGCAAAAATATTGCTCAACTTATAACAATAAACTTTATGTTATTTAATTTGTAACATCTTGTAGAGAATTACTATAACAATAAACTCTTTAAAGCTAAGTTTTAATCAAAAATAAAATATTATTAATCCGATACAAAAGTTGAAAACGTGTCCAAACATTTTTTTTTAAATATCTTAATCATCCTTCTAAATGACAATTGGATATTTCTCAGTTCTTTATGTCGCACGTGTGTGTATAAATAATCTTTCAAGACTCATCCTATATATGTATAAGATGCGCTGCGTGCATCTCAGTGGAAAAAGGACAAATATAGCTGGACGTGAGAAGCAGGAAAAAAAAGAGGAGTTCTACGGTGAGTCAGGAGCAGAGCAAGCAAAAAAAAAAAAAAAAAAAAAAAAAAAAAAAAGGCAGAAGTAACGGCCGAGGGGCCGGAATACACGTGGTTGAACACGTGTCCACGCGGAAAGAGCGCACGGTGAGTTCGTTCCTACCTTCTCCGTTGATTCTCGCGTGTTCAATTAGTCCCGGTACATCTTCGTCATCGTCGACTTTGCTCTCCGAGATATCTCGAATAATTGTACGATCTCCGAGATACCTCGAAGATCTCGCATGTCTTTTTGCGCATTACGCGCTTGAATTTACGATTGAATAAATCCTGCTAACGCCATTAAATACTGAGTGTAAGTCGTTAGACACGCTCGATTACGACTGCAATTAATTATTAGAAAAAAATACAATTTTTATTAATATGAAGTAAAAGAAGAGAAGACAGATAACTTCTCCTCGATACTATGAGAGTATTAAGAGAACGAAAGGATTACGACGTGAAATAGGAAAGATTACGAAGTGGAAACTATCAAGTTTTAGAAACTGCAATCGTTATAAAAGATGGACGTAACATCTCGTGATAAAAGCGTATTTGTGCGCAAGACACGAAGATGCCCTCTTGAGACAAACTCGAAATTAATTTCATAAATAAAATTTAAAAGCCTGTCACACATAATTCCGTTAGTTAACGACCGCATATCCCGCAGCCAATAACTATATCTCAGATTGACAGCGGGCATAATTATTACGGCAATTTTGTTTAATATGATTCATTAAGAGGGTATATATTCATTAGAATTCGCGCGCAGCAGATCGGTCAGGAAATACGGATGATCATCGATAATAAAAACGATAAAAAGAGACGACGGGGTGAGAGCGGTAAATGCGCGTGTAGCGCATAAGGTGCATTGGACACGCGAGAGTATGCTCGCTCGTATTATAAATACCGGTAGCGCGACGGATTTATATTAGCAAACACAGATATCACGATTACATCTCCATCATGCGACCCGCTGTGAGATGCGCAGCTCACCGTAATATAATCCCATAATGAACGAAATAATCCTACGAGAAAAGAGTCTCTAAGAATAGCACCCTCCTTTATACTTTCAAAAGCAAGTGTTACGATATGCTATCAGACGGAAAATGAGCTGATAATGCGTTTTAACCGTTTGCGATGCATTTGTGATGCAAAATTCGCAATTAGAAATATTACTATAAAATATTATTAGTGGATTCTTTTTATTATCATTAAATATTATTATTAAAAATATTACGAAATGTTACCTGAAACAACTCTTAAAGGTTTAAGTTTAAATAATTTTAAATTTATAATTAACATTTTTCATCTTTTTGTGCAATATTCATATATATATATATATATATATATATATATATATATATATATATATATATAATGGCCAATAAACGGTATAAGAATTTCTGTCCATTGTAAATCTTCATTAGCGTGACCAAACATTCGCGTCGTATCTACTAGCCTATCATTAAGAGATTCTCGCCGCGACCCTTTCGTCAGCGGCCACATCCAATCCAATCAGAGACCGACCGCACTTACACCTGGACAAGCGAGTCTGAAACAATCACCTGTTCTCCTCGCGTAATCGGAACGTCTCGAATTTCCGATTGCGAAACCGACACGTTCAAACGCTCCTCTAACCCCTAGGGGCGCCCAACCGCAGTAGTCAAGGAGACACACAAGCGGAGCGGAGGCATCGCCGCCGTGGCTGGATCAGATCGTACCAGATCGGACCGCATCCTCAACCTAGGTCCGTAGATAGCCCGAAGGATCTATCCCGTTCGGATCAAGTAGCAGAGACCAATCAACGGACTTCTACCGATCTGTCGCGCACGGCTAACGATTATAACGCATACTGCAAGGATCCTCGCGCATTTGCACAATCGTACCTCATCCCTCTCTCTCTCTCTCTCTCTCTTAGTCTCTTCTCGTTCTCTGTGGTCCTCACCCTTCGGAACACGCTCATGCTCCACGTATTCACGCGTACGTAAGCGTGCGGTATACGGTTATAGGTAACCCGGTCCGATAATTGCCGGTACATCCAGAGGTCCAGATGCTCCCCAATCGAACCGTGGTCCTCCTCTTCCTCCCCAGTTGCCTTCTCTTCCGCCTCCTCCTGCACCAGCTTCTCTTACGGAAATAGAGAGAAGGAGAGAGAGAGAGAGAGAGAGAGAGAGAGAGAGAGAGAGAGAAACACGCGCTGGACGTGTAAACCCGTGTGCGTGCAGATCCGTGACCGTGTTGAGAACGGCCGGTTAGTTCCTGACCATACGCATGGCAGCACCGTTTAATTGGCACTGGACACAATGGATTATGGAACGCCGCGTCTCCTCTCTCCCTCCCGGTCCATACGTACCCTCGCCGCTCCCGCACTCCATGTCAAAACCATTTCGCTCGTTTTATGTCGGAAAGCGCTGGTCGTTCGGTCGAAACGAGCGAGAGATGAGCCATGGTGGACGACCCGATCTGGTACTTTCAGAATTTTGCGCCACTTTACCCCGCGTTCTTGAAATGAAAGTGACAGTAGTGACAATAAAGATGGAAACGATTTCGCTCCAGCAAAGAAGAATATTCGATTATCTGGCCAAAGTCCAATAATAGGAGAAGGAATCGATTCGATTAACACGCATGAATAAAAACATCACCGCTTTGTTTACTCCTCTTCGTGTTGCTCTATATCATCGGTCATCAAATTATAAATTATCAAAGCGCATGATATAACGTGATTATCGGAGTACCTCGTAAGAATATCACTCCACTCGGTATGCAACAAATGAATATAATTTCTCATCATCATATTTTCAATCCTTTAATATATATATATATCCTTTATTAATGTCGAAATCATAAAGAGCTATTATTAATCGCAATCATTTTTCATTTATTCCCAAAGAAAAAATAATTAAAAAAATGGATAAAAATTGTATCCAAGAGAACGGTGAAACTTGCGATTTCTCCGATATTTTTAGTAATCTACACCTACACGAGTCATATTACTCGTATTTTATGACGAAAACGCGGTGATCTGACATGAAGACGATTTCGCCGCGAATCTTCGCGAAACAACAAGCGAAACGGTCCGTCCGTGACGATTCGCAATTACGAGAAATACTCCGAATTTTACGACGGTACCTTTCTCTTTCTTGCCGCGGTCATGCATTACGATAACGATAATAATGACGGTAATAAAAGTGCGACCTCACCTTTTTGCTGGCTACGCCGTACTCGTACTAGTCATATGGCCGCGAGGCGAGTGAGAAAAAAGATGGAGAGATAATAAGAGGTGATGGCGCAACCGGGCAATATCTGCGGCAGCGCAGATAAATCGTTACAGTTAGGAATTCCGTCTAATAAAACCCGTCCCGGTACCGATATTCTCTCTCCGGTGACGTGGCAATAACAGACAAGCGAGAGTAAAGAGAGAGAGAGAGAGAGAGAGAGAGAGAGAGAGAGAGAGAGGAAAAAGAGCTCTCGCTCAATCGAGGCCGGCCAGCCAATCTAGATGCGCGAGCTACATTTCCAATTTCAGCGACGGCCGAGTACACATGCGGGTGGAATATTGCCAATTTGGCGTGCAACTGTTTTGTCTGCGTCCGCGAGTAGGTAGGAAATAATATCTACGCGGGACGGGCTGTATTTTTGCGGCCCACGTTTACCGCGACCAACTATTACGATAAGCTACGCCGCTCGCGAATTCAACGTCCGAATTACCGTTGTATATGCGAGCCTCGCGACAGATCAGATGTGTTACGCGCATTCCTTTCGCGTAAATTATTTTATTAAAAATTATTTTATTATATATTTATAAATACATTGTACGATTTCGTGTAAAATTTACATAAATTTTTTAGAATACGTGTAGTATGTGTGATTAAAGATATCGAAAAGAAGATATAACGCATAAAGAAATCAAGATCTTATAAATTTACGTTTTTTCTCTCTCTGTAAACTTTAGGTAAGATACTGATTGTGAGAGAAAAGTGATATAAACCAGACTTCTCAAAGTCACAAAGATAAAGTGCGACACACACCTTGCCCGCACTATAAACTGAAGACAACTACCGAGATAAATCCCTGGATTACAACCATCGCGTACTCACAGATAACCTCGCGCCATAATTTCAGTTGCTGCCATAGTTATCGTCTCTTATTTCCTCTCAATATTTTTCGGAAGCTCATCGTCACTCAATTTCGTTCCTCACGCCATCGCGCGATCGGACAGACAGTAAGCGTCTTAAATTTATCGTTCGACCGTATCGACGCCACTCACAGGCAGGGAGTGAGAGGATCTTTCGATGAATGAAGGAAAAGCGAGACAGGAAGAACACGACGTAAGGAGGAAGGCGAGGCGGAAGGGAAATAATAAAAATGAACAGTTGCAGTTAAGGCACGGTAGACTGACCCTCGACAATCGTCCTTAGCTATATTTTGAGAGTCTCATTACGCGATTCCCAGAGATCGCGCTTTTCCTCCCATACTTCCCGCTTTCCTCTTACCCTCATCTGCCGCATCCCGTTCTATTTCCCCCCTGACATGGCGGCGGCGATTCGCCCATAAAACTCGGTCTCTTCCTGTCTCTGCGCTGGTCCCTCGTTACCAGACGCGAAACACGAATTCTGGAGAAGAAAGGGATAAGACGAATCAGATTCCAGAGGAGGGTAAAGAAAATCGGAGCGCGCCCGAATAGCTTCGGACTCTCGTCCGAGATTTCTTATCGCAACGAATCGTCTCCCGCTGTCGTTTACACTTTTCGGAAAAGGAAACGGTTTCCACGGTAGATAAGTGGCGAAAATCCATGTGCTCCAGATAACGCGATATATACTTAACGTCATAAATTTTTTTTTATGCAATTATCTTAAGAATAAATAAACCTAATTTTAAAACGCACACACATATATGCGAAAAAATGCCAAACTATTGCTTGAAAAGAAAACAAAAAAAGAAAAGAGGTACAAAGAAATAATAATCATATAATTCTAATTTTAATATTAATTAATCCGATGAAATATCATGCATAATTGTTTATACAAAGAGTAAAGACATGCGATAATTCCAATGTACATTTCTCGTTTCGTTCACATACAAGGGTCTATAGATGCTCGATCGTCCCGATCGAGACAAGGCATAATTTAACGCGCCCATTGGCTCAAGGGTGGACGACGGTACATAACTCGAGCTCTCCGCGACTCTAGTTCCCATTCGGGAGACTTGGCGCCCTTCTCACTTATTCCTCTTCACCCTATTCGACCCTCGGTGCCCATCTTTCTCCGCTCCCTCTCGCCATTCGCCTCTCACTCCGCTCACTCTCGTAATATCGTATGGTCAGACTACGCCGTACAGAAATGAATGCGGCGCATTCAATTCTGCGCCCGGGACTGGTATAGGATCCTCGCCGGTATTGTATGGTCGAAAAGAGAACAAGAAGAAGATAGTAACGGAGTCCCTAGCGGGAAAGGCAGAAACGGAGGAGTACGTCTATAGGAGATACTCATGTGTCATTTAACTGAAATACCTCCGATGCGCCGAATTGATTTACAACCGGACGTTACGCGGGTAAGAATGCTCGTGTGTTGTACTAGCTGTGCGTGTATGAGTGGGCGGCCCGGGTCAGTCGGTGCCGATCCACGAAATGGGTGGCGCGATTTCTACAGCCCAGCGAAGAATTGTGAGCGTCGCGTGGCAAAACTTATTTATTGTCCCGAGACTGCCGGAGCGGGTGGCCTCGCGCGAGAGCCACAAAGGGTCGCGATAAATACGGCGCAAAGGATCGATGATCGATATCGTCTACGAAGCGTTTAATGCTATCTAGAAAATAGACCACACTTTCCTACAAGCAATCTAATTTAAAAATCTTTTACAAATTTGAACGATTTTTCATCGTTTTTGTTTGCATCATTAATCGCTTAAAATTCATGACAACTAATTTTTTTTTTTTTTTTCATAGATTAAAGTGATACAAAAATATTATTATAATGAAAAAAATGTAATAAATGTGTTAAACAATTTAAAAATGTCCTACTTCATTTCTGATAAAACGTGTAATCAAATATCCAAACTACCGAGGTTTCACTTAGTCTATACGCTCACAATCGAGTTTGACGTCATAATCAATTATTAGCTTCGCGCCAGAGGCTATTTACTTTTAAGTCAAACTTTGCGACAAGTTTCAGCTGCAAATTCACGAGCAAATGTTACTTTGCTTGAGCAATAAAACGGTGAAGATGAGCGTATAAATAACGCGAGCGTGAATAATGTAACGCGATATTGATATGCGCGTTAAACTTTTTAAGAAAAAAAAATTTTAAAAACTCCATCAATTATATTAAAATTTTGAGAATAAAGTATTACTAACTTTTAAGATCGGATAAAACACACATTTTTATCGAATATGTAACATGTAATATTTACAAACGATGTGTCAGTTCTAAGAATATTTAAATTGCTTGCCGCAATATAAAAATACAAAGCAACAAGGTACTATTTTCAAAATTACAAAGATCTTCGAAGATAGTACTTAAGACGCGAATCTCTTCCAATTTACATGAATGCATGTCAAAGCTACGCGGCACATAATCCTGCGTAATTGTAATTAGTAGACACGTTTCCGTGAACATCAAAAGCGGTAATCACGCGAAGTGCTGTATCCATCGTCGAATTGAAATTGCAATCCAAGTTAGCGGAGTCAAACTAGTAGCTAGCAGCGAAAAACTTTTCTACATGCGTTGTATATTGCAGAAGAAATTATAAGTTAATTATTTCAAGAAAATCTTTGTGGAAATGTGTTATTTGGATAATTTTGGGAACGATAAACGGTCTCTCCTACGCTACCGGTATATAGGCGTTTCGCATTAATCCTTTGAACGCAACATGAACGTCATTCATTATCTCAAGTTGCATCTCCAATATCGCAACCGTGTCGTGCAACACGTTGCACCTTCCGTCGAACCGTAGATTCGCATTAGGGAATGGCAGAACGCAGATGACAGCAATCGCAGTAGCTCGACTGATGACAATCATCTTGAATGGATATGCGATCGATCAAGCTTTACCTTGGAGATTGCATGTTAACTTGCAAGATTCTCTCTCCTAAGATCGACTCGAAAGTGACATTTTCATCTTTTCACGTCGAAGCCGTAATTCGTCCCAAATGACACTATACTATTTTTACCTCAAGGAAAATTAAACTTTAATGATTATTGCACGAACGCTATCATTGTCGTGAAATACGTAGCGACGTATCGATATACGCGATTGCATCGCGGCGAAGAGCAGAGGTCTTTTAACAACAACACCAATCATAGTAATCTCCATTGTAATAGCCTCGACAACAAGCTGTATCATAACCAGAGAAAATGGCGGCGGTTATATCCTAGGATCCATTAACGATATATATTTTAAATGCACACACCGACTTCCGCATCCTTACACAGCTTTTCTAATCTCGCGCGGCTTACGCCGTCTTCTTGTGTTTTGACAGGTAGATACCGTGCATGTTGCAGCTATGTCATGCTACACGTCGCGCAGCACATTGATTTGTGGAGGCGCATTAGAGGCCATAGAGGCGCGCGCGAGAGAGAGAGAGAGAGAGAGGGGAGGGGATGCAGGGACAAGCACCTGTAGCAGCTTCCGAGGCTATAATTATCTTGAGTAGCCGGAATCGATCAGGCGTATTTGGAAATTGCATGGAATTGATTAATACTAATGTCTCACGCTACTGTATCTCGGATGTAATCGTGTGTACAAGCTGAAATCAAATTTGAGCCTTGGCAAACTCGTTAATAAGGTCATGCTCGTTTCGATTGTTGAAAATTAAAGGCGATATCGTTAAGTTTACGATAGGAAAGAAAGAGATAGACTTTATCCAAATTTATATCACCTTCTTAATATCGGTAAAACATACATATAAGATACAAGCTTTATGTATATTATATAGCACTCGTATAAATAGCGTAACTAGCGCAAGAAGCACGAGTTTGCATGACTGGAAGTTTATCGTAAGCACAGTATTGTTATCACAGCACAGACCGTAGCATTTGCTCTGTAATATACAACCTGCTGTGTATTCAGGTTTAGGCGGATCGAAGCGCACATAACACTATGTTGCATTAACTGCAGACGCGATTATCATCTGCGTAGACGACAATGCTACACACTGCATAGACGCGATAAATTGATCTTGATACCCTCGCGACGTATTGGACAGGCCATCGGTTTATTCAGCCGTATTCGAGAGCCGCGACTACAATCACGATGTAAACATTCCAGAAGTACCGATAAACAGCGAACGATGAAAAATGTCTCTTCATCGTATATAATTTCGAAAGAACGTAGTATTGAACGTTCAGCACGCTCAACGAAATCTCGTGATGTCAGAAATGGGAAAATGTTGTTGTCCGTCCTCGCGCCATGTAAACGTCAGTTAGTCGCAGTGTATCGATATCGCGATGGTTCTACAGTCCGATGCGCAATAGGCAAGTAGGAGATATATCGAGATTAAAGACGATGAGGCAGTAGTTAAAACCACGTCGCTACCAGCCGGATCGCTAATAATTATTATATCTAGCCACGCAACACGCGGGAATGCACTCAAACTCATACACACAAAAGCCTGAAATAATGATGATGGAAATTGCCAGCGTTGTCACATGTATAAAAAAAAGCATTATATAATTTTTAAAAAATACACACAAAAAATAGCTTTTTTCTATTTAAGAAAAATTATTTTTATTGAATTGTATTATATTAATAAAGTTACATACCTATAAAATAGATATGCAATTTTAATCCGTTTTCCTTGTGAAATAAAACGAAATCATTGAAATATAAACAAGTTATAATAATCACATAAATATTTTTATATACAATTCTTGATAATCATCTCTCTTCTCGGATAATTCTGCTTTTCAAAAATCAAACAGTCGGGTAAAATTGTAAAATTGCATTTTTCGTATATACTCGAGAATCTAAATATAGTTGCAGTGTGTTACGCACACGCACGCACGCAAAGTGTAAAATTGCTGCGCTGCAGAACTCGCAAAGTCATAACCGTCGCTCCTTTTAATTTCTTTCTATTATTGGCAATTAGAGAAAAAGTAATACCCGCATCTCTCTCTCCTTCTCTCCCCCCCCCTTCTCTCTCTCTCTCTCTCGCTTGCAGTTGTACGAGCGGAATGCATCGGCCGTTACATGATTTGCCGTTTATTTAGTTTTGCCATTAGTAGTTTTGAAATAAACTGGTAAACGCGATAAAATTACGTTCGCGTTACGCTGTGCAACTCGCATGATACATACCTCTGTCAATGTATGATTATACATAAGGCGAGAAACTTATGATATCAGTTGCAATCAAATTATCGATGATAATTGTAATTATTTCACGCCTCGAATCACATATGCATTAAAAATGTTAACGCAAAAACAAACCGATTTACATCGATATTTTACTATATTAATTTTTCTTCATTCCCCGCCATTATATATATATATATTTTCTCTCATGAAACACTTGACTCACATCGTTACGGTGATCGATCCAATTAATTGCTGTTATTAAATACTTGTTATAAATGTGCAAATTAACGTTTCATTGCGAGGCGATAATTTCGAAATATTCATATTTAAAATACAGACTATTGTTCTGTTATATTAATGACTCTCGTTCAGAGCAAACATACACCACGCTAACCCTCTCTCTCGCTTGATTCCTTCTCGTTACCACCAATCGCTTAGGTGCATGACGTGTTTCCAGCACCCGCCGCCGGAAGTACCATCCATTAAGAGCACCATGTTTAATCAGAACTCTAAAGTTTCTCTCCGGCACGGCATAATTGGTCGCTCGCCGAGAGCGAGTATTTGCATGGCGCTTTTGACTAAACTCGCGGAAGTAAAAAAAGAAAAAAAGAAGAGAGGAGAGCGCGCGCGAAGGAGGAGGAAGAAAGCGACGGGAAGAGAGGCCGTGTTTTGTACGATTGTATCGCTCTCGCTGAAAAAGAATAGAAAGGTAGGAGAGGCGGGAGAGCGCGAGAGGCTCAAGGGGTTGCGTCCAGAGTAAACATGTCAAGCACAGTGCCACCCATTAATTAGAACCCTCTCCCGCCTCGCGTCCTCCCTCCGGCTCTACGCGGGAGAAAGAACGGAGAGGAGGAAACGAGGAACAAGAGTGGCAAGTATGATGCCTCCCTCATCCTCTGTCGCGGATGTATCGTGCCAAAATCTATCGAGCCGAGAGCCGCCTCCGCGACGAATCAGATTGCATGGATGACGCGATGCTAAACTCTTCTCTCGCTCGCTGATCGCGCGACAAAGAGTTTAATTAATGGCGTCGCTCTCTCGGCCCCGTTCTAAAGTAGGCAGAGCCGTGTACGACTCTCGCAGCACCGAGACGTTCCTATTTATCCTCGAAACGTTTCCGCGAACGATTTGATTTATGGCGCTTCGCGTGTCGTTCGCGGAGAATGTATAAATTTTCCAAGTCGGTCTGTTGGTGATCACGTCATTCCTCCGCAATGAAACTGGTGCGATTCAAAATATATTGATAATTATAGTTACAAGATAATGAAAAATTCATTATGCAAACGTGAAATAATATAAACATTTTCTTGTAATACTAAAGTTTCGAATAAAATGAGTCTTTCGTTAATGCACGCGAATACTCAGAAGTATGATGTATATACACTTGCACATAAAACAAGATTTGCTAGTCGACGAAGCATGCTTGTCACAAAAAAAGTATTCCTTTATTAAAAACACTTAACTTATGGGCCGCCAAATCACAAGGGCCTCATTTATCAAAAATCGTTAGAGAGGGGGGGCACCTTCTAGTTCCGAATACATTCAACATTCTCGGATTGAATACGGTAAAGCGGCTTCCCACGCGCCTCACCTGTCCGATAGATCCGTATCTCCCAACAATTTGCGATTAAAGTACACTCGAAACCGCATACGAAACAAATCGATATCGCCCAGTCCTCGAAACACGACCGAATATTCGCCGAGACAACGGGCGGAAAATATAAAAGAGTAAGCACGTGAATACGCTGGCACAAAAGGTCGGACAATCAAAGGGCTCGCAGGACGACCGAGAAAGCAACAAAGCGAAAGGTCGATAAGTCGCGACGGACCGGGCGCTTTCGGTGGGAGTGGAAGGCAAGCGAGGGGGCAGCAGCCCAGGACGACAATATTATAGTCGTTCATTATTTCTTGAGCACGTAATTACGCTACCACGAAAGAGACCTCTCGTGAAGGCACGCGACCAGCGCGACATATGGCGGTCGACGTGTATACGCGCGAGGATCATTTCGTCTGTCTCGGTCTGTCTCGATCCCTGACTCGTGTGACAAGTCGGGAATTGACACGCAATTAAAACTCGACGACTTACTTCATTGGCCACATGATTGGCATCGAGAACAAAGATTATTGCAACTCGCATAAATGTCAAATATCATAAATTATTATTTAGCAAGGAATGAACGAAAAATTTTATCTATTTCCCCTCATCAGCGCGAGATTCGTTCTAGGTTGGAGATATTTAACGTCATTAATTAATTAACGAAGCATTATAAGTGCATTATTTGTTTAAAGGATGAAAAAGCTTGCAAGCTTTGAAATACCATAATCGTAAAATCTAGTATATCAGACTTGCATCTGAATCTCATTTGACGATAATCAAATTAAGCTTCTCTCTGGGCGGATATGTTTCCAATTATAACGCATTATTTCCATTAATAGCGCCGGTATAATTCTGGCTTAAATTTCTGGCATGATGATCGTGCGGACAAAGTGAATTAAGACAAACGGGATCAATGAGATCGCGTTATACCATCATATAATGCGCGAACTTCAGTGAACGTGTCAAATTAGGTAGCAATGAAGAAGGCCATAGAAATGCGAGTGTGGCACTTTAAGAATAATACGCTTCTCCTCGTCGCGGGTTAATGTCCGGGATCCAAAACAGGCGGAACGATAAAGTCGTTCGCGCCGTGAAAAGAGAAACACCAGCGACGGTCGGCGAGTAATCGCGAATAAGGTTGAGAGACACGATGCACGGAAAATGAAACGCGGAGAGTCGAAGGAGAGGGTGTTCGGGTTTTGTTTTGAGTTTAACGGCCCCCGACGCGGAATAAATTCCTTGGAAGGAAACCCTTTGGACCCCGAAGCGTCACGGCATAAGAGCGAGCCGTCGTCGTCGGTGTCTTCATTACTTTAATGGAGTGCGAGCGGTAAGATACGCCGGAAGCGCGGAGAGGGTAGGCGAAGAAGGAGGTAGCGTCGCCTCGAAGGATGTTATGAGATCGGTAGGATAATAATCTCGAGAATGGAACTGGGGGATCCGACGAAAACGCTAATAGTGGAAGCGGCATTCAGCCGCATCGTGAGCCTTGTTTCGCCTTTTCTTCACCGAAAATTCTTACGACTTAAGCCGTGTCTTTCGAGAAGTTAATAATGAGCGGGGGTATTTTAATGAAAATGAAGAGGCGGATAAGAATAAATTATCGCGACGTCAAAATGAAATAACGGTCAGTTAAAAAATTATTTCATTAGAAAAAGAAATATACCATTTGTGTGAATACACACTTAATCTCTATTAAAGTAAAATATCCATAACTTTATTACGATGATTTTCACTTATTTCTTTACAATTATTAAATCAGACTCTTTGACGCGCATATACATATACATCAGGCAGGATCCGGCGAAGAAATTCAATTCTCAGAACGCGGGGGAAAAAAGAAATCCCGACCCGAGACGCGGCATAGAAACGGAAATACATGAGCTTCCGGTCGATAGCTCGCGCTCTCTGGAATACCAATACGAGTATCTGTCGGTGACATATTGCCAGCATTGCCGTTACGCCGGAGCATCTCCTCGCGCGCTCTCTTCCCTCTTCAGCACTCGTTCGTTCCACCGCCACCCCCGGGGGAGCTCGCTCTCATTCCGTACATCTCTCTACATCTGCCGCCCCCTCGGCCCCTCGCCAACTGCCATTTCACTGACAGCCTCTTCTGCGAAAATCGTCTCCATTCGGATTCAAATGAGGCCTCGTTCACACCATGCCACGCGTCATATACCCCTTAGGCACTCGCGGCAGTACGACGACGAGTGAGACGAGCCGGCGGTGAGAGAGAGAGAGAGACGAAGTAGTGATTCGTCCATTGACACTCAACGCTTTATCGTTATCGGTTTCTCCCCTCCCCGCGCCTGGATTCTATTCTAATTTCGCATTTTCGTCTCGCTCGAAATGATCAAGCGACAAAGATGTTATCGAATCGCCTCGCGAATTGATCCGTGATTGGCATTACGCTTGGATATAATGTAATCGCGATTTCGAACGAGTTCAGAATTTAAATCGAAATAAGCTTCTTTTCAGATACGTAAAATCTCCAAGTTAAAATCACTCCTTCCTTGATTATATCATATATATATAGTTATACCAGTACAAGTTTTTTTAATTTAATTCATTTCAGTACATAACGGAATATTGCAGGTATATATAAAACATCATAATTCCTAGATTAATTAAAAGCACCGTGAAATGTTTATAACGCTCGCGCGCGTTACTCGGGAGCAATTATTACCCTTTTTATTTTACCACCTCCTCTCCCTGGACAGTCGCGCGCTTGTCCAGCGTCTCTAATGAATACCTAACGCGGTCGAAACTCCTCTCGCGAGCTCATAAACCCAGGAGCCTATGCTGGGAGAACAAGCCGGATGATAAAAGGCCGGACAGCAGCCTTTTTTAATTTAACATCGGCGCGAGTTTCTCTCCGCGGAGGTGTTTCGTCGTCAGACGCGAGAAGACAGACAAAGACGGGTTGTTCGCGTGTTGTGCGCACCTCTTGAATTATTTAGTTAATTTCCGGTAAGCTGAAACTCACGTCGTCGGCAAAGCCAGCCGGGTGTTTCTCCCTGGAACGCCGCGCAATTCTCCACCGCGCTTACCAACATTTCACGAGAGCAGGAAACTTGCGAAGAGTCTATAGATGACTATACACAACTATAAAGAGACGAAGGCGAGAGAGAGAGAGGGAGAGACAAACTAGAGATGAGTAGAGAAAGAGTAAAGCAAAATAGAACGCGTTAAGTATTCTAGACAACTTGCGCACTTTCAAACTTTAATATTACAAGTATATAGTAAATAGTTATGAAAGTATAAAAAGATTTTTGAATTAAGAAAACTATATTATACACAAAAATAATAAATAAATACAAAGTCATAGAAGAGAAACTGTGTGTATGTGAAAACTCCAAGTTACAATCACGATAAAATAAATTACGGAGAACCACTATAAACTACTAAGCAAGGTGATTAGAGAAGTGAGAAGGAACACGATAGAGCGCAAAACTGCACCGTAGGAGAAATAGATAATGGTAGACAAGAGATACAGAATAGCGGAGAAAGAGGAAACTTGGGGTGGAATCGCGGAAGATGAAGTAGCGAGCGGAGGAAGGAGGAGAGCAAGACAGCCGCAGCCAGTTAGTACGGTAACGGATCAGACCTAAGTACGTACTTAGTAGACCCCAAGCGCAGCCGGAGGCGTCTTAATCACGTAATTGCTCGCGAAATCCCGTGGCAGTGTAAGCGGGTGTCCTCCGTCTCTCGTGCAAAGCCTCCCTCCCTCCCTCCCCACCCCTTCATTCGCCTCCCCGTCGATCCTCCCACATCGACGGCGGTCGAAGTACAAAGTGAGCGCAAACGGCTCGAGGCTCGATATCTTCTTACTTATTCATCCGCCGTTTCGCCTTGGCAATCGAAAATTACTCGGGCGCCGGATTTCGGGGAGGTTGGATCGTCGACAGCCAAGGGGTTATACTTCCGCGGTGCTCTCTTTGGAGAAAACGCGGAATCTAATTAAAATCAGCGCTCGCTACTTTTATACCGGGGATGCTTAATGGCTATTTAAGTGAGAGATATATCCGAGAAATAAAGTAACGCGTGATTTATTCATTATTTATTCGTTATCAATTAAAATTTCTGGGATATAATTTTAAAAACGAGCCTCCTCGGATGTTTCGCTGATGCAATACGGTGCAGAAGCAAAATTTTCATACACCACAATCAGTTTTCTTAAATTCTACTTTAAATCCTCTCTACTTCTTAATGCATAATTATTTTATCTGTAAAGAATACCGCACGTAAGTGGCAAAGTGGTCTGGCAGAGTGATGTCTTCTTACTTATTCATCCGCCTTTTCGTTTCCACAGGCGAAAATTATTCGGTTTGACGGCGCTCACCGCGTAACGGATACGGAGGGTGGCAGCTACGCGCAGCTAAAGAGCGCCTTTTAGAAGCGCGAATCTAATTCCGACGAGTGCGCGGTGCTTAGAAAACGGCTGACGGCAGCACGCGGGGCTTAATTTGATCGGGGTGGCGAATTAAGAAGGCAGACAGTAAATGACTGCTGTCGCAGGAGAAGGATTCTCGGCAAGAAGAATTAATGGTTACGCAAAATAAACTCTCTCATCATTTGCAATTCGGATAGATCAATTTAAAATGTATACTACAATACTAAACTTACTACAATATAAAACTTTGATCTTTTTTTAAATAAATTCGACGAACTCGATGATCCAAATAAGATCCGGAAGCAATAAAACATATTTTAGAAAATAGATATTAATAGAAAAATGTTTCTTATTATAATTAAGGTGTCTATTCAAATCTTGTATAATTCCCTGAAAATTCCCTGATTTTTCACATATTTTTGTTCAAAATTTCAGGTAACAAATATTTAAAGATTTTTTTTGGTACAATTTCCTATAAAAGAAGTTTTTTTATTTCACGTTTTCTAATGCTTTACATTCACACAAAGAAAAAATGCAAAGCCACTTAAGTTTCATGTGTTAGATTTACAAATGTATTGAAAAGAGAACTGAATAATTTTCGTTAAAATAAAAATTTTTAACTTGCATAATATTTTTCATTTTTTATACTAAAAATTAAAAGAAAGACTATTGCATATTCAATATTTTATTAAGATTTTATGAATATATATAAACAGAGAGAGCTAGATATATGTTTAAAATATAATTTAAACTTCTAATTCACAACTTATTGACGGATTGTCTACAGCTTTCAAGATAAAAGCAAAATTATAAAAAAAAAAGAAAATATATTTTTTTTAAATTCCATAAGAATTCCTTGATTTCTCCAAGTACAAAAAAAAATCCCTGAGAATTACAGATTTTCCGTATTTTTCCAGGAAATAGACACCCTGATAATATATTGTGAAAATTCATAACTACTTCTCTCTGTTCAATAAATTAAGATTTCACGCGCTGCATACATGTAACAATGTACATGAATAATCGCGTCAGAGATCATTTCTTCGCTGAGCTATGCCCGAGCGATATTTGTACGTAAATCACAGTTTGGGTGGAGCATTGTTTCCCGTTTCCCTTCCGATGGTGATCGCGAAGAAGTGACTCCCCCCTCCTGTTCAATATTCAATAATTCGCTCGGCCACCGAACACGATATCTCAATGGCCCTGTCGTCGTTTGCTTGACCCCCATAGTGGACTCGCATAAAATATAACCGAATCAAATCGGAAGCATTACTTTCCCGGCGGGCAGCACGAAATCGAGGTTAAATTCTTCCGGTTTTCGAAGACACTCGTCGATATCTCACATTAATGACGCCATAAATACTAATGCCCATTAACAATGGCCGATTATTCCTAAGTGCATTCAACAAAAATGTAGTATTTATGGCTAATGTGGGATGTGAATGATGTTTAATAGCGGTGAACTAGATAAATGTGCGATTCATTGATTTGTGTAGAACGTGTCGTTTTGCTTGCTAATTAATCTTCATAATATCGAATGTTAACGACATGTCTGTTTACATTTGAGAGAATGCAATTTAAATCAATCTCTTACAATATCTGTTATTAAAGTTTAAATATATTCTATCGTATATATATAATGTAAATATAATTAATAAAGATACAAAATATATGTTATAAAATTAAATAAATTTTTTACTATCTTAAATTAAATTAAATCAACTAATAAAACTATATGCGGCATAGCTTAATTTTAGTAAAATAAATTTTAGCGTGCAATCCTTTGCACATATATATATATATATATATATATATATATATATATATATATATATATGTATCAAGGAACGTAGTATAAGCGTGAACTGCAAGTTGGCGACACCAGTCGGACGTGCGTCGTCCGTAACTACTTATTACGTAACATGGATGCACTATATTTATCGTAATATTAAAAAAATATATTTCTAAAATACAACGCGTCATCTAAATTTATATTAAAAAACGTTACAAATAAATTGATCAATCATTTTTGCTATCCGACGAATCACTTTCATTTGTATACCGTTCTATGCGGCAATCACCGCGAATACAAATGGTCCAATTGCAACCGCTAAGAAAAATATTTCACGTTTAACTCGCAATAAGCTCCGCGTAAAATCCGAGTGGATTGTGGAACGTGGTAGGAAAACTACGCGCAAACTCGCGCCATTTCCCCGGGAAATAATATTCCGGTGTGGCGAATGCGGATATTCGCCCGCTTGAAAACGGCGCGGCCTTACATCCCAATGGCTCTAACGTTATTTCCGACCGAGATTTGCCTGAAATTTGCTTCCGTGCCGGGACCAGAAGCCCATAAATATGTAATACCTCCCATATCGCGCGGCTCGGTTGCCCCTCTCCCCATTTTCTCCCGTCGTTCCCTTCCCCCCCCCCTCTTTCCCCATCGTCGTCATCGTCGTCGCTTTTGGTGACTCTTGCAACCCCTTACGTGTTTTTGCGAGGCTGTAGCTCGCGGCGGTATACAAGGGGAAACGCGGTAAATCATTTGTCCCGAAAGAAAGCACAATGCAATATCCCGGTCGTCCTGCTCGAGACGCCACCATCTCGTGTGTATCTCTCTCTCTCCTGCTCCCTCTCTCTCTCTCTCTCCATCTCTC
This sequence comes from Cataglyphis hispanica, assembly GCF_021464435.1. Lineage (NCBI taxonomy): Eukaryota > Metazoa > Arthropoda > Insecta > Hymenoptera > Formicidae > Cataglyphis > Cataglyphis hispanica. The sequence goes on along the minus strand of NC_065956.1, from coordinate 6,305,393 downwards.
TCACTCTATTTTTCGAGGGAATTGCGAAAGTCATAAGTCAGCCCTTATATTGCCGAAAATACTTTAAAGTGCCACTCGCCTCGCAGACTCGTATAGGCGCACCTCGAGAACGGGCGCGCTTTAGCCGCTTACGAAAGCCTAGACATGTTTTATCGCTGCTGTTAAACGGACAACAGAAGAATGACATACGGACCCGAACGGAGGTGGATGCGCTTTTGGGTGACGATTTTCGAGGAGCGCGACGCGTCCTCGGGATCGTTAAAATCGCACGGGCCCCGCCAAAAGGGTAACGCTCCCTTCGGTTATTTATAACAGACATTTCTTTTTGAGCACTTTACGAGCACGCGAATATTAGGCAAAATTGTGACAATATTCCTACAAACTTTGGCATGCCATAATCGAGATTATACAATAAATAAAGGAGGAAATAATCTGTCAAATAATATCTTTCGTTCTCTATAACACATAAATTATTTTCTTTTTATAATTTATGCGACGGTTATGGCTCTTTAAAGTATATTTTTAGTAATTATATATATATACTGATACATTAATAAAGAAATATATGATTCGTTAATTTTACAAGAAAATTAGGAGAAAAAGGAAGAACAAAAAACTGTCCATTTTCCATTTTTCTATATAAATTTCATATTACCAAATCTCTATACAATGTGTATAGATAAATGCTACTTTCCCGTCTCGAGTATTAAAGAATAATGCAAACGCTACAGCGTATACCATCGACTCGAACAAGGGTGGCGCGCATTAGACCCCCGGTAAGCTCGGCCAGGCGGCAGGAAACTCGGCATATTTTTCTCCCGGTTATCGAGGAAAAAAAAAAAAAAGGAAGGAGGACGGTAAACCGCGATCCCGAAAGCATTTCTCGACGTAACCTAAAATAATGCTCGACAGAATCGAACAAAAGCATGAATTATGGACCGAACCGCCGCCATAGATCTCGACTATCCGGTAACTTATGATACACTTCCTCTCGGCATATGTGAAGGAAAACATTGTAACGCACGTACGACTACGATTCTTTTGTAATTTAACGGGACGCGTTTTCTCCACCCGGTCGCGACCTCTCAAGTTTTTTTGCCAAGAAGAAATCCTGCTCACGATGTTCGCGAGGAGTTAACAAGACTATGCGACGAGAAAAAGCGAAAAGCCGATGATAAAGTGGCGCAAAACATTTACCAGTTTATCGCTATTATCGCTGTCGTATAAAATTCAAGCAAAGGGTTTTTTATCGATTCAACAAAACACGCGTAAACAAAATAATCTTTATTATTGATTAAAACAACAAAATTTTTTAATCAAAACAAAAATTTTTTTATTATACGAGTAAAATCCTGCCCCTCCCTTTCGAATTATGTCGCACGCATCTTATGACATCACGAATTAAATGTCTGCAAGACAAAAAGATCTCTCGCGTATAATACAACATAACGAAATGCCACCTTGACTCAATTGACGACAAATACTTGACTCAAAGTTTCTTGGAACAAGTTCGCGCAGAAATTCGACAGAACGCAACTCGGCAATTTCATCGCCGGCGGTAATTTCGCGATTGATTCGCCATTAAATTCATGGCCCTCATGAGGAATTCATCGACGACCGGCCGGTCGTCGCCGAAACTCCACGTCGGCCATGAATACTTAGCCGGCTCTCTGATGTTCCAGTCTCGATCGATTCCCATACGAGTCAAGAGTGTCCGAGGCTGTTGACCCCCCCTCCCTTTCAATCCCTTCGTCCTCCTCCTGCTCTTCCTCCTTCACCCCGTCTTCTCGCTGCTTTTCGGCCGGTTCCAGTTTGCTCTCTGCATAAACGCAAATTATAATGCCGGGGCTTAGAGACCGCTACTCTGACAAATTACAGGTTTGTTCTCCGGGCAACGGGAGATAGATTCTGTCGTTCCATCACCGTCACTTCCGTCGGTTCCGCAAACGGACTTCACACGCGAGCATGAATATTAATTCGATTTTAATCTGGCGCGTCCTCTTTTATATTTTTTTTTTCACGTCGCAACAAGAACGGCAAAAATATTTCTCAAATCAAATAAAATAATCAAGCGCAAATTAAAAGTATGGAGAAAGTGATTTCTTTTATTGTATTCCACATTAATTAATCCTTGTTATTGATTCTACGAAACACGAAACTTGGGATAATCGCGCGATCGACATTAATGAGCGTCAAATTGCAAGTTTGCCGAATTAAGCGTGCTTGATTTATCGCGCAATTTAATTGCAGCTGTATGAACGGATCCGTTTCCGATCTCCAGCACAAATCAGCGTGCATTCAGAGTCACTCCGAGACACCGGGAGATCATTGCGCTCTGCCACACGCGCAATCTCATTCACGTACACGTCGCGACGTATCCGACTTTCACGAAGGACGACGATTCCTTCGCGTAAGACGACGCCGTTTCCGTCTGCCGTTTCCAGCAAGACCGGGACGACCGGCCACGGAATTAATTGCAACGACCGTGTCTTAATTGATAACGAAGGGCATTAAGATCTCGTGCAATGCTCGCAGCAAAGGCGAAGGAAAGGATAGAAGGAGCGAAGGAAGAGAAGGAGCAAGATCCTCGACGCCGAGAAGCCCAGACTAACGGCCGCGGCTGCGAAGAAGGGGGAGGTGAAATAATGCCGGGCGCGAGAAGCCGTATTTGCATTAGCTATTCGTTTGACCCTAAAAACTGTCTGAATTGCACCGATGGCTGCTCGTAAGATGGCCTCCCGGGGTAATATCGTGGCGGATCGCGCTTCTCAGGCGTGCTCGAAATCCGAAACTCGCGAAAGCCGCTGCAAAGGCTCGCGCGAAATTAATGTCGCGACCCTTCGCCTCATTCCCGAATGGAGCGCGGAACTCGAAGAAAAAACATTGATTATCGTGAAAGAGCTTTATAGCCACAGCACGATGCTGTGAGATGTGACGTTTATCGCATATTTATTTTCTGACATTATAAAGAAATGTGCTTATATGCGTATTTAATTAGTGTAAATAATGACACGATTAAAAGCCCAAATATTCTTTAAAGCACTGATTTTGACAACTAAAGAGTTTAAGTTCCATGGAGAAAAACTCTCCATGTAATCGAAAATGTCTATGCTGAAATATTAAAGACGAACTCCCGCAAGATGGATTCAATAAATCATAGAGGAGTGGCGAATGCGCGTACCTTTTTGGACAACCATTCGTGAATTAATCAAGAAAAATATACGACTCACCGTCACGTGTCGCACTGTCAGTGATCGCAGGCATCGGGAGCTGGATGTCGATCCTTTCGTCGATCGCGTGTTGGCCACCGTCGTCGACGGTTAACGGTTACACAGCCGTGACGAATATAACTTTCGGCGTACAATGTATCGGATTTTACGAGTATCCACCTAGAAAAAGAAGAAACACGTGGTGATGGAATAGCTATGGCGAGACGGGATGGAGGGAGATGGACAAGAAAGACGATGTTGGAGCGCACTCAGATTTTATTACGTTATTTTGTTAATGCAACGAGCGAGCAGTGAGAGAGAAAAAGAGAGAAAAAGAGAAAAGTGGTCCACGTGTCTCTCGAATGTCCGGCCACGAAAAATATTATGTCCCTCGGTCAGAAAACGGGCCATGAAATCTTTTTATGCTTTTCGCCCTGCAATCCGCAAAATTTCACCTATGCATCTTTTTCGACTGATATTGGCATAGAGTGGTTTTGAGCGATGTTAAGCGATACGACATGTAATATAAAGCACTGTGATACATAAATATAAGATAATTCTATCTCTCTCTGTCGACATTATTATAATAATGCAATATACATAATCGTTAATATAAGAAATTTTAAAATGTTATATTTTTTACAATAAAACGTAGGAAAAAGAAATTTGTCAAGAAAGATATTTAAGAAATTTCAAATTATACGCAATTGATAGTTATTTAATTTTAAATTTAATTGAACTTTTTAATAAAAAAGAAAAAAAGAAAATGTATATATATATATATATATATATATATATATATATATATATATTTTATGACAGTCTAGAATTAATTATTGAAATTTATGTATATTAGCGATTTTTTTATCAGGAGAAAATCATTCATTCTTTAATTGAATTCTCTATAAGAGCGTGACTTTGCCTCCAAATATTTCCTCTTAACGCTATCAGATTGCATAGTCTCTATTTCCCTTTTTTGTTTTAAAGCGATAGCGGTGGCGTACCACGTACAAGCAAGGTTAATAAAGAAACCGCAGCACACGGCGCCGACAATAAGACACTGATAAGCGGAAAATATGTTACGGCACGGTATAAATATTAACCGCTATCGGCGAAAGAAGCCGTAAGCAGTTGCCGCACGTACACAATTTTTGCCACGATGACGTTTTTTCGCGATTCGCGGAATCTCATTGCGGAAAAAAAAATTGCATCACACACACACGACTTAATGCCATATATTGAGAAAATGATATCGCGCGTAAGCTCCGATCAATATAATAATGCTAAACATACAGACATTACAGATCTGCGTTAACATCCGCGATGTTTCGGTATTTAACTATCGACTAGTCTTGTTTGTCTTAAGACATTTTTTGAGAAGGTCACGCGTGAAGACTACGCGTGTATGTCAATAAATACACTCAGAGAGATATTTTAATAATAATTTTTGTCGCGCTATAAATTAATGAATACAAATGGCATGCCCTTTCCGCCCTTGCGCGGAGGATTTGACAGCACAGGATGACATCTATCATATTTCAAACTTTTAATAAAATTAACGTAATCAAATCACATTCTCGGCATTTTTAGAATCGCGTGAAATGGATTTGGAAAAATATTTCTCAAAAAAATATATCTTCAAATTTATGGTACAAAAAAGAATTGATCACGCAAATAATAATCATTTCCTCCCTCTTTCTCTTTGATATGTGCCATCACCAATATGATTTACACATGTAAAAGATATCTTGAAAGTGTAATGTAAATCGTGCTATGGGAAACTAACATTCCTAAGAGTGTACGTGTCATATCGATTCTCTGCAGCGGAACATGTACATATAATAGCGACGGTAGCCTCAGTGAATTCCTTGCATGAGTCACGGGAAGTACCAGTACGTCTCTTACTCCACTTAGGGCCGGATAATAATCACGCGATCGCATAAAGTCGCGAAGGCGCTTTATTTTTCGCATATTTTTCAACGAAGAAGTCTATACATAATAATTATAATAAATTATTTTGCATAGAACTTGCGCATATAATACGTGTCGAATAAATGTTTTCGATTGGAAGACGCGTATTATTGTTAAAGCCGTAATAAATAAATTTGAATAAGCGCAGATACACAATGTATTATGTATGTATATTTTTACCACGTGCAAATTAGATATTTCATAAGAAATCGTGAACTGTAATTAATCATTCTCTGTATAATTTCATTTTAAGTAATCCGCGTGAAGAAGCGTTAATGACAAATTAAAGAATCTATCTAAAATACTTGGAACGAAATAAATTCGATGTGGTGATCGCAGAAAACTCAAACGACATCATGCTATTAAATTTATATGAATCGTCAGTCGATGCGATTCGTCGCGCTTGTCGAAACGTGACGGCGAGATCCGTCACGAACTACCATTACCCTCTATACATACAGTCTACCGTCTAGAGATATACTAACAAAATGTCAAATTAGAAAAGCGTTTACGTCGCGCCGACTAATGGTTTTCCAACGAGCACGAAATAAAGCATTGTACGAGATAATTCGACAGCCGTAAAAGCACGTGGCCGCATCGTTAAGAAACACGTCATGTATACCTGCGACGAGATAAAAGCGAGTTTACATGTTTACCCCATGTATTTACATATTGCGATAAAGCTCGGTGTGCAATGACATTGTGTACATGGGAAAAGACGATACATCATAATTCCGGGTTGAAGATCGAATCAATCACTTGCCCCTGTGTATATGCATGTAAAGTAGCACACGTGGTTACACATACTTTGCCAGATGAAAGAGGTATATTAAAGAAATATTGATTAGAATATTTTGATAAAAAAAATATTAATTCTAAAGAATGTCAAATTATTATATCGATGTCATTACACAATAAAGCTTTTTAGTATATGAATGTATATATATTTAATCTATATGTCGAATTATACTGCGATAAATTTTCTGCAAAATGGAATGTAAATGCGCGAAGTGCGTTCCCTTGAAAATAATATTGGTAAACCGATAAAGTACAACGAGGCAAACCCTAATCGGCTCCCCTTTCAATTTTTCAATCCCCGTTTTACGTTTCGCGACGCGTTTTCCACTCGAAAGCGCACGATAAAAGATCCACAAAGCGAGTTTGAAATTGCTTTGCCGGAAGTTTCGATAGTGAATCATACGCGCGAAAAATGCACTTTTTCTATATTCATACAAAAAATATATTGTATATAAAATAAACGTATGTAATAAATAATAAATATAACTGTGTATGTTAAATTTATAATTGTGTATCATATATATGTATTATATGGTATATACATATATATATTTGTGTACGTATATATATATGTATATATATAAAATTTTATTTTCCAAATAAAGTTATATAATAATATAATTTATTTTCCTTTCTGTGACAAGTTTTCCAATGTGTAACACAACTGTTGTTCATGTGTAGAAAGGATGAAGGAAAGGTAAAAAAAATGTAATATTTAATATATCACAGTATTGATAAATGTGCACTCCACCTTGGATTAATAGCCCAATTTCAAAATAACTCCGCATGATGTAACTGGATTAAATGTAAACAAGTTGTTGAGTGGAGCATGTTTCAGCGATGCTGCCTTGATTATTTCTTGAGCCATGACACCACCAACAATAGAACAAACTGGACTGAGTTGTGCATATAGATCACTCCTGTGATTACAAAAATATATCACGTCATAATAATAAATTAATTTTTTAAATGAGTAATGTATGTGTACCAAATTCTACATCATATACATACTCTACTAAATGATCTATTTTGTCCTCCAATTCATATTTTTTAATAATTGCAGAAGCTTCATTCTTCAGATTTTCACAACCTCTTTCACTAGGCAACGGATCTTCTCCATACTTTTCACGATAATTGAATAATACTAAAAAAGAAAAAAAAATAATTAGTATTATTATTTAAAATACTTACTAAATAAAAACTTTTTCACTTTAAAACATACTTAACATCATGTAATAAATCTCTTCCTCTCTAACTAAAGATGATTTTGGAACATTTAGGATAAATTCAAAAGGTACAAATGTATCAGTACGCTTTTCATTAACTATTATAGTTTCAATCTTTTCTTTTCCCTCAGGTTCACCACCTTCTGGTATTTTAACTTTTTTTTGTTTTGTAACATCTCTGAAAAATTTTCCATTTGTTCAAATTAAGAGATTAAGATCTTATTATATCAAACATCAAGTTTATAAATATAAAGATCCATACTCTCCATATTCATGTTCTTGTAAATCTATAAATACATATCCAAGTGCTCCCCATACATCTCCAGCAAAAAATTTGACTTTCTGTTTTCTGCAAGCTCGGTTAATTCTTTTTAGCTGCGTGATGGTACAATGTGTAGCACATACCACATTAAATTGTCCGAAATATTCATCAGGTTTATCATCAACTTTATCTGAGTCTGCATTAACATTAACCATAGAATTTAAATTTTGTGCTCTTGATAATGAAGCTTCAGCTTTCTAAAATATACAACTATTTTAATAAGCAATTATTTGCATTGCAGAATGTTGTATATATATATATATATATGTTACTATTTAATGTTTACATTTTTTCCGATATCTTCTTTTGGTATAAAAAACTGTGAACATCTATCTAATTCCGTTACATTTCTGTGATCTAAAAATGTAACAGTGTTGACTCCTGCTAGAATAATGTTTTTAGCGATCTCTGCGCCAAAACCATCCAGTCCTATCAAAAGAACTTTCGCAGCCCGCAATCTTTAAAAAAAATATTGAAAAACATTTAAGAAAAAATAATGATATCCTAACTGAAATGCTAAGACGTACAAGAGCGCGCTATACTCTAAAATATTTTACTTATTCGTTAGAAAACATAATCGACAATCAAAAAATGTATTTCATCCATTTTAAAGATCTTTGACATGTGTATAATGTGTATTATATTCTTAATTCGCAATTTCACAAAATGCCGGTATAACAAGTAGGTATCAATCAGAATATGATAGTAAAACTTACCGTTTCTGTGATTCTAAACCCCACAGACGTAATTGTCTGTCGTACAATTCGGCTTCGTGATCCGTTAATTCTTCCGCCAACTTATTCTGATCCACCATCGTGAAAATGTTTATTTATCGCTATGAAACTCTCTTTTTACCGCCAAAAACGTGTTATAGAACTTTTCTATAATCAACTAATATGGCGTCGTAACTCACACGTATTTCACGCATACATTGACATTTAGTTCCAGATGCTGTCGCATTCTACAGGCGCGCACCTACGTCATAGAATGAATAAATGTTAGGTTGGAAACACAGTGACAGATAACTGGCTGTGTTTGGAAAATTCAATTGAACATCTGTAGTTGGTATATACTTCTAGAACTACCAATCACGTCTCTTTTTCAAAAGTATATAAACAACCGTATATATGTATTTTCCGAACGCAATCATTGATTGTCACGTAGTTTTCATGTAAGTTTACATGGTGCGTATGTATATGTGTATTTTATTGACAGTACGTCATATAACGAGAGTATACGTATACGAATGACTTAAATACTGTCAGTATATGCGATTTTCCATAGAGTGTATCCTCAAATTTTGATAAATATAACAAAACGCGAAAAGTATCGCATCTCTGTGTTTATGTCAAATGCATCAAATTTTTATCCTCTAATAATAATCCAAAAAAACATGCGCGGAGACAGAGGTTATATGCGTTAATTACAAGTTGACACAGTTCGATCAATCGACATATATTATATATCAACAATCGAATGACGCATATTAATGAAACAATGAATGTGAGTACTACAATAGGATTCACTAGTCTCGAGCAAAAGGCAAGAGTTTATTTACTATGCCTTCAGTATTGTGACATTTAAAGAAGCTATACTAGCGCCCCCGTGAATTGATAAGGCAGGAGATCAACAAAATATTTTCTTCAAAAAATATATTATTTAAATTATTTGAAAATTTATTTTGAATTTCAAGAATATATATATTTGGACTAAAATTGAAATAAAAGTTGGATCATTCACAATTGTTGCATTATTTTTAAATTGTAAAAATATTGAATGCTTTTTTTTGTTGATATTTTACAATCTATCTCATACAATAAATATTGTATGTATAACACGTATTTATTTAATATAAATATGGCATTTTCTATATTATTTATTATATTATATACTCAAATCTGTAACTAATTAAAATTGTATATTAATTATCATATAGCCGTAAATATCGACTGTTATCGTTGAAAAATATAGACAACAAACGTAATCAAACTTACTATGTACTAAGAATTATCTTTGCCCCTTTAACCCGAATGTTGCGAAAGCTGACCTTGATGGCATAAGTGTTTAAATCATTTTAAATCTCATAATGTCTGCCTACATGCTGATAAAAGTTAATTACATGAAATACATCATTCTAATCAGCTATTAATTGCTTCATATAATTATTTTAAATATGTACTATTTAGAAAATGTCTACTATTTCTCTAGTATTCTTAAATTTATACTATTCAGAAAATATTATTTCTTGTTTATATATCTACCTTTTATAAAATTCACATGAAAAATAAATATCATTAAAGATAATGAATAAAGTGGAAGAGGAGCACATTGAAAAGACATTTATCTACAAATTTCCAACATGCACTACAAATCAAGAATATACATTGGAAGTTCCAATAAAAATACCATATCATGGATCCATAAGAGAATTGATGCATCGTATAATGTCATCGTTCAAGCTACCATGTTATGTAGAATCAGACTTATTAGAAGCTCTACAACGTAGTATCAAAGAGTTTACGCTGCAGTTTTATGATGATAAGTCAGAAAAACTTATCGAAGCTGCTAAAACAGGCAGTTTGGATTTAGAAGACATAATTAAAAATTGGGAGAAGGTATACAAACAGAAGACAGTAGAATACTCTGATCCTATTGGAACCACAGATGAGGAATTATTTGCAGCAGCTTATCACAGATTAGTACATTCTCCATCTTTAGAACCAATTTTGCAAGCAGAGCACAAATTTGGACGGGATGTCACTGAAGTAATTCAAATGAGAAATACTGACTATGAGCATCTCACACAAAAGTTGGTAAAAGTTACAGTTTCTGTCTATATTTCTCATTTTTTTTAATGTATATTTGTGTTAAATGTATATTCTTAAAAAAATATGAAAAGTAAGAAATAAAAATTATTTATGGCTTATAGAATCTTAATAAGAAATAATTGAAAAAAGGAAAAAATAATTTTTCGTGTAAAAAAGAATTTCTTTATAAATTCCAGACAGACCGACGAAATGCGCATTGCTGTCGAGGCTCTCGAGGCAGGATCCACCGAAAAATCAATAAACGATATGGCAGGTAGACATTTTGAGGAGCAGAGCTTATTACAAGGTTACTGGGGATCTAGAGTCGATGCTTTAAGATTAGATCAACGGCGACAGTATCGAAATTGGATCATGAGGATGCTCGAGGAACAACAAACTAGTATGATACCCACACCGGTGTATGTTATTCTTTTGCGCATTTTGATTTTAATCAATGTAATAAGACTTAAAAAATCATATTAGAGTAAAACAATTTATGTATTTTACATTTTTTTTAACAGTGGTTCGCCTATGATACCATTGCCACCATTACGTCCGGCTTTAGACAAATTCGTGCATAGTGAAGAAAAACATACGACCGATTATCCTCTATTGGAAGAAAGCTTTACGATACATTTGGGATCGCAGATGAAACAAATGCATAACATACGTATATTGACCGGAGATGTGCTAGACTTTTGTCGCACGAAAAATAGCGAATCTGGGTATCTTGTAATAATTTTGTCTTAATCATTAATATGCAATATACCAAGTGAATGTCTTCTTCCTCTCTGTGTCAGACAGTTATAATAGAAAATATATTAAACTTAGGATGGATCCAACGCCGCAAAGATTGCAAACAGCTTTAGGATTATATTCGAACGATTTGTGCGGATTAGTTCTTTTAAGTGATAATCATTTAGGCAGTTATTCCGGAATAACGAAAGGTATATTTTAGAATGTAATAAATCGTTCATCAGCAGTCCTAAAAATTTTTTTACGGCGTCAATAACATGTTAAAATACTATTATTGCAGAATTATGCTCGATATGTCAGTTAACGACAGAATTTCATTTCCCGCCGATCGATGAGCAGTTGGAAAAAATTAAGGAAGACGTGAAAGATGCCGTAGCCTGGAGACAAGCGCATTACAGAGAAGGAAGTGATCCTCATGTAGGTGACATTGTTAAAAATTTGACTTGAAATTGATAGTTGTTACATATATATAATTATATATATCGTATAGACGAAAAAATCCACGACGAGTAAAAGCTTGCAAACGGGCGATGTTTTTATCACGAGACATTCCAATTTAGCACAAGTTCACGTAGTATTTCATATGGTGGTGAATGACTCTTTAAGATCTGGTAAATGATCGTATTTACAATCATAAATTTTTCGTTTTAAATGCGATTTATATACTTGATATATGATTTATATGCGCTTAATTTTATTAGGTGATATCAATTCAAGGCATCCCGCTATTCTGGGACTGAGAAACATTTTGAAGACTGCGTGTTGCAACGATGTGACGACACTAACAATACCCGTGCTACTTGTCCACGAAATGTCAGAGGTAATATATCGCACTGATAACTCAAGCAAATAATTCTTAGATAATTAGGTGAAAATGTAATTGATCTGCATCGATATGACGGGCATAGGATATGACGGTCGCCTGGTGCACGAAGCGAGCAGAGCTAGTCTTCAAGTGCGTGAAAGGTTTCATGATCGAAATGGCGTCTTGGGGTGGAGCCGAGCTAAAGAATCTCCAGTTTCTCGTGCCAAAAGTATGCTCGGAGCGATAAGAGTAATCTGTCAAGGTTAAAAAAAATGTAAACATGCCGATACCGTTGTTATTTATTGCTTGCAGGGAATGTCGGAGGAGGTGTTCGGAACATTAGCTACAATGCTGCCCAGCATATTTCGAGTATCAAATCCGCTGGTTTTTAAGGCCACCAGCACCCCACAAACCCCGAAAAAGTAAATGATTCTTGCCTCTGTTATCGTTGCGCATACACGCTCGCATAGGAAATATTGCAATGTTTATTATTATATATATATATCATCGCTCATATGCAATCGCAATTATTCATTGCAGCCGCGAAAAAGATACGAATGTGAATAAATATCTTTTAATGAGTTTTTTGTTTATACTACTTTCACACAATTAATTGTCCGCCGAATCAACCCGCAATGCCAAGTTTTTCATCAAATATTTCGGAATTCATATTCGATATATCAAAAGCAATGTATATTTTATTGCTCTTATATTATCTTTTAATGGAATTAGTAAAATATTAACTTCATTTTTTTGTATTCTATTTCTTTATCTAATATTGATTTCTCACAGAATTATATTAAACTATTAAAAATTATTTAATAATTACATAATTATTTGTCTCTATCTGCAAAATTTGTTGAATATAAAAAATTTAATATATTTATATAAATATATGCATTTAAAAAGAGAGGATCGCAGAATTTGTTAAATAATTTCAATAAAAATAATCGAATGACAAAACGAATATGAGCAGCATTATCGCCGTTAGACGCGAGACACAGAGAGCGAGGTTTATCGCTTTTAACCATATTTTTATTTTCGTAGCAGAGAAGATATGTTAACAGCATTTCGGGCGCGAGTCTCATCGCGAGATGCAACATTAACTCATCTCTCCGCGACTCTCTTCTAACGACTCATAAATTTCGCAAACTCGGAGATACCGTTCCAATGATGTTTAATTGAAAAAATATATGCGATTAAGTGTAGCAGAGAGAGAGAGAGACAATCGCCGACCAGCTGCCGCAAATCGGTGGATTTACGTGCGCGGCATCGCTTCGTAATCGCCAATTTATCTGAAAGCGGTACGTTAGCCTCGATGAATTTGAACTTCTGACCGAGGACAAATTAAATTTAACGCTCGGCGCTGACGCGCGAAGTCGTTCTGTTAAAAAATATTTGCTTTCGATGCGTAATCGATCGTGCAGTCGAGATTTTTTACCAAGATTTATCGAGCTTCATCGTAAGAGATAAAATATACAAGCAGTTAAACATTTTTATTAACTAAATTATTCAATAACACGAAGGAATTAATTATTAATTCATATACAAATACGAAGCAAAAAACAGTGATCGCGTTGTTAATATAACGAAACAATTTTGTTTATCAATGAGATTACACTGGTCCATTGGAGGAAGATTTTAGAAAGATAAGGCGACAAATGTGATTTCACTATAAGATAACGGGTATGCAATTATATTGCCGATCGAAGCGTGGAGTGCGTTATAATATACAATTGACTCTTTTATCCCCCTCTTAATTCGACATTGCAATCTTCAGCAGAGAGTGTCGCGGATGAATTCGTTGCCATTCCATCGAATCGCGGTGTAAGAAGCATAGTTCAAGCTAGGTGGTCCCGGTGGTGCGGTCGGGTGCATCGAGAAATCGGATCGCTCCAAAAAAAAGTATCGACTAATCAGATACCACCTGGCATGATGTGGCTCGGATCGCTCATGTTTTTGGCCATCGCCGTTTCATTCATCTCGGCGACAACGGTGGTGGGTTTTTTCCGCGATGTTTATTATTTTTTCGACGGAACACTCGGTGACATACTCCCCGCTTGTATCGCGAATATCATCTTCCGGTCGCGTTTATCGCTTTCTTAAATTTTGCGCTTTCTTGCGGGAGAAATCGCCATTCGCGATGTAAATTATGTTTCTATAAATTCATACTCTAAATTTATATTCTGTGCGTGCTAGACATTCTCTTTTTCTATTTCTAATAGAAAATATGTAAACTTTACGTCGGTTTCAATATTGTTGAATCTTATTTGATCGTATATGTGTTCCAGTAACAATCGGAGATCGTTTTGTGAATGAGTTAAAATTGCTTAATAAACTGTTTGCGTTGCAGGTCGACTTGTCATTTCATAAATTAAAAAAAGAAATCTTTTTTGTGAAAATGCAATCGCAGTATAATAATCTAGAAGGAGTGACAGACCTTATTTTGAAAGGAAATGAGTTTGACAGTTTTCTAGATTGCTCCACTAATTTAAATAGTCTTAGAACGCTGGATTTGTCCCAGAATCATCTTCAGCGATTCTTTTTCCTATGCAAAGACGAATATAATCTGCAAGTGTTAAATGTGAGCCACAATAAATTGGAGTATATCGATGACAATGCTCTCAATGATCGGATACCAAAGTTGAAGATATTAGATCTCTCTTTCAACAAACTCACTGTCGTCAATGAAACCATGCTACAATATTTAACGGTAATAATACATTTAATGAAAGCAATTTTCCTTTTACGGGTACTTTTCGTAAAAATTGTACTAAAAGTTTTCAAAGTTCGTGATCTTAACAAAACGCAACCGATTAAACTTTTTTTTAGGATCTCGAATATCTATCTCTATCCCATAATCCTATAAGAGATGGGATACATGAAAGCGCATTTTGGAACTTAACGGCACTGAAGCATCTTGATCTGAAGAATATATCCGCACCCTACTTCTCATCCGTCTTCTTCAAGACCTTGACGGAGCTGTCAACCCTCGATCTATCCTGGAACCCAATCGACACGATACCTCTATTGCCGAAAAATTTGCAGGAGCTGGATTTATCCGGCACGCAAGTGATAAATCTTGAAAAATTGTATCTACCACAGTTACGAGAACTGAAGCTAAATTACATGTCGAACTTAACATCATTCGTCCTGAATGAACTCGAAAACCTCACTAGTCTGGAGATATTATCAATGATCGGTTGCAGACGATTAATTCGGCTTAGTCTTTGGCCGCAATTTGGTGTTGTGCTACCTCGGTTACAGCGTCTCTCGATAAAAGAATGTAGCCTTGAAACCCTGGGTATCGAGCTGCGTGCATTGCTGAAACGAACACCGGTCGTCGAACTGGAGAACAATCCCTGGAGATGCGACTGTAAATTAGAATGGATCAGTCTGTTAAATTCGAGCAGAAATCTCAGTCAAGATATCAGGTGAGCGACAGAGAACGATGTTATTCTCAGTTGGTACAGTATCGATTAAAAGTAGAGTAAATTACGAAGATTTTATTGTGTCATCATTTTATTTCGCTTTCTCTCATTTGAATTATTTAAAATATTTTTATTACTTATTACACACAAATTTCTATCTAGAGTAATATATTGTGAAATAAAATGATAATAATATTTGAATCTTGCCATTACATGCAGCTTCATCTCCTTGCCTTTAGATGTCTCGAGAATTCTATGAATTAAAGTTCTTTTCATGAAAATATTTTACTAAAATAATAAGCTTAAGCCAATTAAAGTTTTATATTCAGATATAGATATAACCGTCATTATAATCTAACTTTATTTTATAGCATATTAAATCATTAAAAATAACAAAAATACAAATATCTGTTATATGTACAACAGATGCTACGCACCGGATCAACATCATGGCAAACTACTTGCTGAAATACCAAACTACGAGCTGGAATGCGAATACGACTCGTCAATTCTTTATCCGATCCTGTGGACATGTCTCTCGCTAGTAATTGTTTCACTAATCATCGCCACGATTTTAGTCTTCCTCAAACGACCAATAAGTCACTGGAGCTTTAAGGGAAGGAACGGGGATACTGTCACGTACAAGAACGTCGTTGAATCGAACAATGATCTGGTCCGAATATTGGCTGTATCCGAGGCACACGAACGCAACGAAGAATGAAGCAGACAAATTTAAGAGAAAGAATACACAAGAATATACGGACAATTATTCGGCTTCATCGTAAACATTTTATCGATTTTTTGGAAAAATTTTGTCACAATATTTACTTTGAATAATATAATGTAGCATTGTTAATGACAACATAACGTAAAATGTCAATAAGAACAGACGTTGATGTATATAGATAGCTAAATATCTTGCAAATAGCAATCTAAAAATTACTATTTGCAAGATATTAAAATTTTCGCCCGCCTGATTAAGATTAATTCCAGGATTATATCATTAAATAACAAATTACTACACAATCAAATATATATTGTAGCAAACACTAGAAAAGTCTCTTATGCCACGCTCTGTAAATTCGAAAGACCATGTGCCACGGATTGGAGTATTCATAGGGTATTCCCAATGTTCGATAATAATGCGAAACTCTTCTGCGGTCGAATAAAACGTCTTTTTTTTCTGTCGGTAAGAATCGGCATGTTTTAAAAAACCCTTTACCTTTGTTCCACGCGGCGCGCCCGTTGCCGCGGCACAAAAGAAAAGCGGATACAAAGAACGCAATGGCTCATTTGCCCTGAATGACGGCAAGATCCTCTTCCGCGTAACAACGTGGCAACGCGTAGCTGAACGCACGAATTATCGTGCGTGGCATCTTGAGAACGCATAACTAATTGAAGTTCTACGAGATTCCGCCGCAAAGAGTTCAGTCTCCGGTTGAACCTCTTCCGAACGATGAGCGAAAGAAGAAGCTCTCTATACAGTTTCTTTAGAATCGAAGTCAACCTTGAATATGAGCTTTATTCTGAGACATTACATACTTTAGAATAGAATAAAAGATACTTCTTTCAAGTACTGTTTACGTGTTCCTACTTCGAAAAAGAAATTAATGATCGAATCAAAGATTTTTTAACGGCTTGATGCAAAATATAAAAAGAAAATTATCCTTTGTAAACTCGTTACAGTTTTACGACTTACACATTATAATGCACATTGGAAAACTATCAAAAAATTTTTTTTTAATGATTAATTTCTTTTTAGTTTATATTTTTATATTTTTCAACATAACGACTTAAATCTCAATAAACATCGTGATCGATCCAATATCAGATATTGGTATGCACGATACTTCGATCGTTGATGAAACGTTAAGGTGCAGGACGTTACGCGCTCCATTCTAGGAAGGGGCGCAATATATTGGCGTGTTATACGATGAGCCAGCAAATGGTGCTATGAAGATCGTCAGTTTACGTGACGTGCACCGTGATCGCGTGCGATGTAGCGATCAGCCATTGTATCGAGGTATGATCTTCCTATGGGAGGCCTATATTGGGTTACGCCCGAGCAGAAAGAGAGGCCCCCATGGACAAGCATGCCCGGGGAGTCACAACATGCAGAAGAGAGGAGCGCAAAAAATCATTGAAGAAGATGCGCCGCGGTGTGCCGGGAACGGAAGCCCGCGATTACAATAACTCTTTACGTGTGAAGGTACGCCCGGCATAAATGTGCAATTGTCCTCTTTAACTCTACACGCCTTTTTTTCCATATACCACGATTAACCCGTCAGGGTGCGGTAAATTTCGACGCCATTTCATCTCTTGTTAATCTAGTGATTAGATGTTTTTTTTGTTCATATTCTTTAAAAATTTTACGAAAGTGCTTGGCAAAACCTCAACTCACTATGTTATATTATAATAGGTTTTCGTATATATATTATTTTAAAAAGCAACACGTAAAACTATGTCAAAATTTCCATGTAAAAATTTTTTAATTTTATCTGATTTTTATTTATATGTGGGACCTACACACATCATACATTATTCTTAGATCAATTTATCTGAAAAGTCGTACGATTCGAATTTAATTTAATTTTCATTACATAACAATGAAAATATTCGCTGCTCTGCGTATCACATATCCCTTACATGGAACATCAATTTGAATCAACGAGAATTCCACATGTTTTCCATCCGGCGTACGGATAAAGCGATTGAACATTGCGGAATATTTTTTTCCATCGTGCCGGTGAGGGAACACAGGGGTTGAAGGGGAGGTTTTGGCGGCAAGAGAAAAAGAGAGAGGAGGAGGAGGAGGTGAGCGATAGAGGCTCTACCCTCCTCGCGCGGCGGTGTCGAGTATCCGTAATTCGAGATTTCGTGCGAGCCAATTTGGCGAGAGCCAGTGGAAAAATAATACACCGCCTACCAGCACGAGATATCGCGAGAGCGTGCGGAGGCGAATTTTAACGGTCAAACGGCGAAACACGTGGGGGCGAGCCGTGTCGTGGAATATCGTGTTTCGGACCGTGAAGAGAAGATCCTATATACCGTAAGACGCCTCGCTCCGGCGTTTTGTTGGAAAAACAGCGTGGGCGATATTGCCCGTACCCGATGACGGTCGAGATACTTGCTCCCAAGTATTTAGCCGAACGAGGCGATATATATCGACACCTTGGGACAAACAATATCCTTGTGCTTCGCAACTCGAGAGGGATAAGTGTCTTGAGTAAATTATAAATTGTGATAAATTAATGCGATAATATTTGATACTGAAATATAATAGATACTGAAAAATACACTTATTCTAATAAAATTCATTAAAATTTACTGCACTCTTTATATATAATTTAAGTGTTGATTCTTAATTAATTAATCAAAGACATTCCATGTATCTGAATAAGTTAGATAATTTCTTTTGCGAAGTAGGAACACGTGAACAGTTAGATTTAATTTTTCCTTTGCTTTTTACACATGTGAACGTGCATATACATATTCTTCTAAACGACAGAAAAATTTCCCGAGGCGCGCACTTTGTTAATCAAGCGCACAGCTGACTTAGCGCTCGGCGAAACATATTTTTATAACAACCCTCTACATTACGATTCGTTAAGCCAGCGTCTGTATTAACTAAGCTAATCCCTTAATTACGTTCCTCGTATTTCTCCTCTCTTCTTCTCTCCCACCCTTCCGGCAGCGACTCTCACGCTTCGTGCATCATCCTTCACTTGGTAATTAAAGAATTTGATGAAATCCCGCGGACGTATATACGCGGAAAAACACACGGTGAACGCATTCGCAAACAGGTAACTTTCGCACGCGTTATATATAGCATGATATACAATATTGTTGCTTTCAAGTCGCCGCATAATATACGTCACACGCTCAAATATCACACTGATTCAATTAACGTAATCAACGAATAATTATCAGTCACTAGAGAAAGAGAGAGAGAGAAAGAGCTCTATTTCGCACATTTAATAATAACAGATATTATGATGTGGCAAACACACGCGAGATAACTTTGATAACATTATATTTTAATGAGAATATTGCTCCATTCATAAAACGCATCATTCGCGAACTAACTTCGAGCCTCTTCAGCAACTTTAATATACAGGTGACACAGGGTCTTACAATATTATATTGCATATATGCTGACAGACATCTGTCCTCGTTAAACCATACTGCACTTACAGACGTGCATCCAAACGCGCGTTTCGCATCGACCGAAAACAGCCGCATGCCGCGGAGCGATTTTCGCCAGTGGGGTTTTATCTGATTAAACCGACGTAGAAACATGGGGTTATACGTGTAAGCTTTCCGAGCCTGTGTCTATGGGGAGAGAGGCCGAACAAATGAATAATGAAAATAAAACCCTGGTGATGCTATCGGTAAGCACCACGGGATTACGTACGCATCAGCGCGCCCGCGATGAACTTATATTATGGAACCCTCCGTGTATGTACGTGTTGCACTACACGCCTGTTAACGCGCGCGCTCCCGTGCGTGAGTGCGTGAGTGCGAGACCGCAAAAGGAAAGCAAGCGGCTTTTTTGCGCCTAAGAGTTTGGCAAGTTTCTCGCACCGGGATAAGTATTTAAATGAGGAGACGACACAAAAATGCCTCACACACTTAGGTAGATTTACTTAGGTTGTAGTGATTTGTTACCACGAGAAGAGATATTTATAACAATATTTTGTGCAAATAAAAATTTTGCAAAATGCTCTTTTTTTATGCATTCAATGCAATAGAGTTATCTCTGGTTTTATGGAATTATTCTGTGTGAATTTCTGTAACGATCCCATCCATACTTAAACTATAAATAATAAAATTTTTACATTATTTTAGATCGTTATTTCATCAGATTAATATGAAGGAAGATGTAGCAAAAATACAATGGAAAATAAGACGAAATATGACAATGACCCTTACTAGGGCGTTCATTCACAATTGTGTGCGCGATTGTCGTGTGTAGATACTTTTGAATAGTCATCTTTTGGGTAAAAGACAGACTGCGTGCCTGTGGGGTGTAAGTATCACCAGCCGCAATAGTTGCCAAATGTGTGTCGGTCGTTCGTCGGAACACGCCGATTATGTCGAGGTGTGAATTTACGGACACGGCCAATAGCTGATCGTGAGCACAAAGGAGCGGCCCCACGGGCCAAGCCGCTTACGATCAATACCTCGATCTTTCGATCTCGTCGCGTTCGGTCGTGAGAGTGTCCATTCCGAGCACAATGGTGAATGGGCGAAAAATACGCTTTTTAAATACTCACCGGTTACTCGCCGACCTAGAATTGACCAGGACTTCCGACAAGTAAGTCTCCGTAAGTTGGGGAAAGGCACGTTTCATGCACAGGATAATATCGTGTTATCTGTCGCGTCGAAATTTAACATCTACTTTTTGCCATTTAAAAATTCTGCTCATCTCTTATTCCAAGAATCTGGCAAGTCTCTGCAAATAGAAAAAATAACACACTTTTATATGAGGAGAAGGTTTTCGAAAGTTTTTCTCTAGACAATTAAAACTGATGATTATACTATTCAACATTTGAAATTTATTTTAACAATAGTGCAGTATAGCAACAATAAGATAAATAAATGATAAATGAACAATCTCTGCAATATGTTTCGAGTAATCAGTTTAAAAAATCCGATCGAATTCGGTTTCGATTAAAAATCAGGATTTTAGTTTCATTTCGGTTTTGGCAAAATTGAGAAAAAATTGAATACTAGCTTTCGGTTTCGATCAAAACTAAAAAAAAAAAAATGGTTACGGTCGGACACTAGATCAGTTACAAGAGATAAAGATTGTGGTGACTCTGGTCTTCAACCCAGAAATAATATAACAAAAAGGTATAGTTATTTTCACTTGTCCCCTTAAATAAATATTCAAGGAAACCGAAACGAATCGGACGGTAATCCTGGAATTTCGAGGATAGTCACGTTCGTCTTTTTTCTCATTGCCCTCTTCACTAAGAATATCTGAACCTCTATAATTATTTCTAGGCTACTAAGAAATCTGCAAATAATGCCTTTAACAAGTCTATTGTTCCAATAGAAAGAATTCTCAGCATAAAATAAAATAGAGATTTTTGAAATCCATACAGTATCCGTCTCATATTATATACAAAAACTACCGGCATGGGTTGACAGAGAAATATGATTTTAAGAATCTAATTTTAAGAATTTAAGAATCACATTTATATAGATAATAAGATGAAATAAATAGTGATGACACAAAAAAAATGTAAATGATATTATATTATCATTGTATATCATTCAACTCAATTTCGATTAATAAATTATAAAATTTTGGAATGGATTATAAAAATTGCATTAAAAGTTTATATATATATTCATATTCAAATATATTCATATATAAACGATATAAAAAATATATTTTATGTATATTACACACACACACACACACACACACACACACACACACATACATGCAGAGTAAATGCAGAAAAAAATTAATTCGTAGTTCAAAATCGAAAAAAACACGTAAAAATGTGTATGCAAATCTTTCTAAGATCGGTCTTTTCATGCTTTCGAGAAAAAAAAAAAGGCATTCTGCAGTGCTCAAAGTGACAACGAGGCGTTTTAAAATGCCACCCATTCGCCGGGCTAAGATGTAACATAACAAACAGCCCGAGGAAACGTATTTGCCCGGGGCAATATCGAGTTCCCGGGCACTTCCTGCGCTTCTTCATCGTTTTCTTCTTCGTGGCGCCGTTGCAGTCGGCGACTTGACATCCCACAGATTGACGAGCGCCACCCCCGAAGACAGCAGGAATAGAACGGTGCATTTAGTCGCGAGTGTGACTTTTTTTGCGCCATCCCGCAGATAGCATACGAAAATACACGCGCGACAATAGACTTCATACATGACAAACGTAGAGACGCTTATAATCACATATATTATACATATCTCATAAATATCAAATTAATAATTGCGTATTTCCTAAATTTATATAATTTGCATTACTTTTTATTGGTTTAATTATTTTCTATGAAAAAAGAAGATAAATTTTCAACATTTATACAAAATTAAAATTGATTACAATTTTTCTCTCTCGCCGATCAATTTTGATACTTTCCCCTATAAAGTACGAAAGGATTTGCGGTTATAAATTCATTACATTCTATTAAAATTGCTGATACATCTCACGCCCATTTGGTCCGTGATAACGTATCTTACGCACGAGCTGGTCGCCAGCTGCAAATTTCCCGTGGGCTTCACAAAATCGTCAACGATTCGCGGAATTATCGTCGCATCAGAGTGCATTCTTCTCGCGTATTTTGAACGAAATTCAACATTACAAATGTCGCGGCCGGCAAAAGCGGCTCGTTGCTGCGGCGTTTTGGTCGACCGGCTTTGCGCGCGGACACGCGAAAATTACGCCGACTCTGTTAAAAGCACGATATAAATTCGGAATACTGCGCGTACCCCCGGAAGCGCGCGGGGCTGATGTGCAAGAGGGTGGCGCTCGCGCGTTTATGATTGCGATAATGCCAAACACAATATCCCGGAAAATTTTATCGGCCAGTCGAACGATGGGACACGCGCGGGAAAGCGTGCGAAAAATAATAATGAGATGTCCGCGAAGAGAACAAGGGAGGATTGGAGGGAGGGTGAACGGTAGGACGGAAGGAAAGTGACAGGAGGCTGAAAGAGGGAGAGTAAAACGACAAGCAACAGAGATCGAGAGTATACACAGTAGACAGAAACGACGAAGAGGAAACAGAGAGAAAAAAATGTACGCGTCAAAATGAGATACAGACGGATCAACGCGGCAGAAAGAGAAAGGGAAAGAGACGAAGCAAGGATACGAGACACGTAGAAGCAGAAGGGAAAAGCAAGGGAGAGAGGAAGAGAATGGAAAATTTGCGAAACGTTTAATCGACGTGTAGAGATTTTCTCGAGGAATATCTACCTGAAAAAGAGGCATTGGAAAAGCCTGTCGGCACGAATCTCTTCTATTTTGAATATAAAGTGGGCGATGAGATTTTTCCCATCGCGGGGGAAAAAAGTGCGTAGTAGATGAATGTACGGACAAGCCTTCGCGCGGCGGAGAAATTTTTTAACAAATTCGCTTTATGGGAACTATATTTTCTCTGTCAGCTCGTTTAACGTTCTGACGAGCACGCGCGGTGAAAGATTTTTCCATAGCGGATCGACGCTCAATTGAATTTTTTAAGAGCGCAATGAAGGTTGACGGTGTAATCTTTGTGGCGCTCTTTTATATCTCCGCGAATCGAAAGAAATTAATCTCATTAGAAGGCTTGGCACGTAAAAACAGTTCCGATGACATTAGTCGCTCGATTTCGCACATGCACGATGTACGAATAATTCACTTTATTAATGTAGATTACACGATAATGTCAGTATGTATATCTTACTGATTGTAAAATAAATATGTTCGAAGTAATCACACAGTCGACAATATTTTAACTATTGTCTCAAAATTCACGAGACGCCTATAAAGTGCTCCGAAATCAACAGCGGCCGCAATGAGGTACGATATTATCTCGTAGAAGGGAAGGAGACGCGGCCGCAGTCTCCGACTAAGGATAGCGGAATTAGTGGGACCCTTGTTAACGACCTCATTAACCCATGATTACGTCCATAGGAGGAGGGTCGGTCGGTTAGTGAAGCCCCGGGTCTGGCCCAGAAAAGTAAAACAAACAAATGGCCATGGCGCCATCGCGCAGATGAGTCCCGTCATCCAGCGGGACCCCCGCCATCCCGCCGATCTCTCGGTCAGGTTTTTCTTCATCCCACCCTCCCCCAAGACCCTGCAATCTTCCTTCCTCCTCCTTTCGAAACCTTAAATTTCATCCTCCGGGGCTAGCGGAGTGGATCCTCTGTAAACACACACCCCGAAGTGGGACGAATCGCCGCCGGCGCCACTGTGTGTGAGAGGTTGAAGATCTGCGGCTTTCCGAAAATTGACTTCTCGACTGGCGAACTTCGGCTGCCGGATCTACGGCGACTTCCCGTACGCTCCGTTGGCAGATCGCTGCCAACGATAAGAAGCAACGTGTGCGAAGGACCGTCGGGAAAATAATGAGATGGCTGTTCCGCATTGTGTCTACGTGTCTACGTCTTTTAAGAAAGCGACGAGACGCGATATCAATGAGTGTGTGTGTGTGTTGAACTCAAGTATGTATTAAATTTTAATTAATTTTTTAACTTCAATTAAAGAAATAATTCGGTTTAGTGTTGTATATTTCTATGATAGAAATTTATAATAATAAAAATATCACGAATATATAAATTCCAAGCATGTTTATTAAATTTAATAACTTTTCATAATGCTTCCTCAGTCTAATATTTTTATCAATCAATTAATATATTGACACGAGATGCAAAGTTATTAAGGTAAATAGAATAGGCTTAAAACAATATTTTATTTGCAAATGTCTGACAAAAATTTTTGTCTATAATAATCAACATTTATACACGGAAATGTATCATAGATGTAAATATATGATGTATATACGACTTTGTGCGCTGCAAAAGGGAACCTGTCGACTCGAATGAGGCGAGAAAAAAACGGCGACGGAACATAAAGAGCCGGCTCGGTCTCGTTCAACTGCGACTACATGAGCCCGTACAATACAACGCGATACGTGGCAACGAGCCTACGGTACCAGGAACTCCCCATTAGACGGACGTTAAATAATAAAGCCGCCATATTAGGCGAGGATACCCCATAGTCCGTACCGAGCAGAGAAGGATTATCCCACAACGATACGTCTCGCTCTTCCCCTTCCTGTCAGTAGCGACTCCCGCTGCAACGAGCGCTGCGAACTCGGGTAGCACGAATGAAAGGTTGCTACGTACGTACAATAGTGCGAGCTTACGTCCAATAAAATCGGTCTGCTTATACCGATTTGCGGGCCGACGATTTTTACAATTGTAAGCCGTTTATCCGCGGAGATTGATAAATAATTCCGACCTATGCGTGTTCGTCGTGCGATAGTAATATGTCGACGGTAATCGTCGACATATATGAAATCCGGATCACAGATCGGTTGAGATCGTATGTTCGTGATTGTGCGTCAAGTGCCCGAGATTAATATACCCCTAAGTCTTACGACACAAAAACTGGGTTAGTATAAATCTATCGGAGTGTGTTAAGAGAAGGGCAACTGTCTAAATTGTTCAACACGTGGCAAAAACGGGCAATATACAAATTAATTTGCTTTACAAATAAGATTGACACATTTGACACATCCGTCATATTTTTATATATTGTTATCCGTGTAAAGAATTTCGATAAATGGTCATATATTTTTTTCTTGCTTCGGGCTTGATAAATTTATAAATTATAAAGTTTTTACTCCTTTTTCTCTTTAGCTTATTTATTTGTGTAAAACACGTGTACCGTGACGTAAGTAATTGTATGCTTCTTTTTTTAAACAGCGACGTTGACGAGTTTGGCGCGTAATTATCGCGCAACGTATTACGTAAGATAGTCGCGAATTGGTTGCATATTTAGAAACATTTAATTACTTCCATGTGGTAAACCGCGCGTAGTTCTAATCCGTCGAGAGAGCCACAAGAACGCGCAGTTACATTCTATCATGCGACGTAATCGGCTAGGTGCGGCGTAGAATATATACCTATTTGCGCATACACATATATATACATACACACCGAACATGCTTTACGCCTCTCCTCGGTTTCCTGGCGGCGATTAATCTACCCCGTGTAACGATTCCTTCTTGACAGTTCTCATCGCGGAAAGTAATAGCCGCCGCCAGATGAGGAATTCAATGGCGAGGCAGCCTCGCCCGGTCTCGCACCACAATACACCCACCCACGAGTTACGCTCTCCTCTCGTCGATAAATGTTTTTCGCTTAGAGCGGCGAACCCTTGAAAATCGACGCGGCTAGGGAAAAACGGCGGATGCGACGGAGGAGAAAAGAATAGCGCGGCGAGAGAAAGTAAAATGGCTGCCATGCGACGGAATCATTTGTTCTGGGAAGGCTCCGGGTCGGCAAACAAACGACGCCGCACGCGATAGATCGATCCGCGTAATCGAGGGTGAGATGATGGAGCGGTATAATACCCGCGGCCTACCTGTCGTTATCGCGACATTTATCTGTGAGCTATTCCGCGTCCGATATTCTATTATATATCCTGCACGACCGTAATCCATTATCGGCGCGTCCGCGTGTATGTGCATGCGCGACCTTCGGTATCTGTCCATTGTCTACGCGTTTATTAATCGCACCGGGCGAACGCGCTCCAGAGATCATTAAAGACTCGACGCTGTGACACCATTAAAACGCCCGGAATCGTCTCTGTTGTCGCTGTTATTGTTGTAGCGTTTTCAAGATTTGTGTCTGTGCAAATATCAATCCTCGATATCTGCCGAATACTCGAATTTTTACATAGATTTACGAGATTTTTTTCAAAAAAATCTCGTTATTCGACGTGACATTTATATATTATAAGTAAACTATAAAATCATATATTGTAAAGTATGCCACATTTATAATTGTATATACTAAAGATAATGATGCATAAAAGATTACGAGAAATAAATGGAGAAAATTTCAAGCATCAATCCACAGATAGAATGAGCCATCGCGGATAATTGGACATCTCAAAATTATCTTCTGCGTCCCATTTGAACGAGTCCAATTTGAATGTCATTCGTCGACGGTCATTCACGAACATCTGCTGATGTGTTATTTTTTATATTTTTGTACCTATATACTTCTAGGAAATAATCTGACCAATTTTTTTTTCCTTTCTCAAGCCCACACATGGGAAAAGTACTAGAACGGTCGATATATCCGTTTTGGTTTAAGCTCGTACAAAATATCATTTTTTTTCTTTCGCAGTTTTTCAATTTTTGACGCGAATATATATTGTCCATAAATCTTTACTAAAACGCGACGGCGTACTGATGACTCGATCCAATACAGATCCACCAATATGCAATTATGACCGTCGGAATAAACTATACACTCTAAATATAAAATAAGCAGCGTGCCTGGTTTGTAAAAAAAAAAATCGCGTAATATTCACATTGTGTGCGCATGTATCTATACAATATTTTTAGTCACATTCATTTACAATAAACGTATGTTGAAACGGAGAAAATATTTCATCGCGTTTCATCTATTTGAGACAATTCTAATTTACACGATAGGTAACAAATATTTTTTGAAAAATAGATATATACAGCTGGCAGAAAAATAGAAGAAAAGAGATATATGAATGATAAGAATTGGGATAAAAAATTATAATGATTGAAATGTGTAATGTACATTTTAAAAGAAACCAAAATAAAATTATGATCCTGATATGTCAATGTATCTATTTTTAAAATAATGAAAGTTTTACATTGTATCCAAAGACACTTCATTTAAAGAGAAAGAAATTCGATATAACATTTAAAAAATTTATGAGCCAGCTATAAAGCTGAGAAAAACATTTATTACATTACAAACAATTAATTTTATAATAATAAGCAATATTCATAAATTTCACGAAGAATATTGCTAAAATATATTGTGATTAATCGCAAACAAACTATGTATCGGAAACCGTTGCGTTACAAAATGGTTATAAATCGTTAAACTTCATCCGGAAGCATAAATCTGCGTCAACGATAGGTGCATAATAAAGTTTCACACAGAAGGGGTAGATTACAGCGGTCGAGTGTTAACGCGGCAGTGAAGATATTACGACCCCTTTTTTGGCTGCACTATCAGTGTATAGGCAGTGTATACCGAACATAACATAGATATGATGTAGACGGATGGATGGCGGATTGTGACGGCGGAAAACACGAAGCCCCGAGAGTTACGGGACCATACTACGGGGATGATGGTGTCTTTCGAAAAACTCGAGGTAATCCCGTTCGCCCCGTAATCCGATTTAACCCTGGCCAATCGCGGCCGCTGCCGGTTGCCGGTCGTGTAACGGAACGACCGTCGAGCGGAACGTAAACGAGAGCAATCGGAAGGAATCATCCGCCACAGTGAAACCACGTTTACTTTTTCATTATCCGAATCGATCGAGAGAGATTTAACGGTCGCGCTCGTCGGAACGTTAAGTCTGAGCGATTATCATTCGCGCCGAAACATAAGTCATCGATGGATGTGTTACATGTTGTTCGATGATTGAATCGATAAAAAATATTTAAATGCCATAAATTTAAAGAAAATTTAAATGTCGATAAATTTTGAAAGAAACAATCCTAATGTATAGACAGAATTATTGATTATATTTCTAAAATTTAATCTCCCTCGAAATGCTTCTCGAAGTAGACTTTTAAACTGCGTTATGACAAATCTCATTTTTGACAGTTATCCTTTTATGGATCCTTTATAGATTCGTATGTGTAACAAATTTCGTTGAATTCGTCTATGGATTCCAAGGTTAAAATGAGATTTACTGGACTACGAGACGCGCGACCAAAGTGGAATAAAATCAGAATATCCATCGGAACTGGAGCTTTCGCGGTGGCTGCGCGTTCGATAAAACGGAGACGCCTTCGGCGCCGTCGCGCATCTACGGTTCTTCAATACGCTCTATCGTCATTCTTTCTAAGATATATGAGATCTAATCGATTATAAGACTTTTCTCTTGTGGAAGCTGAATATTATACTTCAGCGCATAAAATCTTAGCGCCGTTTTGACACAACTGAGCTATTCAACAAAGCTAAGATTTTTTTTTTTATCAATGTTATATAAAAATATTTTTATAAAGAAATACAAGTATAACATAATAAATTTCTTATAAATAGCATACTGTGTTCTTATATAAATTTTTCATAAATTTTCTAATAATAAAATATTTTCCATGTAAAATGTCATTATTATCATATAATAATGTGAGAGGAAATATTTTTGTGTCTCTCAACATTGGTGATAAATAAAGCAAAGAAGTGGAGCAAATTCGGATGAACAAAACATTAAAAAATTTGTCCGCAAGATTGAAAAATGAACTAAAACTAACAAAAATACGTAAACGCGTGTGAGTGCGCTAGCTGGCAGCCTATCAATCTTATCTAGCTATCACCGGGTACTAACGTCGAGAACAGTTCGTCGCGCGATCACGGCAACAGAAGCAACAGCAGCAGTGGCGTCACGGCAGCAGGAACAGCAGCAGCTCGCGAGATCATGCCTTGCCTCCCCTCTACAATCGCGTACAAGCTATCAACTTCTTCGTCCCACATTCTAGCGAGTACATCGATCGCTCTCTCTCTCTCCTCGTCTCGCTTCCTTTCCGCCTGTCAGAGAGAGGGTGCGTGAGAGGTGCCGCCAGCATCAATGGTGGTGGAAGAGCATTCACGGTGGGGTTCGCATACCAGCTCCGGTTAGCACGCGTGGTAGGGATAATTAAACCGACACAAGCGTAGCTCCCTACACTGCCTAACGGAAGGACGAAGAAAGGTTACCATGGCTACATGGATAGGATCCGGCCAATCCCGGTGTGCCTCGTAGGCGTGGTCTGTACATTGGCACCCCGATACCTTCTATCTCTGTCTCTTTTTCTCGCCCGTAACCCCTCTGCAAAGTTGGAAGGTGGTGGAGGTAGCGAGACAGAGGTAGAGGTACGTCTAGAGCGCCAGCGAGACAGCCTGGTTGCAACGGGCGCGTACAAACGTATCATGCTGGGTAGGGCCGGTGCCGAGATGCCGGCTTGTAAACGAAACCAGTTTGCTATCCGATACGATCCAGGCAACAGCGGCCTCGCGTGATATCCCCACGACGTGGAAGAGCGTCAGCGTGCCTGGGCCTAGTGGGTGTTACCCTGAGCGACCTGGAGAACGAACTTCGCGCGAACCGACCTGAGAGCGATCTACGATGGGCATCGCAGCTCCTACGACGTGCTCCTACTGTACCAAGTCGCGACATTGTCACGTGTCACTTCAAGAATCGTTTTGAATATAATCAGTGACGTGTCGTGCGACAAGAGAGAAAAAAAAGAGATCATCAAGCTTTCAGAATTTAATGCTTGCGGAAACAGTCAGTTGTTTTTTGAGAATAGTTGTCTCTCTCTCTCTTTCTTCTCATTAGAAATTTAAAAACTCGTTGCATCTCTCTCTCTCTCTCTCTAGATGTCGTAACATCTGCTTCGTTTGTATTTCCAGACTTTTAAATTTTCACAGTGTCAATGGTGAAGTGGATAATCTTCCAGTGACGTTTGTAATATGAGAGAACATATCGCGGGTGATTTCGACGAATCATGAAAAAATCCAAGAGCAAACATAAATCGGAGCCGCGTGTTTCTTGAACCGCGACCGGATAACGTGGACTCTTCGAGGCAGGCTGGACCAGAATTGGTGGATCGTGAGAAGATCGCCGTTCCAGGAAGATGTCCGCCGCTGGGACCACGCCGTCGAACGCGAACGGTCCGCTCGTACCTGCTCCGATATTCGCTTTGCCAACGTTATCCTTTTCCGTCAGCCAAGTGGCCACGGTCTGCGAGACCCTGGAAGAGAGCGGTGACATCGAAAGGCTGGCTAGGTTTCTATGGAGTCTTCCGGTCGCTCATCCCAATATCCAGGAACTGAATCAAAGCGAGGCCGTCCTCAGGGCGCGCGCCATCGTCGCATTCCACTCGGGACATTATCGCGAGCTCTACGCCATTCTAGAGAGGCACAAATTCACCAAGGACTCCCACGGTAAGCTGCAGGCCATGTGGTTGGAAGCGCACTACCAGGAAGCCGAGAAACTTCGCGGCCGACCGCTGGGACCCGTGGATAAATATCGCGTCCGAAAGAAATTTCCGTTGCCGAGAACGATCTGGGACGGCGAGCAGAAGACGCACTGCTTCAAGGAGAGAACCAGATCGTTGCTTAGAGAATGGTATCTCCAGGATCCTTATCCAAATCCAGGAAAAAAGCGGGAGCTAGCTGCTGCAACGGGACTCACGCCAACGCAGGTTGGAAATTGGTTCAAAAATAGAAGGCAGAGGGATCGCGCTGCTGCAGCGAAAAACAGGTGTGTCATAAATCTAATTCCATTCTTTGAAAAGAGCGAGTTTCTAAGAAGAATAATTGCCTGAACGACAAAAACCACGTTTCCCGTCGCCGTCTTGTCAAACAATTTATCCGATTTGTCAAATTTCACTTAAGTCGCGATATCAATTTTTGGCAAAATAAAAATAGACAGATTCTAATATAAACTACACTTCATAGCAATCGTTCCAAAATATATATATATATATATATATAATTAAATTTATAAAATGGGAGAGGGGGGTTGATAAGATATATTTATGAAATATATTAATATATAACGTATATATAGTTTGGGGAGTAAGAAGAGAGCAGAATATTTTATAAACATCGCTCTAATATTCGTGCTCATTCAAATCTTCTCAGTCAATAAACACGCGACAAGTTAACGAGCATAAATCTACAAACACGTGCGCGTTTTTAGATGACAATTACTAAATCAAAAGTTTGTGTATTAAAATAATTAAATAAAATATTAATAAAATTATAATTAATATTAAATAATAATTAAATTATAATGATTAAATTATTGAATACGCAATATCAAAAGTGCTAAATAATTGTTTAATTTTGTTGTAAAAATATACGCGTGTGCATACTAAATGAATGCATATCTTAAACGAAAGTTGTGTGCCCGTTAAACTTTCAAGATTGAGCCTTGAATTTTCCACACAGAAGAAAAAAACATCTTCATATTTCACCGGTAACACATGGCTAAACAATGAGTCCATATGGAAGACATATTTCCACGGTGTAAAGTTCACCGGAAAATCTTTTGTGTCCTACAACTATTTGTTTTCCACCGCTAGTCGCTGTATGAAACTTTACAATACCAATATAGATCAATTATGAGAAAAACTGTGAGAGAACATTTCATCGATCATCATAATTCTACTTATCAAGATAATCAACATCATTTTATATAAAATGTCACGCGAAGAATCTACCGTGATAAATCGAAGAAGCCGATTCACATACGTCTTAGAAATCGTTGGTTATAAGGTAGAAGAAAAGTTTTGTTCATTAAGTAGCGTTTAATGGAAGTTAATCGCGAAACGATTAGTGGTTTAGGTCCCTTTAGACAGATTGTTGTACTGTGTCCTCGGCAAACGAGCCTTTGTGCTTGCCCCAAGGTCCCCGCGTGGAGGGTCGCGTAATTTCATTTTGACGTCCGACGGAGGGTCGCTGCCGTCGGGCGAATGACGATTTTCGAATTACGTCTTTCAAATTGTGTTTTGACGTCGCGTTCTCTCTTTTTCTCTCTATCCCTCTATCCGGCGATACACTCGAACGCCAAAGTTCCAGGATAGCTTTAAAATAGCATTTGAAACAGTCTCAAATCTTTGCTTTCTCCGTCTTTGTGCAGGGAAATGAAAGGAATATCATGCGGAAATATTTTTCCCCCTTTCTCTCGTGCCTTTGAATATTGCATTTTTTTTCATTAATTATATTTCTAAGACGAGAGTTCAAAATAAAAATATATTTTTAAAATATATTGTCTAGAAATATGTGAACCCGAAATATATGATCTGCGAATAAAAATTAATCGCCTTTTCAAAACTATTTAGACAATCATTACTCACTGATGTTTCAATACAGATAGTTTTTCGCTTGTTATTCATCAATTATGAAATATTGAAAACGCGGAGATACGTATTTAAAACCTGATGTATCATCTCCTTTGTCATCGAAAAGAAAAGAAATAATACGTGAATTTACCAAATGCAAGGATTGTGAAAAGAGAAATTCTATTGATTAGTCACAACTTGACATTATTAGGAGATCATCGACGAGATGTAGAAAAACGGTGAGGAAAACGGAAGTATTTCTGTTGGGGATTTGTACCTGTCATTTCTATGCAACTCGATGAGCAGCCTCGTAGCCAGGTAACGATCTGCTGACCGCCATTGTTCAGCTATTTATCGCTAGACGAAGCCGCCATTATTTGCGTACAAAAAGGAAACTTGAGGATTTTCTTAACAACCAAAAACGCTTCCTTTTTTTCTCGTTGGAAAACGTCGAGTGGCCGACGAACCGGATGTTCTTCCCGAGGTGATTT
Source organism: Cataglyphis hispanica (assembly GCF_021464435.1). Taxonomy (NCBI): domain Eukaryota; kingdom Metazoa; phylum Arthropoda; class Insecta; order Hymenoptera; family Formicidae; genus Cataglyphis; species Cataglyphis hispanica. The sequence goes on along the minus strand of NC_065956.1, from coordinate 6,272,006 downwards.
ATGAATTCTAGGAAGACCTACCCGAACATTTTCGCTATTGCTTCCCCGAATATCACAGTGCGAACACGCGATCTTGCATGCGTGATATTATTTTGATTGAGTTTGGGAAAAAATATTTATTTGATATCCGTCTAAATAATTTCGAAGGTTAATTGGATGGCTTTTAAGTCAAAGATATTAAGCACGCCTGTGTATCTAACAGTTATGCAAAATTAAAAGCCAATCCAAATATCTAAAAGACATTTAAAAAACATGTGAATATCCAATTAATTAAATGATTGATAACATATGTAAAATTTCAGTACAAAAATAATTAAAGCTAACTTTAATGTTTTAGCATTACAAAAATCAATTGGTAGAATCGTCGTTTAATATTCAGAATGTACATTGAATTTCTCATGTCAGTCTCGCGAGCGACATGCAGCATTCTGGCGGATTAAAATGTTAATTCATTCCGTATTGCTGCGTTATTTCAATCATAAATCAGGATGCTTCGATAATCTGTACACTATAAACCTGCCGTGGAAAGTCGCGCCGACCTAGATCTGTCCTCAATGCTCGTAGACGTATCGTGTAATTATTGCGCTCTGAATGAAGTCATTAATAGTCATTATCTACGTCTAATGCTGTAATTGATATATCGTTAACGGTTGACTATGACCCGACTATACTGTTCTAATTGATCTTGATGAGTTCCGCGCAGCGAATAAAGATTATACGTTCGAGACTCGCACCGTCTCTAAACCACGCCGTTAAAAATATGAGAAAATGTTTATATAAGTTGTCGCATAATGATCGTAAGTATAAAACTGCTCGTTGCGTCATTGACGGTAAAACAGATCGTTTGCCGTGTCTTTCCGTCGCGAGAAAATATGCGTAACACAAGATTTATTGAACGGAACATAATATTGCATAATTCTTTCGATTTATGCAATGCGATAAGATCAAATGAAAACTGCTTTGGAATTTCTTTGGTGTAATGATGAATTATATTAAGAGTACTAGGCGTATTTCGCATGTAGTATTGTAATCAGAAAACAATATTATTATTATATATATATAATTTTATGAAATATTATTTTATCAAAACATTCAAATGAATACGTTGAACAATTTCAAAATATAAAATAGTGATTTTTTCAAAAATATTATTTGACTCAAAGGAAACAATAATTGAATAATTAAAAAATTATTATTATTAGAATAAAAAAAAAAAATTATTCTAGAGCTAAAGTTTGCATACTTAGCACAAAATTATGCTACACTATTTTATTGTTATTATTTGGAAAATGAGAAATAATTAAAAAAAAAAAAAAATCGCTTATGTTAGTCACAATCCCACGGCTCTCTATATTCAAGTGAAGCTATCCATCAATGGCTGCGATGTACCTATCGTTACCCGACGTAATGACATTTCGTGTCTGGCCCCGAGCCACATTTTCCTGCACGTAATCCTTCGAATCCCAGGACGAAGTCCTTGCTTATACATCCTTGCTTGTACATTTAGATAGAGGTAGAAAGCCTCTCGAGGACTTTGCAAGTCTTTCCAGAAAAATCGACAAGCGTAGAAACGTGAAACTTGAAAGTTGATAGGAATATGTCATTGTTTCATAGTTATTTGAGATCTTCCAAATTTATAATATGATTAATATTAAGATAACACTTTATTTGTACAAACTCCTCGCATTATTCTTTGTTTGCATTTATTATCTATCTTGATCACATTGTATTTGCCCGATTACTAATTACTAACTGTATCATGTAGAAATATAAATAAGTAATTATACACAAGTAAGCATAATTATTTATTTATAAAATTTCTATTATGCAGATTTATAATACTGAGAACTGAACACACATACTATGATATAATTCTTATTGTAAATAATTTTTAGATAAATTTTTACAGATTTTATTCAATTATATTCGGTATTATGTGGACTTTTCTCTGTAATTTTTCTCCGCAATTCCTATTTATATCGAAATGGCTTTTTGCGCTTTTTGTTACGTGCTTCCAATATTTAATAACTCGGTCACCGAGTATACAGGTAGCGTTCATTAGCCATGACGTGGAAAAAAGCACACCATTAAAAAATTCATAAGAGATATTTTGCATCACTGGATAACGCAGTTTGTTACAATCGTTGTTTGTTCCGAAACGCTGAATAATGTAATCCACAAAAAATAGCGGCTTTTTTCCATCATTTTTCCATCTATCAGCCGTACTTTCCACTCTTTTAGGCAATTCCCTTTTTATTCGTGAATTATGTATTCTGAACAACATCGACGAGGAAGGCACCCACCGTGCATTGTTGCAAAGAGCTTAATTCCCGATTGATAAAATCCGCCAACGATCAGACTGTAAAATTCTGGTAAATAAGTACATTCTGTACTAAAAATTTCACGTGATTTCCGCATCCTTTTTTTATCATTCATATATTCCGATTGAAAAATTGCTAAAATATTTCCGATTATTTCAGCGTTATCTCTGCATCGATTTACGTCAATGTAATCAACAATTTAGGCACGCATCTGATATTATTACCATCTAAACCGTCGTTTGTGCCGCGTCTCGTCTGAAGAATGATCGAGATGCAAAGGCATCCTCGAGATGCGCGTCCCAAATGTTTCATTTTCGTCACGTGTCGGCGCGCCCGCGAAGAACGTCCCAGCTCCCGTCATAACGAAATTCCCTTCGTGGTGCATTTTCAGTCCTGACAGACGGAGGGGGAGCGGGACGGGAGGGGGGGGGGGGGGGTAAAGCCGAAGCGAGTCTGTACTCCGTCGCGTAGTTGTTGTCGTCGTCGTCGTCGTCGTCGTCGTCGTCGTCGTCGTCGTCGTCCTGACCCCCGGGGTTGGGTTAGATAGACACGTAGACAGGATACGGTGCCCGCCCCGAGGATCCTGGAAGGTCCTTTCAGAAACGTCGATCCGCATACTCTCTGGCAGCCTCGCGGTATATTTTCGCGGTCCAGCGAGCGAGTTATTCAATATGCTCAACCCCGAAAGCCCCGGAGCAATCTCCGTGCTCGCACGTAGCTACTCGCGTGTCTGTGTGGATGCGCGGTCGCCATTACGTGTGCGAAGGCGTTCATGTATGCGTGTGTCGATGTGTGTAAGAGCTATATATTACGAAGACGAAAATGGAACGGGTAGGTTCCCGCTGCTGCTCCGCCCGGCGCTGGGTGCACTCTGTCACGTTTTGCGGTAGAACGCGAATGACGAAGATGGAGGTCGCCGAGAACGTATAATCAATTATAAAATTGATGCGTCGAGAAAAAAAAAATAAATGCTAAATAAATGATGCATTCTTTCAAGAGTGTTGTCATCCCAAAATACTATTTCAATTCTTCTCAATCGTTAATCGTTTATTAATTTCGAGTGGCAAATCTCGTTGTGCATTTCGGTACGTTAGAATAGAACCGTATGTCGTTATTAATTGTATAAAATGCGCGAGAGTTTAACGCGTAAACGCGTTCGTAGAACCAGATACGTATACGCGCAGAAATCCTTACGCAAATACAAACATACGTCCAAGGGAACTCGGAGCGTCGTAGCCTATGCGAGAATCGAGGCTTACTAAGAGAGGGGTCGTATACGGCCAGGCACGGGTGATCGAGGGGAGGATATACGTATAACCACCTCCAACAACCCTCTGCGTCGCCGGCTTTTCGGGGGTGGCTTAGCTCGAGCGTGTTCCGACTCTCTCTCTCTCTCTCTCTCTCTCTCTCTCTCTTCCTCTTCCTCTCTCCTCTTTCCGACGTTGGCTTCGCCTCTGAAGTTATCAGATTTTGATAAAGTCTCCGGTGTATTACAGGCCCCGCTGTTTGCGTTTCCACGCAGATCTCGTCTGCGTTGCCACCTCCCGTCGCTACACCCCTTCGTCCCCTTCCGGACTTGTTCTCTTCCATCAGGATTCGCGTGATGCCGGTTACTTTCTTTGTGAACGACCCGAGACCTCGATTGCGCTCTTTTTCTTTTTTTATTCGAGTGACTATAAGCGGTGGAAAGGATGCGCCCCTTCTATAATATGCTTTTTGTTTTGATAAAATATGTGTGTATATTACTTTGCAGCAATGTTTTTATATTATATCGTCATACTATCAATTTATGTTATATCTTCTTAAATATTTTCTACATATATTTATTAAGATACTAAAATAATTAAGTTTTTTTTTTTAAATCAATAAATTTTTTTCTTGAGGGAAAATAGTGTCGTAATGATTCATACGTTTATTCTGAGAAATTGGTATCATAAAGATTCATTCGTCAAGACGATATGTGTTTAGTTAAACACGTCACCTCGGAAATTATCTCTCGTATGTACCTGGAGGAGACGCAAACACATTTTTGCATAAAACCTAAATCACAACGGTCGGAAAAGACGGTGACAGGATTTATGGTCACGTGAAGTCTTCCCGTCTACGAGATGCACGTCCTTTCGAATCATTATTACATGCCTTCCGGTACCTTCTCTTCTTCGAGTCACGGTCAAGTGTCACTCAAGTGCAGCACCGCCGTTATCTTGATGACCTTAAACGAGAAAGGAATATGGAAGAAGAGACGCGGATGTGTCATCGCGTTGCGCAATCTGCAACCGCGAAAAATGTCCTGCGGCCGCGAGTCTTCGGCAATGTCCACCCGTAGATGGACGACAGATGTCCGACGGAATTCCCGTTTCGGAAAGCGCCAGCGTGAGAAAATTGCAACGCAGAGGGAAATTTTTTTTACAAATCACAAACAAAAATCATAATCCTCTCACACATAAGCGAAAGGTAACATCGAGCACAGTCGTTTCGAGATCGTTCAATCTATCGTAAACGGAGACGACGGTTGCCTCTGCATTCGAGATTGCTTTTACAAATCGATTTAACCTTTGAATTTCCAACGGGAGAACATTAAGATCGTCAAGTCTATCTATTAGATTGCTGTCAGTTAAAATTGAACATCGTGATTTGATACGGAATATATTAAAGAATTAACACGCGTCATATTGTGCAAACTGCGTTACGTTGCGATTCTTAGTAATCGAATCGATGATGATCCCCATCCAAAGCGTTCACCATCGAGATGGACTGAGAGCATTGGTCGGCGAGTTAACGACGATAATGACCAAAGAGCAGCGTATATGCGATTTGCCAGAAGAGAGAGAGAGAGAGAGAGAGATAAAATACCGCCAAAAAGCCGCGTAGCGGGCAAAAAGTAGTAGAGACAAAGGCAATGATTAATTCCACGTTGGATGTCCAGGATCATTAGCGGCCAGACTGCCATGACACCTGCTCGCACGAGCCCTTCGTGATAGATTACCGAGGCAACGGCCGAGGCGAGGAGCGAGTCGCGGTCGGGATCGCGCACGGCGGTTACTAATGATTCCGTATTTCGACATTCTGAGCGATATTCAGGAAGCAATGAAAAAGAACTCGGGTATTACTGCCACTCGCTTGGGATGGCCGCGCAATTCGCGTGGCAGCTTTTTGTCAAGGGTTGTCAGGAGGTAACGTGATTGATAGCGGCTGGCAGGCAGCGCGCGCGGTCATGTAGAGTACATATCGCGATGCAGAAAACGAGAGCGCGTGAAAAACGGGATTTAATAAGAACATGGAATGTGTCGGTGTGTAATTAAGTGCTCGGAGAAAATCGCCGTGTATACCCGCCCGTTCGTACACGAAGCGGAGTAAGTGCAGGACTCGCGACGATATAATTAATTCGCGAAGAACAAGATATATATATAAAGATTATGCGAGTTTTTAACGTTATCTTTACATGAAACACGTGCTCCGGTTTAAAATAATACAATTAATTAAATAGCTATCAATCCGCTTTAATATGTGCCGCCGATTAAGCTCGAATATTTCGCTAACAAAGTCCGTCTGCGTCGCGAACGTTTCCGTCCGACAAATTCTCAAAGGAACCAACCCATCGGAGCTTGTCCATCGACAAATAATTAGACGCGTTCGCGAGATGCGTCTCCTAGAAAGAAGATGAAATGGCCAGGGGGCAAAAGGTACAAATAGGTAATTGACGTGCGCGGGCCAGCTGTCACTTGTTTCCGCCGGGATCACTTTTTGTTTCACGAGAGTGGTGCGGACCTGGCAAGAGCAAGCGCGCGGGTGCCTGTTTTCACGCCATCACCGTGGGGGTTCCCCCAAACGCGCGTTAGGAGAGAGAAGCACCTACGTGCTAACGGAAACGTGTGTGCGACCCGACGGGGAGTCAGCGGCGAAATATTAGGGCGAGATATTGGACCGCAAGCTACTAATTCGTACGATGATATCGATTCGTACACGGAATCGCCTGGTGACGTGCGTCCGGCAATCTCTCTCTCCCGTTCTGCGCGTCAACGTCGCACCTATACCAACAATTTCGTCTGTCTGTACGATCAGACATCCGCGTCTCGACAGTCGAGATTCCCGTTGCCGCCGATCCTTTGTCCCTCTCTCGAAGAGTGAGATTGGCACCAATGACGCGTATACATGAATCCGCGCGCGCGCGCACACACACACGCAAACACACGTGACATTTACGAGCGAGATCTCATCACGCCCACTCACGTGACGTGGATCTATATTTGAGAAATACGATAATTTGACGGAAACACGAAAATAACATTACGCGAATAGAATCGTCGGATTCGCGATGTCTCGAAGAGAGATCCTCCGATGAAATTTTGTTTTCCATGAAATTTTCGTTGTTCCATTCTGTACGCCGTTAACCCAAACGCGCGGATAGGTGATCGATCGAAAACGCGAGCGCTGTAATTCTTGACGACTGATCGAAATTTCACACGCTCGCGCATGACTGATCGCGCAGCTATATAGCAAATAGTATACGAACGAAAGCGAATTTCGAATTCAAACGAAACATTGTTATTTGCATTCAGGTGAATCGGAACCAGCCATTGTCTCTCGTTAGTACAATTCGATCAGCCTTGAACGTGTAAACTGCGAGAGATCATTCATCGAGAGTGCTCATTCATACTTTGGCTGATAAATTAAATTCGCTATAATTACGATCGAGCGTAGCAATACACTCTTGCCCTCTATTTCTCAATTTCCTCAGTTATACACGTAAATAATAATACTAGAAAGCGTGAAATATTATCGTTTAAGAAAATTGGATAAAACACTATAGAAATATATCTTGTATCACGCGACAAACGCACAATACGCAAAAATACAAAAGTTAACGAGCCATATATACATATATGATGTACGTATATGTACATACATTTGAAATTATTTAGATACATAGATAGATAGATAGATATTACAATTTATAAAACTTGATAGTACACTCATACAACGTTTAATTAAAGCCAGCGTCCATTCAAGTACCGATGAGAACAGCCGTTAAGTGTGTCCGACGCCTCAAGACTTACCTACTAATAATCATCCTCCTATTTAACGAGTAATTGCAGACACGCAGAGGTTAGCTGGCACCAATCGTCATTTCATTAATATTCCGCTGACTCGGAGCGCCTCTTCAACGCTCGCTCCTTCGGAACGCGCGGGAACGAGTTTTCCACGTACGGAACGCGCGCGCGGGCAAAGTGAGATGAGATATGCTAGAGAGAGATGCAGCTACGCTGCAACTTCATCGATCCTCACCGGCCAAGTGTTATCGCGCGCACCGGCCGCCGGTCCAGCTTTGTTTCGCTCTCGAACAAATGGTTGCCGGTTCATGGAGGGCGTGAACGCGGGGGCCCTCCGCGCGCGAGAGAGAGGCGATCATCGATCGTCACTGATCGTTAGCCGTAGAGACACAGTAATTGCCGCTCATTAGGGGGCTAAAGGAGCGTATTATGCGCGCTGAAAAGAAGGATCGCGCCGAGGCGGATTGCCGTGGCGAAGAACTCGCGAGGAAAAGGGGGAGAGACGTGGAGGAGATGGAAGTGGCGTAGTCGAAGAAGCGCGAAGAAGAAAGAAAGAGAGAGAGAGAGAAAAAAAGAAAAAAAAAACGCGGTTTCCGTCAGGAGGGAGGAACCATTGAAGGCGTTGAAAAGAGTACTCGACGATCGTACGTGAAGGGGCTCATGAGGTAACCGATATCCCTCTCGCAACGCTTTGTTCCCGGGCAATGAAATATAGCGATGAGATGCCATCGTGAGCGCGATCCTTTCCCTCTCGCGGTACCGAGTTAATGCGCGATTGCGTGTCTTTTCGACATGTATAACTTTCAACTTTACGCTCGCGCAGATGTTAAGCATTGCCAACTCTGCTCGCAGCGATGTTGAAATTTATACGCTCCCGTTATAATTGCCGCTCCAAGAGATCAAACTTGCATTAAATGTCTCGATAATGAAAAGTTAAACTTGAATAAGCAATGGTCACTTGAGAATATAAGCCAGCGCGATAAGAGTTTATCATTAAAAATATGTAATCGATTCGCGAGAGTGTAATCTAAACGAAAGATGAAATCGAGTCCGTCTCTGAAAAAAAATTTCATCTCGCATATTTTATTGTCGGTTGTGTCGATCTGAGGTATTCCAATCGCTCACGGCGCGGAATCGAGGAGAAGAGTCTCGATCCTCATGTCGACGGACGTCTATAATGTAGCGTGATACATCACATCGCGGTGATTACAATGCTCGCGATGCGCGTTCTCAGGAAGGTGTCGACGCGCGAAGAGACGGCTCGCTCGTTGACGTGACCTCGGCGCCAACCGATACGCTCAAGCGAGCCTCGATCACCTGACACCGCTCATTACACTCGTTCCGTAACAACGCAGCCCTGACGGATAATTAACGATATCGAGATACGCGCCCGCGTGTATCGAAATTTATTACCCGCGCGGACTTCAACTCCAAGATTGATCTTCGCGGGTTCGATTCGCGCTCGTCTTCTCTTCCGACCTGTCACCTGTTCGATCCTTAATAATCTAATAAACGCATGCGAGAGCATGTACGATGATGTTACCTCGAGTGCGCGTAACGTAAAACGTATAAATCGAATCCGCGAATCGATACGCGTCGGATGAAATTACAGATCAATTAGCATCGTTGATGTAACCGCGCGGTGTAATCTCGCATGGACTTTTAACGCTCGCTCGTGAATGTTACCGATCGTAATTTTAAGAGATATCTCTCGTCAGGTCAAAGAAAATAATAGAACGAATTAAACGTGACCGATAATTGACACTGATTGATTGCTTTATCCACTTATGACGAACATAATGATATTTTAATTGAATAAAATATTGATATATTGTTAATGCGAGTGAATAAAATTTCTTAAATTACAAATAGAAATCGAGTCTTTTCGTTCATCCGAACGAGAAGATGGATTTCTAATTCGAGAAATAATTAATTGTTGAGCAATGTTCCGGTGCGCGCGCACAAGTATGTCACAGATTCCCGCGTGATCCGCGTTCTAGCAATAAGATAGAAGAACATTCGTTCTGTCATTGGAGGCACTTTCATGCGGTGGCCACTACCACCTGTGCGATATAGAATTCCACCGGCCCGTGATCAGGGTGTCCGGTTACCTAGTTAGAGCCAGGTACGTATCTATCTACGATGTTTTCCAAGGACTATCTCGTATGCGGAGAACCAACGACCCCACTTCTCATTCTCTTTCTCTACCTTTATCTCTCTCTCTCTCTCTCTCTCTCTCTCTCTCTCTCCCCGTCGGACTGCCGTTCTTCCAACGAGGTTGCTCTTGCGCGAGAGTTCGGAGGGTGTATCGAATGTCCTACCATCCTGCGGTCCCGTCTACGGTGTCCGGCTACCCTACGCTCGTTTCACGGTTAATTAAGCGACTGACAATCTGACCACGAGACGGTTAGCGGCCAGGGAGGCCTCGCGATCTTTAAGAACTCGTAAACAGAAGGAATTCCTCGAGCATGAATGAAGCCACGACAAGACGAGCGCGACGAACAGTTGCGGGGAGGAGGGCGATTTTTGGGGTAGAAGAAATGAAAGAAAAAAGGAGATTGACAGGAGATATCGATCGTCCTGATCGTCGGGCCACCTTTGGGAAGAAGAACGCATCGTCGGATCGACGACCGATATTTTTCGATGTTCCCCGACAAACCGTGCGCCGGGAATTGCGTCTTCGTATAGGATCGCCACTTTTTAAGCCGATTGAAAGAGTCATTGTATAAGCTATATAAAATGGATCGCTTTCACGAAAGCGCTTTTAGAGAGAAGGGCAAGGGCACGAGATAATTTCGCGTCTATCAATGTGTGATGCATAATACAAATTCGATATTTCTAGCTAATAAATAAATTTTAGTATAAATGTTTAAAGAAATATTATACATGGTGGGTCCAAAGTTTTCTATAAACATGAGTCGAAAAATATTTTCTTAAAAAGTTAAAATTCCTTAAAAATTAAATTTCTTACAAAATTTCAAAGCCTGATCAAAACATTTGGGCCCACCCTGTATAAACAAAATATTTAATTTAATATACTATATTTAAATAAATACTATAATTAATTTTTTCACCGTAATTTAAATTAATAATACGTATATTACAGAGCCAGAATTATTATTGTATCGTCAAATTTCTTTGCAACTTGGCATCTATTCGATGCCATAAAGCGTCTTACAATTATAGGACGCTCGAATACTACTCAAGATCGATTAAATTCTTGGTGAGTCGCGATCTATTCACTTAGAAGACACGTCCGATGACTTTATAGATTCATCCAAGTGGATCGGAGGAGAAACGAGAGCGTACTTACCCCGAACCGATGGTGTATCGAAGATATCGTCTCTCGTTTCATGCGCTCACGGCGGGTAGTTATACCAGGAAAAAGGCTCCGATATATACCTGTAACAAACGACCAGCAGATGATTTAGCACATATTCTACGGAGGGCGCTCGATCGTCTTTTACATGTACCGGTACCCAAGTATGATTGTTTTATAATTAAGCCGTTATACCAGGCAAGGCGCGCGGGAGACAGTGGTGATTAATTGTTTTCGAATTGAAAACCTATAAGACGCGGTGGCGTCTTAATTTCATCGTGCCCGTGCAAAGTCGTGCTCGTGATTCCGACAAGAAAGAAAGAGAGAGAGAGAGAGAGAGAGGCCCGAACTCGGCTTAAAAATAAATTAAAACTCGCCAGAACGATCCGGTCGTAATCGAATCCAGTATGACAGCCTAATCATCTCTTAGCGACAAAAAAAAGTAGCCGCTTTCTTAATATTAAACCAGCGATATACAAGCGAATCGCTTTATTAATTAGCTGAGCTTATATACTGTAATATAATGTATATAGATCATAAACTGTCTACAATGATATTATGTGCGCAAAAGATAATTTACATAAAAAAAAAAATAGACACGAATTAGAAAAGAACATCATTGATATCTGATCGCGATATCAATCGCGGATTTCGTTATAGATGGGGTGGGGGGGGAGATTTCTTTGCGGGGTTCCTTTTCTCCTTCGGCCGACGACATGCGTCGAAAATTCGGCGTGTCTCGAAAGCTCGCGCCGCATTTAACGGGGCAAATAGACGGAGCTGCGCGGCAAAAGGGTGCCGACTGAAAGGCAAACAGTTTAGCTGGAAACAATTGACTGCAGATTGAAGAGAGAGCGTACGCCCTCGGCAGGAGGGGGCGGGGGTGAGGTGGGCGAGAGACATCTGACGATCGATGCACGCGTCGCTGCCACGAGAGAGCGAAGTTACATCTGTCCGCCGATGAAAATAGATTTTGAGAGCCGTGCCCGGGCTACGGGCGAGGGGGACGGGGGACGGGGGATGGGGAAGGGTGGAAGAGCCGTGAAGGGGCGCCGCGGAAGTGGGAACGGGGACGGTGGGGAGGGGGTGGAGGGGAGACAGAGGGGGAGTTGGCGTTGTTAAAACACTCGTTTCCAGACCAGGAATTCGTGTTTCTCGTCACAATGCCGGCGCTTTGATCGAACGCGCGCGCGGCACCGAAGGCAACGCGTTTGTTTTTTAACGTTCGCGAATTGAAAAAACTTATCAACGATGTAATGCGTCCGCTCGGCTGCCCGGGGAGAAAACGCAGCGCGCCGTAATAGTTCGTGGCGAACGCTTCGCACAATACTCGCGCATATTTATTAACAGAGAGAGAGAGAGAGAGAGAGAGAGAGAGAGAGAGAGAGAGAGAGAGAGAGAGAGCGAGTGAGAGACTCCCCGTCGCTGTTGGTACTTTGTGTTTTCCAAATGACGGCCGCTCGTTTGGAAAATATTGTACGACACTGGAAGCGTGGTTACTACTTTTTTTTTCTCCTTCGTGGAAATTGTTGATTTTAATTGTTGGTTATATATATATATCGCCTGTTATGACTTCCGTACATTTGTAAAATCTCTAATAATTTTTAATAATTTGATGTGAGAGCTCTCTCTTTGAAGTATAAAAATAGACGAGTTTTTAAACGTTACAATGTCTAGAAATATATATTCGCAGATATTACGTACCATTTGCTTCTGTCGCGTGAAACGAGAGTTCAACGCAATTTTTCTAAGCACATAAACACCCCACAGTAAATGAAGATGGCGAAAAATTCTGGCGACGCGACCAAAGGGTGTCCCCGAATCCCCGATGTTTTGTCTCGTCAGACCCTTTTAGCGTCACTTAAAACAAAACACTGTATCGATTTGAGCGTTTCGTCGACCCCCTCGGCCGGCGAACTATAAGTGCGCCCGCGGGGACGCTCGATGCGGCGGCGAAGACGAGTAACATTCGATTCCACGGTGGTCCTCGAAGAGAGAGCGCTCTTTGTTTTTTTCCCGCCTACTACATATCTCGCCCTCGTCCCGCCTTGGGTATCCTCCTGGTCCGGATGTGCGCCAAAAGCGACGTATCAACTTCGAAACTGCCGACACCCGGCGTGACGTAATTCGTGGCACTTGTTCCCCGAACGCGATTTAAGAATTTCCGCGAGAAATTGCATCTCCGCGAAACGTGAAGGATAACGCCCGAAGAAATTACCGAAGATAAATTCGAAACAGAGTGTTTTCTCTATGAAGGCGAAAAAAAAATCATTCTGGTAATTCTTTGCTTATGTAACAGCAGGATGTTATTTTGCATAATGCACTTCTTTCTTTTTTCTCTCTCACGCATACAATTATACATGTATTAACATTGACATTGTCGTAATTACATTTCTGCGACTGGAAATTAATTCACACGACCATGCATGTTATCCGAGAATAAATATATTCGAGTGTACAGCGAAACGAGCACGAGTTACGAAATAGTGAATTAACAGCTCGTGCATTAAATGATACGTTCTCGACAACAACATAATACGTCTTCATTAAGAGCCGATCGTTCAGCTCGCGTGGCATAAAAGAGTTCCGAGAGGAGGTGGTTACAACCCACCAGAGGACGACTTTTTCCATCGGCGTCTTTCCCTTCTCCCCCCTCCTGCCGTGCTATCCCACCCCCCTCATCGACCGCGCTATCAATCCAGCAAGAAAATTGAATGTCGGCGTCGATTCCTCATTCAATTTTTTTTTTTTTTTTTTTCGCTCGACCACCAGTACTATTATAAAGTATAATGCGGGGGGACCGTGAGTGTTTCCCAGATTATCGTCGTCTGCGATACCCTACGCCTCGCGTGTCAATTAGCCACGGTATATGAGGTTACAAAGTATGCCGGGTCTTTGCACCGCACACACCGGCCAGCCTCGAGCCGAGCCATAAGAGCCGCGAGATCGTTTCCGATCGTTAGGCAAAGCCACCAGCTGATCCCCGTTCAGGGACGGATATATTTAAAGTCTTTTCACAACTCTAAAGTCTATCTTCTCGAGTCCTTACTTTCGATAATTTATAATTCTCCAGACACTTCAGAATTTTAATTAATTAATATTAATTCAGCTTCAAATAAGTCAAAAGTCTTTTTAATCTGTTTTAGGGTATTTAATTTAGTGTATTTACGTTCATTCTATATATGTATAGTAAGAAAGCAATTTTTGATACAAGAGCAGAGCGTTCATGGCGCGAATATTCGCCTCTGTTCACGAGAGAGAGAGAGAATTTTCATCTCTTCAGAGCTCTCATCGGCTCGAGTACAAGAGGCAGTAAATCTCATAGATCAAGCTCCTCTTTTTTCCACCATCGGCTACCTCAATCCGTAGCAGTGATTGCATGACGCATAAATTACTTAACTACGTGCGCAGCCGATTACCGGTTACATGCTCGCGAGGAGGCAACGCTTTATAAAGTTTTAGAGCCGCGGCAATGTTCCGTCCCGTCCTACCTCGCCGCCGAGGCGATTAATCCTCTCGTCATTCATCTTGCTTGCCTCTACAAAAACAAAGCGCCCGACGCCGCGCCGTGATGTACACCGTGGCTGCAGTAATGGTCTTAGAAAATCCCGCGCATCGATCTGAAGTGAAGCAATCAGCTGCTCTTTAAGGCACCTAATTCGCTCATCGCGACGTCGCGCTCTCGCACTCGTTCGCCGCGGGCTGTCTGGGAGTAACGTGTGAAAGTTAGGTAGCTATAATCGTCCCGACGATCAATGTCTTAATAACACCCGTCGAGTTTTCATTCGCTCCAAAGTACACATCTCACGCGGACAACAACGGTTAATCATTCTCGCGCTCGTCTCATTCACAGTGTCGCCGCTTGTAAGTTTGGCTTGCAACTAGAAGAACAATCGCAACCGCTTCGTGAACCGGAAACTGAAGAATGCGTTTCGCATTTTTTTCCCCCTACAATTTGTATAAAGAGTTTGAATTCTATTCACACGATAAATGCGTGAGTGCATTTTCAACACGCGCGATAGAGTCGATCTGCTATAAATTACGAATTAATATGAATCCATTAAAAATACATCGCGAGACTAAATACAAAACCGGTTTTCTCCGTAAGGCTTTCCGTCGCTCTAAATGATGTCTGTTTTAAGAACGCCTCGCATCCCGAGGGGTATCGCTTACAATGCAACGCGTCGGAAACGCGTAACTTCTATCGCTGTGGTCCCGGCATCGTCTCTATAGTAGCGTTCTTAAAAGGCGGTAAATCATACGCTTTCGCCTTCCTTTTTATCCGCCACCGAGCCCGCTGATTGTGCCATACATAAAATTACGATAAATTCAGCGGGTTTCTCGTACTGTTCTCGTGACCCGCGGCGGTCAATTGTCTCGATGCTAATAGTACCTGCGGCATCTCGGTGGGTGGTGCCACTGATTGTCAACTGATAGCATCAGATATCCCCGCGCCTTCATCCGACCAGAATTCTTAGCTCATTTATGAATTGATGAGTGGTATTGCTTGAAAATTCATACTTTATTTAACATTTTTAAATGCAAACACGTGTCACGAGAAAATTTTTTATTTAATAAAAGTTTATATATATGTATATCATATTTATATATTTATTCGTTATTTTAAGGTAATAGATCTCTATGAAATATAATTCTTTAGATTTTTTCAAATCTTTTTTTTTTCGATACACATAATTTTTTCGCAAATAACAATGCGCAAAATAATTCAAATTCATAATTATTGCACGTATTGAATATTCTACTTGTGTGTTTTTCGAGTTGATATTTAATAAATTAATTATAATTAATATAATATTAATATTATATAATATTATGAATATTATATAATTTCCGGGGAACATCTTTTTTATATAAAATTATGAAAATATTAAATATATAAATGTATTATTCAATTGAACTGTCGTGCAAATAAAAAATATTCGGTATACAATCGTTAGAATGAGTCTTTTGTAATTGAGAATTTATCGTTGCTTCAGCGCCTTATAAATACTCAGAAATATATATATATATATATATTCAAGGCTATCGCAACAGATCGTCACTAATAGCAAACTGGTTTAAAATCTAGTTACGCATACACAAGATAGTAATCGATAAGCTGTAACCTGTTCAAAAGATCGAGAAGTATAACAGCGAGTTGAATAGCGATATATCCTGCTCTCTTTTATTGAAAAAATAGTTTGATTAATGTCCTCCAACTGTCATGGATACCTTTAAACGGCGATCAGAAATTGCGATATCTAATTTAAATTCCTAACTCTCGTAGATCATTAACTATGGAAGCGTGCGTGCGCTTTTTATTGCGCACAGACAACTACGCTTGATAATTATCATGCATTAGATAGTACACAAATCACTCCGCGTGGAATGAATTATGACGACAATCGACATAACTTCGCGTAATACCAGAATTCGTTAATAAATAAGCGCGATTAATATATTCCTGTTTACACAAACTGTTAATTCTATACAACCAGCGGCACTCAAACACATATAATATACACATATCGATTGCATGAATTTTTAATGTCACATAGTAGTGTCATCATCGATCACGTGCTGCGAAATATGCAATCAATATACATATGTATTAATTTATCGATGACCTTATGTTACTAACATTTTTTAGATATCTTGTAATTTCACTCGGATTAACGCGTATCGATCGTATTCGATCGATGTATTAAAACGCAATCATTCGATGATTACAGCGATTACATATTCTATTTATTTCCATGCATAATCAGTTAGATAAACATTCCAAGTCGATACATACTAATAATCCATCACGCGTCATTTATTCTGAGATAGTTTCGATAAACGAGTGGGGATCGATCGACAGGAATCACGCAACGGGCTACTGTCTATCGGCTACTCGAAATTTGTCAAACCAACGTGTCATTAAAGATCGACGCGCGATGATGCCGAGTTACCCTGTCTATATAGAGGGTGGCGTCGTTAATGCCGCGCGATGCTGTTTTGATGGTGCGCAACAAAAGCCGAGAGCCCAGGGCCCGCGTTCAAATAAATGACCGTGGATCCAAGAACAAATGACAGTCGGCCGTCCGACGTGAACGCGGCGGTCCTTTTGTGAATGTGCCTCATTACTGGCCGTCCGAAATTTTTCACATCCGCGCCGTGCTGCTGACGGCGGCGAGTTACGGAAGAATTAATCGTTACTCGCGTATTCTCTCTCACACGCGCATACACGTACACGTATATACACACATACGTATACATCGGGTTTCCTTCGCGACCAGGTGTCTCGCTAAAAATTGGATGGCGCACTTCGAGCGCATTACGTGACGCGAGATACGGTAATCTCTCGATAGGTAGATCGACGCAGAAAAACGCATACGAGAAATGCGTGTTGAGCATCTTAGCACTTCATCAAATTAAAGGGAGCTTACTCAACGGGGGCCGTGTATGTTGACGCGAGGTCGAGACGCATGAAACATCACAAATGTGCTATGACGAATACGCTGTTGGCGAGAGACTCCCAAGAGAAGTTGTAATTCTACAGACACTTTCTCTCGAACTCTTCACACTTTCGTTCAATATCAATTTTCAATTACGTATAGTAGGGATAAAAAGCGTTAACGACGCCCGAGTCATTCTGCCACGCGTTTATTTATCAAAGGAAACGAAACGCTTCGCAGTCACGATCGGCTAATAATCGAAATTGATTTCTCCGACTTTTCAGCCTTCTTCGCGAGGGACGTGTTCGCCTCGCATCTTCACAAACAAACTGAATCACAGGCGAACTGAGAAATCTCGGGCCGGTGTTGCGAGTCTCTTGGACGTAGATGATGGGGCACACGCTCGCAAGGCAAATAAGCGTCAAATGAGGCGCGCTTAAAGATCAAACGAGCGAGCAAACACGAAGCAAGTGTGTCGCGGGGCGTCACAACGTGTCCCCGTTGTAAAAACAACGTCGCTACGCCGCGTGTAATGCCGCGCGCGCGCTTTGCCTACGGGATTACCATTTGCGCTAATCCAGCCCCGCGCCGCGGCTGAAGCATCAACGAATACAAATATAACCGAAAATCTAGAGGGCACCGCGCGGGGGTAAGACCGGCGTGATCGAGTAAGAGGATAGTTGTAAGCTTCAAGCGCCCGAGGGGGAGAACTCGTCACACATGCGCGGCTCCGCCTCGTAAAAAACGATTGTTAGGCCAACGTTAATTGCTAAACACACGTAGAGACAAGTATATAAACAGAGATGTTATTGAATAGAATATAAATACGTAAATAAAATGTGTTTAGATTTAATGTAGACGATTTTCAAAAGCACAAGGGAATATGGATTTCTCTCTCCTTCTCCCTTTCTCTACTACAGAAATTATATGTAGAAATTTAATTCCGTCTTAATATCTTACATAATTATAAAGATATTTTTATGATCTTAAATATCTGGGTCTTGAGAACTTGTTTTCATCTTGCGCATGCTCTCGCTCTCGTGTATCTCAGAAGAATAAATATACTTTTTCAACATCCCCTCAGCTTCGCCAGTGAGATGCAGCTTACTTACGTGAGTGCTAATTGCCGAGAGATATTGTAATCCAGTGCACTTTAAATATATTAACGGTAACACCGGCTGAAAGTTATTCCGTATCGAATCGGGGCTCGGCCCACATGATTAATGTTAATCGTATGCCAATCAGGGGGGGCCGATGATCGACGCGGTTGCCGGCGCGGCTAGTCGCCGCTGCATTAGTGCCAACTCATCAAACAAAGATGGCCGACTATACGTGGCGTCGAGTGCCTATATTTGTAAAACAAAGAGTGTTAGGTGCAGACACCGCGCGACTCGCGTCCATTTACATAAATATGTGCGGTTTCTGTAGATTCATCCATCGCAGTTTCTCGCGGGAAGAAAGAGAGAGAGAGAGAGAGGGAGGGGGAGGGGAGGGGGGAAAGGAGGGGTGGAGGGAGGATTGGTCCTACGCCACGTGATTAAGTTGTCACGAAACATTGTAGTCACGTCTCAAGCTATTTATTAACCGGATAAGAATCGGCCGCGCGGCGAATCGTGCTCTTCGGTTTCGATTCGTAGTGACGACGTGGTTCTTCCGCCGTCAAGGTGAGACGGCGAAGTTACCACCCCTGGTCTCGAGCAATATATCCCGATACCTTGGACGATACACGCCGGGAACGTATAAATTAGCCTGCGCGGACCGAAATAGAAATCATCCCCGACCTGCCTTAATCGTAGTAGAAAGTAGTATATATATATATATATATTAGAAGTTTCTATGCTGCATAATCAGAAAACGCATGTTAATCATTTTTATTTTGATATATTCTCATCGCTTCGATAATTTCTACTATGTAAGATATGATGACACATTTCACATAATATAATGTTGATGAAACCATAATTCTATCGCGTTATTTCATCAGAATTTCCGGTCAAGGTATCGTAGAGTGTCCGGGGTCTTCCGCAAAACACGAACCCTCGTGAAAAAAGAGGGAAAAAAAAAAAACAATTGGAACACACTGTCCCAGTGGACAGTTGACAAACGAGACAGGGAAGTACGGAGGGGAAGCGAGGAGGATGATCTCTCGGTCCCCTTTTCTTTCCTCATTCCAACCCCGCTACGGCGATAAACAATAAGCCCGCCGGTGGCTCGCCAGGAATGATAATTTAAACGATGACTCTCGGCTTCTTCGCATTCAATTACTAAATAATTGACGAAGAGGGTGGCAAACACATTGGCGAGACGAGAGGCGGGGAGGGGAGGGGGACCGTTGCGATTCTCGGAGACGAGACCGGCGGTTTCTTTCTACGGATCTCCCTCCTCCTCCTCCTTCGCCACCCTCGGCCATTTCGCAGCCGAGGTGACGAGCGTGACTTATCTCCCGCAAATTATAATCCAATTTGCGATTATCGTCGTGCCATCGTGCCCGTAGTTGCCTTTGGGGCCTCTGCCCTCAGGACCCAGGTGAAGTGCGGAGGAAAGAGGGGGAGGGAGGGAGGGGGACCTGACCTCCGGCTGGTTAGTAAAGCATAATTAACCGCATGGCCGCGAGAGTCGACCCACAAGTTGCCACCTTGCCCATCGCGGGCAGGGAAACGCGCGTAAGAGAACGGCCAATTGCTCTCTCAGTCCTATGCGAATCCTAATTATTATATACGTCGCACCGCGGATGACGCATATAAATCTTCGCGCTATCCGGAGGTGGCATATTAGGCGACATGCCTCGACCGCTAATGGCCCAGCTATAAGACGGCGATGATGACTGTAATCAAATTTAATAAAGTACTGTATCGAATGCCGAGGAAGACGAGGCGCTGCTCGATGGCAGCGTGAGATTGTGATTGGCTGTAATGGTATATCCGGGAATACAACGCGTCGGAAGGACTTCTAAAGGAAGAACGAATTGACCGATTGTGGTGGCATATAATGCCGCACTGTTACCGGCATATCCGTTACCGGATACGTCAGCGAACAATATCATAACGGGAAGCGGAGAGCGCGACGATGACAACTGAGAGATTAATTGATAATATTATATATCTATTTCTCTTATCACACTTATTTATCTCGTTTTTATATTTCATCGTGCATCAATTCTAGCACAGTGCCTGTTCTCTAAATATTGTACCGCGTGTCCAGTTTGAATAGTCGTCACAATCGGCACGACCAGGCGACGTGATAAATCACGCGGCTGCGGACATTTCCTCAACGTTCCACGTATTATACGTCTCAATATTTCTTTTCGATTACGCGAGACTAGAATATATACGCGGAATTCCGCGCGGAATTGCGAATGATACGCGACATCAAAGCGAAAAGCTACGCGATGTAACAACCGGCAAATGACACTTGACTACAGCTGAGTGTTTCCTGCTTCTCATCGCGAAAGATAACGTCAGATAACGCGTTTTCTTCGCGGTGAAATCCGCCGGGCGAAGAATCGAGTTAAACTCAGTTTCACAAGGAAATACCACGTTCCGTGTATACAATAAGTTCCGCAAAGAGAGGGTATTGTCTTACGAGAGACCGTTAAAAATTGTCTTCGACTGAAAATTTGCATCTAAATAAAAAAAAGACTCAAAAACCGAATTTACATAAAATATCCGTAAATTATAATTATATGCAAATCTTAGCTATCCAACTTTGAGCGATGATTTTTTACACCATACATTTGACATTTAACGAGGACCCAACAATCACCGTTAGCGTCGCCCTGTCGTTTTCGCGAATGGGGCTGCACGCCTGTTAAAACTCGAAACCACCGAAGAAACCGCCATCTCATTCATTCTCTTTCAAGGTGCGCATGAGGAACGAAGGATGGAAAGGAGAACGGGCGAGAAACACGCTTCTCTTGGGACCCGCGTTTCGTTACACGATCATTATAACTCTTCCAAACGGGGCGCTTCTTCTCACATGCGCCCCGAATTATTGAGGGATCATTATCGTGCAAAGAGAAGGTCATTATACGGATAGCTTTTTTATCACTGACCCTTCTGATGAATGGACAATTATTCTCTCCAATGCGCAAATCTTCACTTAATAATAACACGAACGTTTTAAAAAAAAAAAAAATTGTTTTTTAAATATTCAAGTATTGCGTATAAAATTAAATAAAAAATTAAATTAAATTAAATAACTAATAATTAAAAAAAGAATCGAGTGTATGTAAATACATATTAATTGATATATTTTTTGTTAATAAAATATTGCATCTTTCTCTCTTTATAAAATAATATTTGTTATCTTGAATAATGTTGCCTAATTTTGATGTCTTCCAAGAAAATGGCCCGCAAAATAGTTTAATATATTTTGAGTGATACACGTTTCATATATTCTTGAATAGCGTCCATCCCTTTAAGCACACGCGGACAAGGGACAGCATGCTGGCTATTAAGTGGCCGACTGGCGGGTTCGGACTGCGGCTTCGAAAAAAAGGGCCACTTCCGAAGGCTGCAACGTCACATCCGCCACCGAAAATAGCCGCGAGCCTTTAATTTGCGGAGAAAAGCGGGCTTTTTACCGGCAAAGATCCGAGATCGCGATATAAGCCCTCTTGTGTACTTCTCGCGCTTACTGGTCGCAGAAGAAAAATACAGTAGCTTGTGCTACACCACCGAAAAATGCATCGCGTTTACGTACTTTGTCTTTATTCCCTCTTGCAGATCGCTGTAATTGAAAGACCCGGAAAAATAACATATTAAACCAAGCGGCAAAACAAATTTCACGGACAATTCATAAAGATTATAATGAGATTCGATATTTTTTTCTGATAGATTTTCTCATAGATTTATCTCTTGATATTGTAAATAATCGCTCGATTATTCGTTGCAACCTCTTTATCAATTATAAAAAGAAAAACGGAGAAGGACTGTACTTTTATAAATTTAATACTACTTATATTTTTAACGATATGAAGAAAATATTCAAATTTTGCATTTAATGGAAATTAATTTTTATTACATGATTCGAAAATTGTCATAAATTTTTCAACCTCTATTTTTTCATAATAATCATATCGTAATTACGTTAATCTCACGTTATATAACTTATAATTCATACATCTATTAAATATTGACATCAATAATCAGAAGCCAACTGTACTCCGCCAATATTTAAACATATCATCGTATATTATCGTTTAATCTCCTAAGTCTCTGTACAACAAATTAGAGAATCGCACGAGTGTACAGTATTACCGTTGGAAACCTCATTACATACGGTATACTTTTCACAGGGTTTACCTCAGCGTGTCACGGTAAGCCTCGCATGCACGATCCGCGCTCACCGTGGAAGTTTCCGTCTTTCCGCGTCGTTACGTTGATGTGTTCGCATTTTGCGACGTAACATCAATAGAGACTCCCTGTATAATAACGCGTAATAAAATACGATAAACACGATTGCATGAAGTCGTGCATCTGTATTACGCCGGATGTAACGCGCATGTATATATATATGTTTGTAAATATGTATATATAATCGGAATAAAAAATAATAATAAAAATTTTTGATAGCTTTGACGCTATCGTTCGTTCTCAAAGTATGCTATTGCAAAAAATCTTTGTTATCGAATTTCGCGTTGTGCATGGCGTAACCCTTGCGCACCTTAATCGCGAATTGTGCGTCGCGATTCGCCGCGCTCCAACCGTCCGTGCAAAAGAATATCGGCGCTTTAGCGGAGGTGTCGCGACGGCTTTAAGACTACCAGCAACACGAGCGCGCGTAATAAATCGACCGATGCCGGGCTGTGTCTGGCCGGGAAGAAAAAGTCTCCATTAATCGATCTCAACAGGATCGTTCGAAACCGGTTCACCCGTAATTTTGTCGAATCGACACGTTTTCCTATAGCGTCGAGAGCGCCTAGATAGAAATGCTCGCCACAACACCTGACCCGTCGTCGTCGCCTGTCTTTGTGGATCAACAGATTCGGCACGACGAAACAGTCTTATAACTTCGGCTCGAAGTTATAAGACTTAAACGACAGTGAATAGCATATAGGGAAAATAAATCACACTGAATTATTTTATTTTGTTTTTAGAGACAGAGGAAGAGAGTTGTGGAACGTCTTCTATTTCACTATTAAAATAAGAATTAATATCATTAAAATATTTTTAGCAAACTTTTTAAGTTATTATTTATGTGCAATCTTCTAATATTATATCAATAAAAAAAGTTGCTAATTTGATTAAATCCATTCGACTAATTATCAATTTTTAAATTAAAATATTTAAGTATTTAAGTCAAATACGACATATTAAATCTAACATGACGTATATTTTTTAACAATTTTTTATAATTTTTTTTTCTTAGTGATAAAAAGATGATTTTATCAATATCAACTCAATGATTAAGTGTTTCGGCTTTGTCTGATCTTCACGTTTTACTGGAAGTTTATCGTCGGCGGAAAAAAAAAGGAATGAAAAGACACAGCGTACATTTCATAATTTTTACGCAAAAGTTGCGCGATTAATTCCACGCATGCATTTAGAAGGGGACGGACGACGCATAGGCGCACTAGATACGGTATGTTTGTGCACACATGGACACCGTTCTAATTATACCGGAAATGGGAAAATAACAAATGTGTTTCAATGATATCAAACCGCTCTGTCTCGTCGTCGTACAAAGAATCGCGCGCCCGACCGATTATGTAATAATGATCGCAATGATGACGCAAATGATCGAGAGAGTGAGCGATATTCGTTGCTTATAAATGCACAGGAATCCTATGATGTCATCGTCCGTGATTACGCGGCTCTACCCTTGAAATTAATCGCCTTCGAATCCTTTCTCACGCGGATGCACAAAAATTCGAGAACCGACGTTTATCTGCTTGCTATCGCAACTGTCATTAATTAGCGCTCCGCGAATTATTACGCTCGATGCATTGAATCGTGTTATGTGAATATAATTGCTACACTGTTGCCACGATTCTGCGAGTGTCGTTAGGATCTTATAGCGAGTGAAAAATAATCTCTCCGAGACTCGGCAGGAAATTTCGAAACTTCTGCGCAAACGCGTCTCTTCAATCTTATATCTGATCTTGTTATAAGACCGTCTCACATCATCGATGACAGAGATAGCTGTGGAATCACGTCACCTTGAAACGACATCTTATTCCCGATTTGCATATCCGGAGCATCGATCCCACGTGCACTTGCACGGTTTCCGCGGTCAAAGATGTCATCGATTACCTGAAAGCCGATGCTCTTGATAGTCTTTTTTTTATCGTCGAGTATTAAACATCAAGTATTAAACGCATTAGCGGTCACCGCTTCCCGGACGATTATTTTGCCGTTTACAACACTGTCGGCATTTATCGTTCAACGAATCAATATGCGATAATGCAACATGATGAAAAAAGAGATCGCTTTCTAAGCAAGAAAACCGGTTGTATTACCGGCTATATTACAGACTTGTAAAACGCTAAGCGATCGTTAAAAATGACGATAATAAACACTTGTAGAAAACGCGCGATCGATTCCTCGAATGGAACAATAATAATACAACATCCTGGTACCGAAACAAAAAAACAAAAGTCAAATTCTAATTCGGGGTGAGAAAGTCTCCAATGCTTCATTAAAACCTATAAATCCACCTTCATTATGTCGACGCGAAAATATGGACTACGCGTATTAGGCTCGAAGAGTCGATTAATCGATGTCGCTCGATGTCGCGGTGGACACGCGTGAAGAATATCGCGCTGCACGATGAGACGTGAAATTAATCGCGACCGGATGCCGAAGATAACGGGTTAATTACGTACCGACGTACCGTACAACCCGTCAGTTCTTCTTGTACGGACGTGTCTTTCTTGCGATTCTCGCTCCTCTCTCTCTCTCTCTCTCTCTCTCTCTTTCACGTACACGCCACGTCCAAGATATCATCTGCGCGTTGAGCACGAGCGTTGCCTGTTTGTCAGACATGCGTGCACATCCGTGTGCGTTCGTCCACGAGTACCGAAAACGCGTGCAAAAACTGGAACGACTGGATGCGTCGTCGCGGCCATGTGAAATCTGCATGTAATCCCGCCGCTACCGCGTTTCGCAGGCAGGTATCCGGAGATCGATGGGACGTAAAGATTAATTTCGAAACTTCCACCTATTCATCCGTTCGCGCTATCACTCGATTCTCTCAGACGCAAATTTTTTGTTTGCAGCCATTAAAAATGGTTTCCGGGATACGAGTTTCCAAGTTTTACTTTTTTCAGGGAATCCACGAACATGGGGAGGAAGACAAAAATATCTTCACCTGCTCGCAAAATGACAGATGTATGTGAATGTATATGGATAATAAATGCATTTATAATCGTGAAATAATAAAATTCATTTATAATTATACTATATATCGTGATTATATGAGTTAAATGAATGACTCTTATTAATTACATAATTATAGGTCATTTAAGTGTCGTTACTTTATAATAAGCATTTTAAATATTACTTTATTCTACGAACGATATAAAGATACTTCACGACAATACTAACGTTGTTGCTACTCCCTTGAGCGGATCTCACTGAAAAGCTAACGATATCGCGCGCGCGCGCGCGTAACAGTGTCGGCTCGTTGCCTTAACAAGGGCTTGGTCATTATCAAAGCTGTAATTAGTTGCCCGTCGTTTGCGCCATGTTCGCCTTAAACGCAATATCGCAGCTTCTTGCCGCCTCCTTTCATCCTGCTCTTGCCTAGACTTCCCGCTACATGCCGGGAATCGATAGACGAGCTGCGCGCTGTTTCGTACGCAGCTCTAGTAGGCACTACTTATAGCGCAACGCCAAAGGGCTGCAACAAAAGTTGCTATAAATCTAGCACTTTGCAGAGTATAAAAATGAAAAGAAAAGATAACATCGCTAATGGAGGATCCAAGCGACAAATTAATTAAATGTTCTTGATAAGAAAGATTGACATGCATTGTGAGGTGCGTAATAAGTTGCATTTATGCTGTGCGTTGATTAATTAATTAATCGGAATCTAAAAACTCGGCAAAAATAAATTATCTTTGTACGAATTTCATTATACGAAATATCTATTCTTTTATAATTTTTATTCATGCACAATACATGGGATCGTCGTCTGCTTTCTTACATTGCGATATATCAAAGCTCGTCATTTTCCTTGAAAACCTTGGTGAGTTATTGTTCGCGTAAATTCAAACGTTATGGTAAAGAAAATTCGTGTCCCCTCTTTTCGAAACATCTTGGGAGGGAGGGAGGGAGCATTGCAGCTTATTAAATTTGACACTTCAAGAACTCGGAACATTGAAAAGGGACTGGCAATATCAGGCGGAATATATATCCGGCATTACGCCGTCGAAGCAACCACTCTCGCGGATGCGGGATATTCCGTTCAGCCTCCGGGGAACGGGGATTCGTTAATTTCGCTCCGGACACACACGCATACGAGTGCCGGCGAGAATGTTCGCGCCACAGAATTGCCGAAGCGTCCTTAATCCCCAAGAGATGCAATCGACAAATCTCTTCTAATTTCCTCGAAACGCGATATATGTATGAGCAATAACAAACGATTTACGTTATAATTGAAAACTGAAAATAATCTGAAATATTTCTTTTCCTTAGAGAAATTAATGTTATCAAAATTATATTTTTTTAGTATTTTTTTATAATCTTATAATTTTTTTCATATTCTTGCTAGAATGTCTATAATGTTTCTCGAAATATAAATAGCGATATTACGATATGAAAGCCGAACTAAGAAATCTGGGACACCAGATCCGCGGAAAATAGTCGAAGGCGAGAGCTCTCTCGTCTCGTTCAGGGAAATTCGTCGAATCTAATTCGACGTGGTTCCATGATCGTTTAACGGCGGGATATAAGAAGAGTTTCCGGACCGAAGACGGCGGCCAGGGCACTCTCCAAGAAGCATTCTCGAGATCGGTTAAAATTGGAAAGGTCCTCGCGTGGGTCAATTCATGATTGAAGAGGCTATTCTTGACGCGAAATTGCCTGAAATTGGTTTACACGCGCACGGGCGGCACATCAGAAATTGATTCGCCTCCCCTCCGTCCCGTTCGCACTACGAGACTCCGAATGCGTTTAATTTTTCTTCCCGGCTGCGTTTATTCCCAACGGGCCGGTCAACGACTCGTACGCTACCACGGAAAAAATGTTCTTTGTCAAAATGTTTTTTAGAATTTTTCACCATTTATAGTCTTTCCTGTGCATCTTCTTATTTCATGTATCTTGTCGCAAATACAAACCATTTCTTCTTTTATCAATTTGCGTTTCTTTTTAATCATAATCAATTTGACCAATAAATTTCGATCAATTTGGAGTTAATGTTTCTTTAATAAAAAGATGTGTATTCATACTTTTTATTACAAAATTTATTATAATAATAAATAGAAAAATATTACCACATACAATTTTTATTTTTATAAAGAAAATGACTGTCTGCTTTTCTTTTCTCACGGATTGGAAGAAAATGAAAGATCGGCAGAATATTTGGGGTAGCTACTGATAATATTTTTAATTCGCCGTCAAAAAACGCGTCTTCCTACTGCTCGCTCCGATCGAGTTATCCCCGCGAAGAATGAGAAAAATTAATAAAATGAATCAACAAACCGGCGCCGTGGGGCGCGCACAGCGTCGTCGGACTAAAAATTAGCTAAACGGATTCTTGCCTTGCGAAGCCGCTCGATTTCCACGACTCGATCCTGCGCCTCTCGTCCTGATGAATCTAATTTCGCGTTGAGACAGCGCTTAAGCCTTCATAATTCAAGATCTCCACGCGCAAAAAGTACCGGTAAGTTTATCGAATCTTTTCGCATCTATATACGCGGTTGCGCGGAAATACCTTTCCTCCTTAAATATTCCTCCTGCTTAACAAATGTCATTTTTGTATTTAACAGTTACACATTTTATAAGTTTGATAAAAGATATATTATTATTGTCTTTTTCAAGCGCGATAAAAATTTTCTCTTATACTCTGCCGTTCACACTTTTTAAAGAGAAATATGTAAAATAAAAAATGATTATTGATTTCCCTCCTTATTTACAAATTATTAAAATCAATGTTATTTTCACACTTTTTAGAATCACGGATTATAATTTTCAACTCACACATTCTCCACAAATGACTATATAAATATAATTTCCGTAAAATCCCTCGCGTATTTTTAAAGATAGACATCGAGAGACGGATAACCGAGAGAGAGACAGAGAGAGACGATAAGTCGAGAAGTCGGGGATCGACTCGCAACTATACGGAGCGTAGTCGCGTTATTAGCCACGATAATTAACGTCCCACCTCCCGCGTTCTCCCGTCTTCTTCCCCTCACTCCCCATCCTCTCACATCGTCTGCGCAATCGTTAGTCTCTAACAACCTGGAATTTCGGTCTCGCCACGTAGATTATAGCGACAATTAGCGCGGGGTACACCGTGACGAGATTTCTGACATATTCTTCCCCCTCGTGCCCCTCTTGCGTCCGATCGCGGGACAAGAGGCGAGGGGAAAGGGAGGGAAAGAGACGACGGCAGAACCGGATGAATATAGGGGGGCGGCCTCCTGACAGGCCTCCATATCGAAGACTGGTAGAGTGTATAACGAGGAAGCGAATCGCTTCTTGGCAAAAACACCGCGAAGTGCTACGGCGCGGCTTAATTGCTTAATCAGACGTAGTAAATCTTGCGACACACAGACATTTATGGCGGGCGATGCGATACAATACACGGAGGCTCTTCTTTCTTTCTGTCTTTTCTGGCATCTACTTATTTTTCTTTCGCGATCAACCGCGTTATTAAAAATTTATCAAAATATTTTTTTATTTTCTCAAACAGATGCATCTAACGTTCCTCTTTTTATTCTCAATCACGCAAAGATGATAGACTATCGCGAATATTCCGCCGCGATTCGTTAACAATATTTATATAATTAATGGTTATATGACAATGATATTTTAATGACAGGCTTCGCACATTTTCGCATTATGTTGTCATCGCGACAATCGCAAAAAATGTCTTGCTCATGGATACGAGTCAGCGATTATTCGCAGTAAGAGAGACCTTTAGATTTACTTTTGTACTCGACGAACGCTAAAAACCGATCCTCCTATAGTAACACGACGCTCGTTTGTGGTCTCGTTAAGAGAACACCCGGTATATATTAAGGGATAACCGTAACCGGTGATGTAATGCAACACCGCGGGTCCTCCTGATCCTGATCCTTGAATGAGATGGTATCTCCGTAGTCCTGCACACGATGCGTACATTCGATGCGCTTATACCTGCCCGCAGTGTATTGCACGCATGTATGATGCGCGTATTATATTGGACCAAGTATCGGGTGATCCCGGCTATACTTTACTTTTGCAATAATGCGCGAACGATAACGTATTCGACGCGTCTAATACCTTTCTTTTATAAAATGATTACATACGTGATCTATATATCTACGTAACTCGAATACGGATTATCTCTAAAGAGATATCGAGCAAGAGATGTAAAATTTTAATTAAATCTTTAAAATTAAATATATTTCGATCTCGATAAGTACACTTATTTCGCGCGACAGCAAAAAATATTTTATTTTTTAAAAATAATTTATTTAAAATATTTGTATCTTTCTTTCTTGTTTAATATTTAGAAATGCGCGAGTTATCAGCCTCTCATTTTAGAATTATTGTATATGGATAAACCTGTCCCCTAAAAACATTGTACGATGTATAATAAATTTTTACATTAAACGAGCTTCAAACTTTTTATCAGACCCGACCGTCTGACGAAAGAGTTTGTTCGCGCGGATAAAATTCGAAAAATGATTTCGCTCGCAGCTCGTCCACGAAATACGCAAAATATAGCGTGTCGCGTTATCGACCTTCGCGGTACGATTTTTACATTTGAATTTTGACAATGACGATATCCGCCTCGAGCCATGAAAGCGTTACCCCTATCGCGCGCAATGATATCCCCCTAGTCGGTCACTGGTGCATGAAACAGTTAAGCATCGACAATGTAAGCCAATCAAGGGGTGGGTATATAAGGGCTGTATCAGAGAACGGGCCGCGGTAATCACCCAGAATTGCGTTAAATTTAAATTTTTACTCCTGCGCCCTCCCTAGGGCCTCGCATCTTGGTCTTTTGAACCTTGACGGCTCGCTAAAGAAGATGTATCCAAGAGAAACGACTTCAAGAGAAGAGACTTTTAATTTCGACTTCACATGATGCATAAATATGAATCACCACGCAGATTTTGAATATAAAAACAAATCTGCCAATGAGTCGTTGTCAGTAAAAATTTATCTAATAATAATTCTTCCAGAATTTATTTAAAATTCGCAATCAATATACTATATTCGTAAAATTATTAAATACTTTTGCAAAAATTTAATATTTTTTGTTTTCATATAAATACAATTGTATTATTTGTTCGAGAAGAATATGAGAAGAGGAATACTTCTCGTATTTAAATTTGGGAAAACCTGACCTGAACTATGACAATTCGCCGTTTATAATCATTTCCACAATGTACCCCGAGGCACGAGCTCCGGTTAGATTCCCTTTAGAGGATGGCTTGGCAAGAGAGCCCCACGGGGGTCTCGAGAATATTACGGAGCAACAAAATAATAACGCGCGCAGAGGCGAGGAGAGGGCAAAGGAGGCAGGAAGGGGGAGGGGCGGACAACAGAAGGGACGGATGCAGGGCTAAAGGCGAAGGGGGAGGGAGGAGGGGGAGGACGACGGAGTCTAGGGCGCAGCCAGCTAAACACACACGACGACTAAAAGGCTTACGGGGTAATTTGCGACGGCTTAAGGCCAGGCCAATCTGATCCATCCTGCGTATACACGTGAAATCTTATACCCCAACCGCGGCGTATATACGATGTTCTTCGTACCGAAGGAGACAAAAAGACACAGACGGAAAAGATAGGCGACGTGAGGGGAGGGGAAAAAAAAAGTCGCGACTAGAAGGAAAGAAAACGAACGCGTGACGCGGGGAGGGGGAGAAGAAACTCTTTGAAAAACGATACAACGATGGCACGCTCAATAGGCCTCCCGTACTTTCTCTCATTTTTTTCTTTCCTCTCCTTCGTTCTCTTACACGTTCGCGATCACGACGTCCTGCCGATCGCGGTGAACACGAGCCACGATCTTTACGGGCTGTCGCGCAGAATTTGGACGGCGAATTTTTTCCCTGAATATAGTTAATTGAGCGTGCGCCGCGGTGCAAGCGAAAAGTTACCGGAGGTTGTCTCCTCTTTTTGCACCCGCGGATCTTCTTCGCCGCCGTCCTTCTATTCAGTGATACACATCCATAAAAGAATTCGTATTTTTTAACTAGGTCTACAGTTTTCTTATTTTTATTATTTTGGAGATAATAAGCGCACGCATTGCTGTTTATATTTTTCTCATTTTAGAGCAAGTCTGTTGTATAATTTTCTATCTCCTTTATAAAATAAAGATATATCGCAAAATCGTCGCTGTCACGTTTAAAATGTCGGAATGAATAAAAGTATTTATAATATTTTCTTTTCCTTTTCTAAGTAGCTATTTTTATAATCCGAAACGTGGAACCCTAAACCACCAATTTCTTATTCGCTTTTTATCGCGCAAGAAAGCAGACTATTCATCCGGGCCACAGAGAATTTTCATTGACCGCGTCTCCATTCTGCTGAGCGAAATAAACGTCTCGCGGTAATTCGCAACGCCGCCAAACAAGATCGTCGTCGGAGACAGAGTACAGGGCGAGCGCGCGGCTATAGAAAGAGGAGAGAGAGAGAGAGAGAGAAAGAGAGAAAGAGCATATTTCAGGAGCAAAACTTAATTTGCCCCGAAGTGTGCCACGGGACTCGAATCGATTCGAGGGCCCTCGAACCTCGGAGAGCCTCTAAGCGACGGCGCGTGCCTCAATCGGATGCCATTGAGGTTTCTCTCCTCTCCTCTCCTCCGTCATGCGATAATTGAGAGGCATCAATTGTGTAGCGGCTCTTTCGATCTCGTCCTGTTTCCCCGAGTTTCGCCAACAGTTCAAATTCGTTCCGCCAGCGACCACCTACAAAGTAGCTCCTCCCAAATACACTCCCGGGTTATACAGTTAAACCGACTTTGCTTAGAAACTATAAATGAATATATAGGTTGCGCGAAGAATAATAACTTTACCGAATAGTAAATTTCTATGCATTCAAAATGCATATAAAGGATTCTCTTTCAATAGACTCCAAGAATCATACATTGATCAAAATAGAAACTTTGCAAATTTTGAGAGAAAAAATGAGAGTATAAAGAATTTCTCCCGGAATTTGATTGAAGTATTTTCCATTTTCACGTCAATCCAACATGAAAAGCAAGTAGATGAACATCGTAAGTTCTTCTAAGTCTCTCCATCCATCCCTTCTCTCTTTCTCTCTCTCTCTCTCTCTCTCTCTCTCTCTGATTCCATCTACCGTGTCACCTCGCCTGACAAAAAGAACCCTACGCACACGTTTAGGATACGTTAAGAGGCCCTTCACGGTGTTTGCCGGCAAACACCCTTCGTTCTAGCGTTGCCTCGATGGCGCCCCTGCTACCTCATGAGACGAGGCGCATTCGTGTCCCTACTACCGCTCTCGTGCACACAAACGGAGTCTGATTACATATTAATTATTTACCGAGCGATTTCTGATGTACGTACCCCGACCGTCTCCTCCGGAACAGGTCATTAAATTAAATGAAACGCCGAATTCCACAGCGCAGCGTGTCCCCGTGAATATTCACGCGCGAAATACTCTAATTCTAAGGGCAAACTGAAACGAAATTTAGCGTATGCGAAGTGTACCGAGAAAATAATCGGTGTCTTTAAACCTATACACGATTTTCCAAAAACACTAAAGCTCGAATAAAATTATACTAATTTTAAATATTAAATATCATAAGCGTGTCAAGTTATCATTTCTTTCTGGGGAGGAAAATATAATTTTATTTGTGAAAAAAATCTTCCATAGTTAGGTCGCTCAATGCACTTCATTACGTATCTTTATCCTCCTTTTTAATCAACTGTCAAAATACTTGAAGAAATGACTATCCAATGCGTCGTGTAAAAATCACGGAAGCGAACGAAAAACAAGATCCGCAATCAGTGTAAACCGTGCAAAACGTGCCCTTCCAATTTTCAAAGCTATCTAGGTAGCCGGTTACGGATCTTCGAATCATTAACCTGTCGATTTTGCGATCGCCCGGACAAGACACGCAGGCGGATATTTAAAATTTCGCGGAGAAAAGCGCGTTCTCAAGGTCTTATTCTCGTTTCTCTCGCTCCAATGCCGACAACATTTTCCCGTTGTACAGATAATTTTTCGGAGAATGGAACAGAGGATAATTTCCGCCAAAGATGAACACATATATACACATGGGTTGAGAGAGACAACGGGATTAGTGCTGACCACGTATTCTCGTAAAATATTAGGGTCGGGATTTAATTTTCGGAGATTTTTCCCACGAAGAATGCCCGGGAAACCGGGTACACCGTACAAAAGCCTGGGCAAACACTCAACATGTCTACGCTCCTGTAGGAAAATGTTTGTCGTCGTCGTTTCTAGTCAACGAGCGCGTCTTTCGAGAGGGAAAGAGACGCGCGTTTCGCTAATGCGACAGGACTATTGTCATGAGATCGTAATGACAAATTTAAAAATTTAACACTTTTTGCAATAAAATTTAAATCTACTTTGCAATTTGTAATGCTTCGTACGTAAGTAAAATGTGAATTTATATTTTCCAAATAGTTTAATTATAAACCTGTTTAGTTAAAGTTTTACATTCCTTTTATTCATATTTTGCTTAACCTGCTACGCGCGCGTTTGAAATAACCTGTGTGTGTGTGTGTGTGTATGTGTTTATATTTATTTGAAACATTTATATCGAGAAGCCAAGGCCGCGATCAATGTTACTATCTATAGTATACAGATTAATGAATTGCAAAATTAATGCGATAACTACCATGCCCCATCATTAAATTATAATTTGAATAATATTAAATTCAACATGTGTACGAATGATGTAACTCGAGTAACTTGCTTGTAGCTAGACTCGGTTAATACATATCAAACGATAAGGTATCGCAAATTATAGTGCTCGATTTACGTCAGGTAATTAAGTTCAATATAAGTAAGCCAAGGTAGCATCAATCAATACAGCTACGTGTATAATTTTGATGCAAATATATATAAACGTTTCGTTACAAAGCTAAATAATATAAGTGATTTTATAACAAAAAGAAAAAAATCAAAAAAATCACGTATAACAGTGGAGCAAAAAAAATATCGATATACAAGCGAAGTTCTACATTTTCTACAAAATGTATGGGTCGTGAAATGTTTCCCGTCTCAAACAAACAAGAAATTCGCCAAAAAATAAAAAAAAAAAAGGAAAAAAAGAAAAGAACGTTCGACTATCCGCCCGATCGCGTTCGGAGAGCCGAGAGACAACTATCGATGGGTATCGGTTTTCAGTCGGTGTGCATCGCGCCGACTTAAAAATCTTCACAAACATATATCGAGCCCGCGGGGGCTGGCTACGCGACGGCGGAACAAGTGAGGTCGCCACGTCAGTGGATACTCTTTGTTCGCGAGCAAACATTTGCCCGGTTTCTCAGAGCAGCTCCCGAGAAAGGGCGACAGAAAGACGGAAAGGATCTGGCCTGTCAACCCCGGGGGCCAGGCCAAAGAAAATGCAAACCGCACTCCTCTCATCGGTACAACGCGCCCGTCCGTCGTCGTGCCGCGGCAAAGAGGAGACGCGTCTCCCGATGTTGGCCCGGATAAAAATGTTGCAAATCATGGGGCGGCTACCTGTCCCGCTGATGCGCTCGGCCTCGCTCGTCGCGCTGCCACTCGAAACTCCGGCGTAATGCGCGAACCAGAACCCTTCTTTGTCTCGAACGTATGTTATCCGTCTAATGGTTAACCTTGAGATGCGAAGGAGTGGCGCGATAAGATGCACGAATGTGGATGCGTCTTTATACGCACTTTAGTTTCCTGCGATAATAATAACGTTTGATTATTATAGCGTAGAATGCAATTTTTTACGATCTGGTTTTTTTTTTTTCTTATCCATTGCACAAAAGCACAAAACAAATATTGACGTTACTACTTGTTTTTTTGCAAAAATTCTTTTAGCAAAATTCAAGATAAAAAATTTACTAATGGAGAACAAACATTCAAAATCACTCTTCATATGATCATTCTCGAGACTTTCAATTATTTTATAATTATTTTAATTATTTTATTACGACAATCTTCAAGCAATTTCGATGGATATATGAATGGAACATTTTTCTCTAGAGACATAACCGAGGAACAGAACAACACGAACGAATGATAGAGAAAGGGGACAGAGGGAGTGAGAGAGAGAGAGCAAAGAAAGGGTTGCGATAGCGAGAAAAGAATTGAGCATCGAGTTCCGAGTCGAGCAAGAGGGCCCGTATCGTTTTAACGTCTCTATTAGCGGCTATTAAAAATGAGCTAGCGTCGAAAAAAAGAACTTGAGAAACGAGGGCGAAACGCGGTATGAGCGGGAAGGCACGGGCACAGAAGAGAAAGAGAGAGAGAGAAAGAGACACGAGGGGTTCGCGTAGTAACCTCCCTTGAAATCGCGAGACCTCTGTTCACATGCCGTCTCTTCCTCGTACCGGTATCCAGTTACCTTTTGTGGAGGACTTCGCATGGCTCAGATTCTCGAACGATATGTACTCTATTGTGTGCAACGGATATTTAGCATTGGTACGGGGTTGGTCCGAACGTGGAGCCGAAGGGGGAGGGCGAAGGCGGGGAGGTGGTCTCGTACCGCGCACGAAATTCACGGTGTCCCCTGACACGAGGGGGGGTAGATTTTGTTAAAATGATATCCCCCGTCAGTCTCTCGCGACTCTTAAGATAGATCCGCTCACGATATCGGACTGAAATCGATCGCTTTTTTTACGTTGTGAAAAAAATAAAAATCATAGAAACTCATTCGTGAGGTGAAGGATTGGATCGGGCATTTACTACTCAGCAATATCACGATTTCAGCTCGAAAGGTTGAGTGGAGCGAATAATATCTTGGCACTGATTCAGCGAATTATAATCGCTGCTTTCTATTTTGCTACGTGTTTTATAGAAATCAAAGTTTGACAATCGACACATCACGTGCGTCCGCAAGATCGATAATTAATATTAAATAATAAGAAACGGTACATTCATAATGTCGTGTGTCGTACCATTTTGCATGCTAATTCCTCAACGTCAATCTTCCGAAGAACGCTCATCAGTACGCCACATGCGGGCACCGGGCACCGTAATTTGTCGCGAGAATCACGAGGACGGCGCGACGGCGACGCAATTTCTCAGCGTAATTCCGAGTAATTCGAATAAAGCCGGGACACTTGTCTTCCCTCCGGGATAAAAGCCGCGCACCTTTCACCGCGTGTTCCTCGATCGGGGATCAATGGAGAGCTACCAACGTCGGGCACAACCATCTTGCGCGTAATTACAGTAGCTTCCGTCACGGTTTGAGCCCTGGTCATCGTCCCCGTGTATAATACTTTATAATATACGGCGGGATTCCAAAAGTGACTCGTCATGCGGCATAAATACTTTAACGGCGGCAGTGCACCGTCCTCCTCCTCCTCCTCTTCCTCCTCCTCCTCTTCCTCCTCCTTCTCTCGCTGCACCTGATACTTTCGCCCGGTCGCGCTGATGAATTTCTTTTTTAATCACCGCGGCGTCTCGCGCCGAAAGTACAACGTCACCTGTTGGCCTTTGCTATCGCGCCGGTTCTTTTCGGCACTGCAATTCGCCACGCGAATCCGCGCGCGCGCGCGCGAGAGCGACGCGTAAATGCATAACGAAGTGCGTACGAAATCGCTTTTAGTGCAAGCGGAAGAAGGAACGCACGATGAAGAATCGAGTTTGCTTCGCGTCTTTATCTGCCAATTCGTGCAAATGCTTTTTTAGCAAAAATTTCCGACCTAATGTATCCATTTTTTAAATATTCTATAATAATTTAATAAATACAAGATGATGAATTTACAGTAAATATGTATAAGGGAATAAAACGCGATCATCTAAATTATCTTTCTTCAAACTTATGTCTATGCAACGATACATTTTCTGGTCTATCAAAGCCATATTAGCTCCTATATTGTCTCGTGAACGAGATTATCAACGCTAAGACAGTTTGCAAAAAGTTTGTTTACTGGTCGGAATACTAATTATAACGGCACATGCTTCATTAATCTTTTTCCGAACATTGATGGGCGGAAAATTTAATGCCGAGGATAGGAAACCAGTGCACATAATTCGATCGTAAATTATTCTGCCTTCCCACCCAAGATTTGCTCTTAATCCGCTCTTATATATTCTGTATATTAACATGGTAGAAATATTTAAAATGTGTTACGAACATACATATATTCATTCATTCGTAATCTCTATCAAATAAGAATTACGAATATGTTGATTTAATGAGCTGAGAATATGGCCAGAGATGATTAAGTGCAAAATATTTAATTAATCAACTATTATATACTGAAGAATGGGAACCAAATAAATGTCAAGCATGATATTCCAAGTTACAATGAAAAATATTTCAAATTTCAGATTAGCAAAAATATTATCTTCTTTAAGTTATCATTTCAAGTTACTATAAAAAATTTAGTATTTTAATTTTTTTTTTTTTTTTTCTTGTTACTCAAGATATCATTTTAGATAGCTTATATTGATTCGATATAAAAAAATCATTAAAATAAAAAACGTACAGCAAAAATATGGACAATGTTACTGTTGCTACAAGTATTGAAAATCTTTCAATTTGTCACTCATCAGAATGCAATTAGCGCAGACCACGGTGTAACAAAATTTGCGCCGTAGAGCTTTAATGCTTCTTTTATGCATGCCGAAAAATTGACACCCGAGTCTCCGCGCTTTAATGCCACGACATTAAGACGATCTCAATGGGGACGATCGCTGTGGAATACCGTGTGGGATGGGATCCCTGGCACATAATAAGTCGGACCGCCTCGTGCGAGTATCTTGTGAAAGGATGAAGATAAAGGCCAACGGTCCGGGAGCATAATTAAAACGCGTCGAATATCTCGCATATGAAGGTGAAAACATGAGCGACAAAGAGAAAGGCTAAGGCGTGGGTGAAAGAGTAAAAAAGGGAAGCGAAAAATGCGAAACTCGGTTCCCCCTGTCAATGAGATAGCAAGCGATTGAAAAAATTTAAAAGTGTATTTAGAAAAATATGACATATTATATTATAAATTATAAGTTTAGACTGGCATAAAAATAAAAAAAAAAAAAATAGGACAAGTACAAAAAATTCGTACACAAACACATGTAATACAGGAACGGTTATTAAATAATAAGCGAGAGATAAATTAATTGAAAATTAAATATAAATAATAAAAGAAGATTAAATAAGTAACAAAGCGGAATTGGATTTCCATATGAAAGCCGAGTTCTTGAATTACGCGTTAACAACCCACTCTCATCTTTTGTATCATGATTATGCTCGCGCAAAATCAAAATCGAACGGCGTATTCACGGTCAGTTATTTCATTATTCATGAGTATAATTCAGCGACGACGATCAAGTCCCGATTGGCAAGAGTATGATGCTATTTCATCTGATTAACTACACATCGCGTACCTTTTTAGCTCTTCAGCATACGTATGCCTACGTTTCTATGCTACGTACGATCGCAAATTATTTTAACGCCACCGTCGGAAGGATTCACCGGTTTCCGCACGTGTCGTATTAATCTATCCGGGTGTGCCGTCAGACGCAATGAAGAGGAAGCTTACATGAATATTCGTAGAAGCATAAAATGCAAGATACATTTTCATGTTCTTCATTCTTCATGGTGTTAATTAAATAACCTGAACGAAGGCGATAAATATTTCGATAAAGCTTGTGAAAAATCATCTATTTAAGAGAAATTTATTTTATAATTACACAATATATGTATATAAGCACAAATTTTAACCAAACGTTGTAAGAAAAAATTTAATTTAGAAATATTGTTATAATGTTATTACCTGCCTCTAGATAAAGAGTTAGAAACTGCCGATATACATATATCGTGAACGAGATCGATCTGCATCTCGAGCGCGTTCTCGGGGAGGAAGATGAGTGGTTCGCCTCGAACTTACCATTCGTCGCAATCGGCTTTTTTCCCCGATCACGAGAGAGAGAACGAACAATTCGACGTTTCCGCCTCTCGAGGAGGCGTTACCGTGGTAACAGTACGGGCTCGACTCGAGACTCGATTAGCAAAGAAAATACGAGAGGATCTCGGAAAGCCCGCTACTAGGATCGATCTGCGGCCGAGAGGCTTTTAAGACGACCGCGACGTCTCATTGTCTTTAGCAGAATGGCGAATGATTCTCGCGCGCGCTCTTCATCCCTCATGAACCCCAAACGATTTTTCTTTCTCTTCTCTCTCTCTCTCGAATAAACAATAAACACGATCGTTGCCGAAATAACAACCGTCCTTGACGATACTTGCAGCCGTTCGTCACGCGCGATCTTAACATCCGCCTTCTTATCACGAAGTTCGATCGGCCGATAACGGTTCGATAAAATTGATTCCCAAGATCCCGTAATCGCGAGTTTTTTTTTCATCCTATAATGAGTTAATTCCAATCCGATCTCGAGGCATTCTGAATTCTTTAATTGCTCCTGACAAGATGCCTTTAGAGGATGCTTCTGAGTAGTGTAATACCGCGAATATCGGTATAATATGTAACTTCCCGTCGATGTACGCACGGTCATTCGTCATTTCTGCGCGGCGCGCGTGTGAAGCTTACCGTGTTTTTCCGTATCTATCCGTGATCTGCCGAGTAATGAGGTGGATCCCTTCTTTATGCGAGAACCGTCGTCGGGAATCGTCGTTACTCTCCCGTGAATCCTCGGCCTCTTCACCTGGGAAGGATGAACGCGCTCATTAATTACGACCGCGCTCTCCGCGGCGATGACTGGAGAAACAAAGTGTTTTCAGCACCGCGTGCACACATCTACGTATATATTACGTATGTGTATATTCACCCCTACAATGCGCTACCTCTCTAAGCGGGAACGAATTAAAATTCCCACCGCGCACATTTACGTACGCGCCTTTTCGCAGCACCGAGAAACTAAGCGGTCTAAAGTTCAAATAGCTAACAAATTTTTTCTTTTTTTTTTTATCCAAGAATCTCCTTCGTAATAACATGACAGAATGTTATTGCAAAAGATTTTTTATGGTGTTGACATTTTCACACGAGCAGCAATCACTATATATGTATGTGGCGACTTTTGATATTTTAAAAACTAGAGTATCGATGGATTCTAATTTTTCTACAAAATATGACGAAGAAAAAAGGAAATAGAATTTAAAAATAAAATTTCTTTATTATTTATTTTTTTTTTCTTGCGATCTTAACTTTCTGTTTTCTTATTATCTTCTTATCTGATATTCTATGTACGCTCTCCGAGATCTTCCACATTATTAATAAATAAATTACTACTATTACTTTTCTTTCTAAGTTGGTTCCCATATTGCTAGCTATATTTTTCTCTACTACTTTTTTCATTCGCCAAGAGATATCAGATAATCTTCTTCACGACAAGCATCTCTCTCACGATTTTTAAATCTTTTTTCAATATACCGATAATATCAGTTGATAATCGCAAATTACGGATTATTTGCAGCAGAATGCAGCAACAATCAGGCCAAGGAAATGGAAACGCGCGACGTACTCTGAGTCCGGGGCCCGGCGGCAGCAGCAGCGAGGACTCGGACATTTCCCTCGGAGGAACTTCTCCGCCGTCGCCGAGTTCCTCGCCGCCACCGAATCACCAACCGTCCCCGGTCCCCCTGGGATCTCTCGGACCTCTGCCACCTCCTTCCTTGAATTTCCGTTTCGATCCCACGCAGCCGCATTTCCGATTTAGCCATACGACGGCTTTTAAATTCCCGCCAACGAACTTCCGTTTCGGACCGCACAGCCCGCAGCCTAATCATCCGAATATGCCGGGTGGAGGGATTTTTAGGTTTACGGAGTCCGGCCCTTTTCAAGCGGTAGGGCCCAGGGGTGATCCAACATCAAGGTAAGTTTTAGTGGCTGATTCTTACGAAATTTTTTTTCTTCTCGAAATGTTCTATTTATATTTTCTTCTCATTATTTTTATCATAAGTAATAAAATTTGTTTTAAAATCAATTTAAATTATTTACACATAAATATATGTATATCGAGATATTGTGAGTGTGTATGTTGTATATATATATATATATATATATATATATATATATATATATATATATATATACATATATACACATATTATTACAATAAGATGTCGCATATAATATAATAGATCGCGGTTCTGCTAAACTGTATTTTCTCCAGAGAAAATGCAGTTCTTTCTCTGTTCTATTACAGATTGCCAGATTCACTGGGACTACCACCGCCAAGACTCCATCCGCACGAAGGACTGTTACATCATCCGCATCCCCAGCATCAGCTATCCGAAGGGATATCCAGGATATCCGAAACGTCGCGACTATCCGACGGCGGGTTATCTCGCCTATCGGACAGTTTATCGGAGGCCCACAGCCCGCCTTTGATGGCGGCGAATCTATCGGTCACCGGTCCGTTGAGGGTGGCTGTACCCAGTCCGCACACCCCCTCCTCTCGAGGCAGCCCGCCTCCCCGTCAGCCAACGCCTCAAGGACAGTCCCAAGGTCAGGGGTTGATAAGGGTTGCCACGCCGCCGCTGCCGAATCCACGACCGATAATTCACAGACCATTCTCGCCCGCGTGATACGACAAGGACGACGAATTGGAAGACGCCATCGGTACAGAGGACCGTCTGACACCGAGAAAGAGCTATCGATGCGGTAACGTCGCGAGCGAGCGCTTTGAGGTGTTGTGAAGATGGGAAAGCTAATCGAATGATAATCTGACTTTGAAAAAGCTTTTCAGGAATCGCGACAAATCACGGGATAAGAAAATATATGATTGTGTCTAGAAAAATTGTTAAGTGTGAACGCGATACGACTTTCCGAAGAACAGTTCGTAGTTTTGCGAAGACTGAACGTGACGAAGTAAAATCGATAAATATATTTAAGATTATCGCACAGAGATTACTAACACAGATAGTTGTAAGATGTGACAAGACGGCTTACTTTCATCCGCTACAACATCAATTAACATCATCATCGGAAAGCGGATCGAAGGAGCTTAAAATGATGGACTTATGCGAAAATCACTCAATGATATCAATACGTAGATACATTGTTGAGTTTTGTTCAAAAATATCGAAAAGCTACGCTGTAAATCTCTTAGGGAGAATCTATTTGATGATGCGTGGCAATAGAATTTATTCGAAGAAATAATTTCTGATAACGCTCTTATAAAACGCGAGGACAGAATAGACCCTTCGAGAAGTGAGTGCGAATCCACTAAATAAGTGCAATCTCTCAGATTAAAGAAAAAAGTCAATCGGTCAGGGTGTGTACATAACTTTCGTTAGATGTTCCCGACATGTTCGTTCGTCGAAGCCCAAGAACCAGATGCAGTGAGTCTCTCATAGTTTTTAAATAGCGCCGCTTTTTCTAATTCATATTCTCTCTATCGTGAATAGTTTCCAAAATCTATTCATCGAGGATGTTCACAAAAGAAGCAAAAGCTTTTGGAAACGTATTTTATTTTATTATTGTTTATTATACATGTAAATT
This sequence comes from Cataglyphis hispanica, assembly GCF_021464435.1. Classification (NCBI taxonomy): domain Eukaryota; kingdom Metazoa; phylum Arthropoda; class Insecta; order Hymenoptera; family Formicidae; genus Cataglyphis; species Cataglyphis hispanica. The sequence goes on along the minus strand of NC_065956.1, from coordinate 6,229,125 downwards.
TATTTATTATATAATATATTATTTATATATTTTTATATTTTATAAAATTATATTATATAATAATATTCTATCCGTAACATGCACAGACATTTTATGAGAATACAATTACCGTATCTTGAAAAGAGATTATTATTAGAGATAATAAACCACATATCTCGATATAAATATAAAATGTGATTATTTTAAAAATGTCTCTGCCATTTAGAACGATGAAAAAAAACGTGACTAAAAATTATTTCAAACAAATGAATCTCATGATTAAAAAATGTCTTTCAAAATTTTGCAAAGTTTTCACACATTTCGAGAGCATTAAAGTTTTTATTTAATGGAACTATGTATGATCTTTCTTTTATAAAAATCACTCTTTCTTTCTCATTCCGAAAGTATTTACTTCTTGTGTGGAAATCCTATATTTTGCCGACATTGAAATGCCGTAGTGGCAAGCCGATCTACGAGACGTCAAAACAAGAACGCAAGAAAACTCAAAGTTGAAATCACTACGGATCTCAGACGCTTACATAGTACGGCAGATATGAGAGATTGGTCTAGCCACAGACGCTATGACATTAATACTGAAAAGTCGGGAAATAGTCGCAGCAAAACATTCAATTAATACTGGAGAGCAGTCCTTTCTTTGTTTATTGTCTTTTTTTTTTCAAAATAAACAGAAACGTACAAATTATTTTATGCGTAACTGTCTATTGAAATTATCTGTACAATAAATTTAGCTCCTTTAATTTTTATTTTCTCTTCGTAACTTTCTTTTTTCTCGTCACTTAACATCAGATATCTTAGTAAAAAGAATTGCAGATTTTTTAAAATAAATTATTAAATATAATTACGTGTATTCTTTTTCTTCTTCATAAAAAATGTAGCTTTTTTTACGATTTACAAATTCCATTCATAAAAACGATACATTCCATCCCTGCTTTTTTGACATTTTATACCAAGATTATTATTCTCATTCGAAATTTTTGCAATCCATTTTTTTAAATATGAATTTGTAATATCTTGTGACACATTGTTTTCGGACCTCAGTTATATTTGTAGCGTAATTATTTACATGTCAGAGTTATATTCATGTTATTAATAAGACTCTACATGCTCTATTGTATTATATCCTTTTTAAACTCTCATAATGAAAAATGGAAAAAAATTTGATACTTTACATAAATAGCTACAAGAACAACTCTGGTCTAAACGAGAGAAGAGGAACGGTTTATTCTGTAGAAAAATGCTAAACGCGAAATGCAAAACCAATGAGCCAATTTACGCTCCCTTCTTTCCATCAATCCTCTCCCCGTTAGATCAAGTAGAAACTAGCGACTTTGTATATTTCATTAATCGCCTGGCTCTTTGGGAAAGACTTGCGTCACTCCGGGAATAAGAAGAGTGTAAAAGTGAATTTCGAGGCTGGGTATGGCCAATCGATCTTATTAAGCGCGAGACGATAGGACCCTCACGCTTTCGCCCTTGTCTTTGTAGATAGACTCGTCTAGCGAAATTCTTGTATAATCCGTCTTATAAATATGAACATATTATACAGTACATATATATTATACATACAAAAAATATACATATATATATATATATATATATATATATATATATATAGTATATATACATGTACTATAGGTAAAGACTACGTAATTTACCTAAAGATGACTAGCGATACAGAATTATACATATATAAATATACGAAGAACGCAAATGAAGCATTATTATTAATATTATTATTATTATTATTAATATTATTATTATTTGCGCCTGTACATACGTTCGCGCGAAAATATATTAACAGATTATTATGACATTACAACGGACCGTCATATGAGTATTTTGTTCGCATCCTCGCATCCATTATATGTCCTGTCCTATCCCGACTGTTAAACGAAGTGGCAAATTTTGCGCTTAATCCATGGAACGCGTTAAACACATCGATGCATTAAAATGGCTTAACATTTACGCCGCGCGACTCTATAAAAGCTGGTCACGCGATCCTATGATAACGACAAACCGTAATCCACATCATTGTGCGAAGGCGTATTATATTTCTAACAATGAAAATTATGCATGTATGTGTGTGTATATATATCGAAAAATTATAATTATTATTTTATAAAACCTCCCATTAGCAATTTCTCATTATGTTCGCGTGTTGCTCTACGATTAAAACGATACCGCGCGAGAAAGAGCACGAAACCACGTCGTTGCTGAAATCATTCGTCCTTCCCACAGGTTCGCACGTCACACGCTTCCATGCCGGAACGTCAAAAAATTGCGGAGTCATCGGCCGTTAACGATCTTAGGAATCGTGTCCAGACGATCTTTTTTCGTCGAAGGTCAAAAGCGAGTAGAGCCGCGAGTCGGGCACGAAACAAACGCGAGTTAGAAAGAGCGTGATGAAGGAAGGACAGATTATCGACGATGCGATGCGATGAGAGAAATAGGGAAAGAATGCGCAGAATAAAACCACCGACGGGTAGAGGGATCAGAAAGAGAGAGAAAGAGCAGACAGATAGATAGAGAGAGAAAGAGAACGGATACAATGGGAGAGAGGCAGACGGATAAAGTAGTTGCGCGATAACACGGCGTAGGCGGGTGTCGCTGACAAAATGAACCAATCAGCTGGCCGGGTTGGCTTGTAACCGATCCCGCGGGTTAACCAGGAACCAGGGAGCATCGACCAAGACTCTCCCGAAAAGCCGATATGCCCAGGGCGCACGCCTAAGCTCACTCTCCATGTCGACTCCACCCTGCTCCACATGTAACCACTTCCTCTCTCTCTCTTTCTCTCTCCCTCTCTTTTATTTTCCTCCTCTTCTGTCACACGTCGACCTCATCTCTCCCCTTCGCCGAAGGTGCTTGGCAGCTGGGTAGATTTCCAGACACGAAGATGGAGCCGTCGGGATGCGGGGAATGGAACGGATACACGCGGACTTTTACGCTGCGCTCTCGACTCCGCCGAGGCGGCTTTCAACTCGGTGACTTTTAAGAGATATTACGAGACTCGTGTCTGTCGCGGCGATGTGTTATTTCTACGATATGTTAAATCAGTTTTTTTTTCTCTCTTTTGCAAACATTGCATGAGAAGATTTTTAAAATGATTACAGTCATAAGATGTATTAAATGAGTCATGCAACTTGAAAAGCAAAACTCAAAGAAAATTTCTTAAATACACGTTTACGCGAACGAGTGTTTTTTTTTTTTAATGCAAAGACCGTTATTTATTTAATAAGATTCATACAGCGTGCATAAAAAAAATGTTGACTATGATAAAAATTTTAAATTGATTAAATACTTGTGACAAATTGTCAATCGTGATTTAAATATAACTTTCAAAAAAAAATTATTTTGCTGTATAATAATTATTATACAGAGACACGTATTAAAAAATCAAAAAACATTGAATAAAAAGTTCTGAAAAGTTCGTTGAACGATCGGGATCGCTGTAAAGTTCTAATCTATTCGTGCAAAAATGTTGATTTACTCGACTATATAGTCGATCATATCGACAACAACTCGACAAAGGAACGACTGCGAAGGGAGATCGAAAAACGTTACATAAGAACCCCGGAACAGCCCGTTGTGGACGCGCGCGACGAACAAACGTAGGAATTTGGTACGATGGAATAATGGCATGGATATCGCGATTATCGATAAGCTTCGGTGACGTGCACCGTTTCCGAGGTACATCCAATATGGCGTGAAAAGGTCCGTTCTGTCTTTGTCTACCCTCGCCCTGCTATCGTTTATCTCTGTCGTGCACTCGATGGCACGGTCGCTGTCTTGCCGGTCGTGTTTTGACAGTTGCTGCTCTGACACCTCTGGCGCATTCATTAGGAAGTGGTTCTCATCGTCAATGTTAAGGTAACAATATAAAACTTTCGAAAGGAGTTTTGAGCAAACAATCGTAAAATACAATTTCTTTCTTATTACTCTTTAGATGTTTGCAAGAAAGCATAAACAATCTTAAAAAATCATTTATTGCCCCCCATAAAAATTTATTATTATGATATAAAGGAATACAATTTTCTTATTTTTTATATCCTATTACTAAATTATAGAAAGATCATACGAGAATTTTATTTTTACTTATCCATATTTTTATATCAAATAGTCAGTGATATATAAATAATATATTCAATCTAATAATAGCTTTCGAAAGGATATATATAAAAATAATCGATGCACAAACGGAGTGTTTTCAAAACTAGTTGGGAGCCGCTGACTGGGCTCCAGCTGTCCGGATTTAGATGTTTAGGATAATGCGGTGTGGTCGGGGCCTTACAACGAAATAATGTAGTCCACTCTGAATGGTACAGACGCGGAATGAGAGCGGCGAGAGAGGGATAGAGGACGATGAACGAACGAGCAAGCGAGATGCAGGAACGTGCGAAGGGAACAGGACGCGGAGAAGGGCCAGGGAGCGAAAGAGAGTAACGACTGAGTAACCATTTCTCTAGTGGTTATTTGTAGACAGATTCGACGTCCCGACAATACCGCGAATATCATAATGGGGCTGGCGCAGGGGCCCTCCCGCTACGTGGAGCCCCTACAGATTACGCCCGTCAGGTATTTGTTGTAGGTCTTAAGGTCGACCCGTGGCGGCCCGACGTCGCAGGGAGGTGTGAAAGTGAGGATAAATCTTCGCTGGATCTTTTTAAAATCGGCATACGCCATTGTTGCGGTAAAGAAGTTTTTAAGGCTTTCTCGATGCGCCCCTTACGCTCTTTCGCGATCTCCTCTTCCGGTCACAACGATCACGGATCATGGGCTCTCTTAGCTTCTTAAGGGCCCGGGAAAAACTCGGAAAAGCATGAAACGACAGGACCGAAAAGGTGGACATTGTGAGAATTATCGCGCCGCGAAATAATGGCGCAACAATAACGCGGAATGACGTTTGCTCGCACGCACCGCGTAAATCGCGCTCTGATTTTGTTTACTCGCGCCCCGACTAGTGGCAAAAAAAGTCAACAAATATTTGTAACATCGATTGTTAGCCGGTATGGGCTTTATTTGGTTAAGCGGATATGTTTTCAACATTTTACGAACGGTTTGGCTCGATAATAGTTAGCGACAAGTTAGTATTTTCATCTATGATATCGTGTGATTCCGTAATTAATTTACCTTTTCGCAAAAAAAAAAAAAAAATATAGTGTAGATATTTTATAATTTATCTACTATTTAATTACTATTATTCTCTATAGCCTATATATAATTTTGACTATTTTTTGCGTCTTTTTGACAAACTTAGAATAATATTGATAAATAACTGAAAAAACGCATATGTTTTGAAAATGTTTGTGAATACAAATTCGCTTATTAAAATGTCATGATGCCTTGCAATAATTCGTAATACAATAAGCTTATTGAAGTTTGAAGCTTCTTTGGATTAAAAACTTAAAATTTGCTAATGTCTATATACAAATTATCATTTTAATCATTTATATAAATTGTAGCCAATATATAAAATTCAACACTTACCAATACGATGCGCAATGACGGAGTTTTAATACACAGCGTCCATCTGTAAAATACATCTAAATTATATATTTACATACATATAGATATACATGTATACATATATGTATATATATAACAGAATGTCCAAAATAATAAGCATTTCAAAAAAAAAAATATTATTGCACGTAATGGAGTTTTCTATTCATTTTTTAAACAAATATTTAATTAAAATTATATAATAATAAATTGTATAATAATTTCTCAGAACTTTTATAAAAGAAGATAAATACACATACAAGAATCTAATTCTTTTTTATATATAAGAGTAATCAAAATTATTATAAATAGTTGAAAAATGTTAATATATTTTATTCATATATCTATATAAAAAAATTATTATTAGCCTAAAAAATATATACATATATATATATAATTATAATTATAAATATTTTATCGTAGATATTTCTAAGAATTCGAAATAAAATCTAAAATAAATATTTTGCATAAGTATTCTATTACATAGTGAAAAGATAAATCACTACTGCAGAAATAAACAAGCACTTAAATTTACAAGTAACAAATATAAGATAAATTAATTTTGCTCACCTCACGATTGCTTGCTTGCTTGCTGCCTCTCTTCGTTTCTTGTTTGTCCTTTACTGCTCATTCATGGCACTCACTCGCGAAAACACGGGTAATTACGATCGCGCACACTAATCACTATAATACAACGCTCGCGTGATACTTTGCACGGCACTCCCGATGTTAATCGCACGCGATGTGTACTTGATTATATTGAAAACAATGAAAAAAACGATTTGTTTGATCTGTTCGACATTTGAAAATCGTACGGCTCTATTCACGACTATGTCACTCGATATAAAAGTGCTTTGTTGTTAACGAGTATGCTCTCATATTTTACTGTCTCGTATTATATTAATGAATAAATATACAAGTTAAAATCGAAGATAAAAATCCATAGAATGCGATTTTCAAAAATATGTAGTCACTTTTTTTGTTATAACAAAGATACTACAAAGCACTTTTATATCAAGTGACACGTAAATAAAAAAAGTATGATTTTGGAATGCCGTAATTTTTGCACTGTTTTCAATATAATTAAGTTTACGTCGCGTGCGATTAACATCGGGAGTGCCGTGCAAAGTATCACGCGATTGCCGTATTATAGTGATTAGTGCGCACGTGATTGTAATTAACCGTATTTTCGCGAGTGAGTGCCATGAATGAGCAGTAAAAAATGAGCAAGAAAAGAGAAACAATCCCGCTGAGGCATCAGGCTACACATTGTACTGGTGAGAGAGAGAGAGAGAGAGAGAGAGAGAAAGAGTTTGTAAATAAATTTTGTATATAAATTTTACATCTAATTGTATATCGATTTATGATCATTTCTGTAAAATTGTTTAATATTAGCGAATTTTAAGTTTTTATTTCGTAAATGCGCCAAACGAAGTAATAAAACATCCCCTTGCAGATTTTCAGTTTGAAAATCGACGTCTCGTTTTTCACGTGGGGTTCCAATTCAGGTTCACACGGGGTTAATGAGAGGTTAGATATAACTTGCTATTCTGTGCCATAATACGACACCGGCGTCCGTTTAATTTAAGTATATCCCGTGCATGAGATTTCAATGGGGGTGTGTCATGCGTCGCCCTTCGGCCCCCATAACGGGAAGGCAGTAACATTATGGGAAAAACAAAATATTGTAGTAGCTGAGAGTCTTATAGTATTGTTGCTTATAAGCAATGCGATACGCAATACGATGCTTATGTAAATACGCATTAAATTAATATATTATCACTTACGTATACACAAGAATAGATAAAAGTAGATTTTATAAATTTATTAATCTACAATTAATTTTCTTTAAAAAAAAAAAAACTATATATAAATGTTTTTCGCAGAATGTAGATAAATAGAAATGTCTTGACATTAGAAAAATTCTTCTCCAAGTTTTATCATTGCCAAATATTCTCAGTTAAATTCGCGGAGATTCTCAAAGATTCATGATGAGAGCATCTCCACGGAGGAAACCTACATCTGAATCGCGGAACATCCGGAGCAGGGTATACATGGATATGTCAGGCGTCAGTGCCCTTACGAGGTACTAAGCCGCTTAGCACTATGAGGTTTATGTTGTGCCCGACGGGGTATCTACTAACTCTATAGAACTTATATATATATATAGGGGCCTACATCCCGCCTACCGCGCATTATCTTATCCCCCATCCATACCCATGCTTCCATCACGACATTCGGCAGAATCCGGCGAAATGTCAGAATCTCTGACAGTCTTGACATTCTAGATTGCGACGAAATTGCATTTACGTATCATGCAGAATCGAATATTGACTGTTCCACGATCATTTGGTCAACAAATGAAATAAAAGCTAATAATCAATTATCGCGAAGCAAATTACATGATCATCGTAATGTATATGCTAAGAGATAAACGCGTAATATATAGAATCAATTAATGTTGACGCAAAATTGTGACATATCAAATCATTTAAGGGCATGCTGATAAATCATACAATGATTTTAAATTTTCAATTTTATAATTTTAATTTCAATTTTAATTTAGAATATATAAATATAAATTGCAAATTTAACTTTTAATTTAACAATATATAAACAAAAAAAATCAATAAAAAAGTTAGCTATTCTTAAAAAAAAAAATCAATAATTATTTATATATTACAAGCTACATCATGCTATTTTTTCAATTGATCAAAGTCTTTTATTACTCGAGCAAATTTTAGCCGACACGCGAACGGCAATGAATAAAAATCGTTTAAGCTTATTGCCATTGTTAGTGCAATTTGTACACAAAACAGTTCCTCTCGCCATTTCCTTTCCCCATCTACAGAAGGCCGCTCTTAGCGACGCGGCTAGAAAACACCGCGAGGAACTTTCTGACGAAGAGGGTATTACACAAAACTGTATCGGCTTTTCCGTGTTTTGATTTCGTAGGTACGACGAGAAGGGTGTGAGGGAAAGGGAAGAGAGGAGGGAGGGAAAGTTACCCGATGGAGCGGGAACGCCGGGAACGAGGAGGACAGATACTTAGCCGAGGACTAACAGCAGGCCGCGGATTAAAGGGGGCGAAATGTTATTATTGCAAGGGGTACGTCTGCGCCCCCGTGAGTACTAAGTAGCCCGGTTAAGTATGTTGTTTAAGCCAACACTGTAAGTAACCATCCCCGGAGAAATTGCCGTCACAGGCATTGCGACAAAGTACAAACTCCACGCCGCGCCGATGGAAAATACTTTGCGCGAGTGCCAGCTCGGCCAGATGGGCTCTCCGTCTAATGCCCACGAGTTTTCAACGCGGCCACGATAGAAAATCGAAGCTCCGCGCGCGTCATGATACGAGACGACAGTAGCAAAGTGTAGCGAGACTTCGCGAACTCGTCGAAAGTGGGTTACAACGGACTTGTTATTCGAGTGACTGGTATTAATATAACGGGGAATCAACGAAAATTGATATAAAATTAAATTATATAAAAAAAATTTTGAACAAACAAGTAAAAACTTATTATGTTATAATAAAATATAATTATATAAATTTTTATGATTACTTATTATTATTTAATTAAATAAGCGGAAATATGTATAAAAGATTTCGTATATTCTAAAAATCATATCGCATGTGGAAAGATATTTTTTATCATTTTAGAAGAAAAAAATTATGGATTATTATAATAACTATTGCACATGATCAGATACGCATTAAGCATGCGCGAAAATTACTTCTGCGAGAAAATTACAATTCTAGCTTGAAGATAAAAATAATCTAGATGAAGTCGAACGATTCTTACAAATATCCACTAAATTATACTTATTTTTGATTCAGCAAATTTCAATCTATAAAAGAGGTGGCCGCGCGCGCGCGGGGCTGAATTCAGCGAATAATTTTGCTGGGTAATTGCAGTTTCTAAAACGAGGAGTCCCTTTGTGCGACGGGGGAATGACAAATGCACTTCCTTGAGCCGAGATTAAAATACGATATTGCCGCTATTAGGCCCCGGGTTTTGAGCCTTTGCTCGCGATAGAACGGTAACAGACGTATAATTTCCTGGAAGCTTTGAATTGAACGGCTCTCTCGCTCCGCCGGGGCGAGTGAGACGAGTGTAACCGGCTTTCTCAAAGCTTTGAGGGTGAGGAAGCTCATTAACGAGAGCTTTCTGTTCCTTCGTTTCGATCCGACGTACACCTTCCATCCACTACCCGATATCCTTTACGAGATTCTGAAACTCGAACTACCCCTGCCCTGCTTGTACCGACGGCAAACCGAATTCCTTACTTATGCAAATACGAATTCGTTGATGGTTTTAAAGCATTTTTTTTGGCAAATTCTTGACGCAATATGTGAAATTTTTCTCAAGATGCAAATAGTTACAACACTTTATCTATGTATAAAAAATTCGACAATGTAAATTGATACATAAACGGCTAATCTTCCTATATTATCGTAAAGCCTTTACATAAAATAAAAATTAAAATTAACACAATGAATAACATGTACACCTATAATATAAAATACTTCAAGAAGAAAATATATTCTATTTTCCTTACATAATTGACGATATTATATTATTTGTATCAATTTTAATAAAAGCATCTGTTAAGTCGCAGGCATTGGCATAAGCTGCTACGATTGCGGCTGCTTTTAATGATACTTTCTCAAGTGATTTGTAATACTAGTATACGGGCGCGTCAGAGGTAATTATTCCTCCTCGTTACGATCAAGTGAATTCAATTAATCGTCAGCGAGCCGCTCTGGTGTTTGTATATTACGCTGCGAGGCTCGTTCTCATCAAATTCCCATGAATAACCAGCTTGTAGTCTATGCAATAATCAACACCGCTAATTTCTCTCGCCACGGTTATCCAAATTTTCGCGTAGCAACGGAATTTCGAATCGCAGATTGTTTCGCAAAGAAATATTTGTGTGATATAAAATTGTTAAAATTTTTGTTAAAAAAAAATGTTAAAAATTTCAACTTCCAAATCATAATAATTTAAAAAGGAAAGACAAAATAAATACTTCGTGCGCGTATTAATTTTATCACGATTATGTTATATTAATTTCATAAGAGGGCAAGAGGCAGCAACACGCAGATATTAATAATAATTCATCTTTTTATATGACGGACTGTCGAATGTGCCAATTACCATCGTCGTTGTTATATGCCGTAGAAATAATTTAAGAAACGCGTTAATTTAATGGAATACTGCGGTGGCAAATAATATAAAAGCCGCCACTCTGCTTTCAACCCGCTACGGCTGGAGAACATCGTGTCTCACGATTCTCTCCCTCCTTCAAACCTCGCGAATGAAAGTGGAAGAAACTAAGTATTCCATCTTGACTTAAATACAGCCCGCGAGATGAGGCTAATGCAACCGCGAAATAAAGGGCGTGGTTTTAATGCGCAGCCGGGGATTGGCTGTTGAACTTGGCTACCCGGTCGATACTGGCCGACTATATCTCTGCCCGACCTGTATACTTGATACTTATCCGGCAGGAGTATATATACCTCAAACTCTATCTCGCTCTCGTACACCGTCGGTGGAGGAGGGGATGTTTGCACGGATCGAATGTGCGCCAAGATTCTTCAAGTAGAATCATCGCTGTGAGAGAGGTAGCGGGAAGGAAGCTGCGCGGTAAACATTCTCCACGTGACATTAAAATGAATCTTACGACAAACAAAATAATTGATGAAAAAAAAAAATGTTTATCAATAAATAAGACGCGAGAATTTAGTATATGATTCAATTACTTAGAGAACTTGCTACAACTTATACATTATTCTACGTACATATTATTGTAAACAGAGATACTTCAAGATGATTTATGTTTCGAATGATTTTATGGTTGGTTTGTACCATTATGTCAAATATTCATAAATTTCAACGATGGTATTATGCTGACACGCCGTTAATAGCGCCCGAGTGCTCTTTGTTATTCATAGATCTTTGGTCAAAGCGTTAAACTCCCGCCATTAGTATAATAATTGCATCGCGTGCCATCGGTATATTAATTATGAGCGCGTTACGTCGTGCAAATAAAGTCATTTTGGCAAAGTACTTACAACAAAGAAACGTCCGTGTTCCTTTAGGAGGCTCAACGAGCTCTGCGCCTTGATCCATCTTGACTCTTTTATTCCTCGTCCCTAACGCGACATTAATATCGCGCGATTAAAATCTTCCTAATGACACTTGGACTTCCGTGATATCCATCGTAGATTGATCGCGCCGATTATCTGCAATTTGCACCAGAAAGCACGGATTACTTTCTAATTTACGATACTCAAAGCATATGTTCCAATTTCGACGTAATGTACAACATTTACGTGCGTCGTTAAATCTTTGCGTATCATTTTATTATCCGTTACCGCACAGAGTGACAGCAATTGCATAACAACTAGCTGTAAAATAATTTTCAGCAAATGCGATGCAATATACAAAGAAATTTAGCTCACACTGTCATATTATTAATCAGTATATTAACCCATTTGCATCATAAGCGCATATATGCGCGCATTTTGCCTGGCCACTATCACCGGAGCGCGCATATATGCGCTCATTGCACGTGCGCATTTATCAACAGAGCGTATATTATACCCATGCGTATTTGGCTCTCAGTCAATGAAAAGAGGTGATCGCGAATAGTTTCAGGGTAAAATAACTTAGAAAAATAAAAACAAAATGGATGGTTATGTTTCCGACAGCAGTGAAGAGGTGATTAGATCTAGAAAACGTATATATGTTGTATGAATATGATTATATCTTGTGATAATATGAAGTAAAAATTCTTTATTTATGTAATATTGCTTTTGTTTTTAACATTTAAAAACATTTTCATTTAAATGCAATCAAAAAATTTTTGGTGATAAGAACGAATTTTTCATTTTTCTGTGTGATGCAAATGGCTTAAATTTCTATAGTATCACGAACCATAAATCAGCTTTGCATATTTTACAATAATATATGAATAATTAATACAAATATATCTAATCGATATATCAAACAAATATATCTAACATTAATCCAAACAATTCTACTAATAATTAATTTAAACTCTCGCGATAAATTCTAACTCGCGAATCAGCTGAATCATGTCGGATCGTCGGTATAAATCACTTCTACAAATGTCTATACCCTCTCTGCAAGTAGTCGGCTACCGGAAAACTTATATCGCCGCGCACACAAAGGCGACCAGGTTAGTATAATAACGCGATACCCATAATAAACGCGCGACCGGTGTCCTCTCTCATTGAGGGCAACAATGCCCATGGTAGATGAGTTAATCGGCAAGTTCCTCCCCCCGATGTGCGCGCACTATCCGAGTCGGGATGGTCGTTGCGCGACCTATTGTACGTCGTCATTCGTCAACGACGGTGACGATGGCGAGCCGGGGAGTTTACACGGCGAACCCTGAAACAGGATATAGGAAAGACACGGTATCGGGGAACAAAAGGATGACTGACATCTCCGGTGATCCTGATCGGCCGTTTGCAGTGGCTCTCTCAACGCACTACTATACGTACATATTTCGATCTATCGAAACGTCCGCGACAGATAAATCCGCGGAGTAACTTGAAAACGAAATCGCAAGCGATTATTTGATTGTGCATCTGTCAAATCTCTCGTTAGATAATATTTGATAATAAAAAAAAAATATTATAATAATATTCCGATGCGCAAAATCGATAAAAATCGCATCATAAATTTTACGTGATTTTAAATATTATATGTATTAAAAAAATGTGAAATTCTATCACTTTTATACTTTTCAAGTCTAGTCTTTCTACTAGTATCAATCCTTATATCACGCTGTATTGATTATCGATACGTCTAAGCGATTTTTGCAGCGTAAAAAGACAACGTATATACATATATACGCGCGAGATGTAGTAACTACAATCTGAGAGAGAAATCGCTACGAGGAATACAATACTCAGAGAGCTCCGGTAATCCTCATCAACGGTAGGGCAGCAGAGATTCTCAATAGAGATGAAGTACCGTTCGACCGATATATAAAAAAAGTGTATCGTCTCGTAAGAACGAAGGAATGAGAACTACTGATCAGGGGAGAATAATTCATCAGAGAGGATGCTGAGGCTGACGGCCGGCTACGCGTCCGCCTCTCTTCTCTCTTATTCGAAACTCTCTATCCGTTTCTCTCATCCCGTCTCTGTCCGGCGCGTTACGTTCTTCTTGAATTCCGATTCTATGATGGGCAACGGGGTGAAACCGCAGCCTCCGCTTGTTAATTCGTCGCTTCTTCTGCTTTTGTCCTGGCGTGCTAAAAGCATCTGCCAGTTGTGCCTTCGTTAAATGTGCAACACGAAAAGAGGCTTGCGTCATATATATTATTGTTAATAATGAACACCGATATCAATTACTGGGCATTGAAAATTGAACAACATTAATCGTATCGCTATCGCCAGCGCGGCAATTGGTTAAATATAATATCCCGATGATATATATATATATATTGTTAGGTCGATTCTTAAGTCAGCTTAATGTCACATTGCTAATTATAGCAAATTATTCATTAAATCGGCATGGCATTTCAAATTTTGGCCCATTATTATTATTATTTAGACCAATGATAAACGCAAAATAATATAAAATGTTATAATTTATATAATTTCTATAAAACAAGATAGATTATAATAAAATAAAATATTGTTTTCTGCTACGTTATTATAATACAATAAAGAGACTTATTATTATTTTCTTATTTTCCTTATCTAAATTAACAACGAGAAATATAATAAAAGATATTGCAATTTATAATTTTTATAATCAGAAATGTGCACTTATAGAAATATCGTATACTCTATAACTATATCTATATAAATATAGAAATATATATATATATATATATATATATATATATATATATATATATATTATAAAATAAAAATTATAATAGAATAAAATTTTTTTCCACGTTACGTTATTAAATGTAGTAGAAAGACAAATATTTTTATCTTCCTAATTTATGTTACTCGATAATCAGGCATCTATAATATCTTTTACGACCATGATAGTGCAAGATAGATAGGGTTCAGTGTATTATTAGCGTGACCGCGCGAGGTATTCATATATAAATTTAATAATAGCGACAATAAGCGCTCATCGCATAGAGCTTCGATGCATAAAGCATAGAAGGCGGATCTCGGAGGAAGGGGAATGGGAGGGAAGAAATGAAGCTATATTAAGAAATGATTGATAAACAGGCTGACCTACATTTGCGCATAAACGTGAAGAGCGTTATAGGCACAAGTCCTTGACGCATGCACTTCATGCGGATAATTACACGCGCAAAAGACACGTGCCTTCTGATCCTGGATTTAAGAGAGACTACATACATAAACACGACACGCGCACGCGTGCACATATACACGAACCTACAAAAAGCCCCTCGTGTTTTTTCGGGGTGTTAAATTGCCCGATCGCGTGAACGAGAGCACGTCTACATACGTAATGAGATTAAAACAAGCTCTTATGCGGTTATTTCCTTAGACATGTATGTCTCGTGTTCATCAACAATGAAAAAATTGCATACTTCTCGTTGTTGCACTCATTTTTTTTTTATGTCAATTGTTCTGCACATTAAATTGCAATGTCCGACACTAATTAATGAGTGGGTATTATATTATTTTGAAGAACATGACTGTGTTATAATTTCTATTCGATATCATCTATGCAATTTTTTTGAATTACCAGCTTTCCATATATATCTTTGGATTGTCATATTTTTCTCGATGTCCCTTCGCGGTTCATTAGACGCATGTTATTTCCGTGCACTCCGTGGTTTCAAATCGGATAATGAAACGTAGGGCGCTCGGCGACCGAGTACCGTAGAAATTCATCTCCGAATTAAGTAGCTAATCAATTACGCTCGTCCCCTGAACGATCGGACACGCTCGCCGCGGCAGCGGCTGCGACGACGAAAAGAAGAATGCCGTTGCAACGGCCGGTCCGCGCCGCGCAAATTGCTTCATCTCGCACGAAGAAATGGAGCATTTGGCTCTCTGGCACCGGGCTCTCTCTCTCTCTCTCTCTCTCTTTCTTTCGTCAATATTAAGTCGGGCTGCGATCAGGTGCGGCGTCCTGACGATTTCATCAACAGGCACGTCCGCGCCGGGATCATCATACTTTGTAACCGCGCGGCAAAAAGCAACTGCCCCGCGCCGGGACACGCCAGGAAATATATGCCTGTAATACAGCGTGGATTCACAGCGCGACCGCGCGCGCAACGGGTGACGTATGATGATAGTGTGGCCCAAGAGAGAATCAAGATGGCCGTAATAATATCATTATCCCAGTGGTCTCCATCGGGCGTTCGGGGCCCCGAGAGTGAGACATTTACCGTAACGACCGGCCATCCGTTATCGAGCCCCGGCGTGCCTAAGCTTATACGTTGAGGCTCGAGCGATACCGACAAAATGCACGACGACCGAAGATGGCAGGATATCCCTGCCACGATCCGCTTCAGTTCGCGGATGCCTTTTACGGTATGTTCTGATGAGATTTGGCCTTTGATTACGTATTGCGCGCGCGCACGCATCTGCTCTCTCAATTTTTAAATTAATACGCATCATATGCATCTCTCTTGCTCTCTTCCTGTTATTATGCTATAATCTTATCGTTTACTATACAACTTTATTATCATAATATGAGTTAATATACTTTTTACAAATATCGGTGAATGGATTTTATAGTGTACCGAGGAAAGATACAAATATTTCCCTCTAATCCCTAATGATACTTGGCAGTTTGTGATTGCGCACTGCTAGATACCGAGCAATCGTTTTAACCTAGCAACAAGCCGAGCATCCAACATCGGTTCGCTTAACTTAACCACGCTTCATACGTTTTCCACGCGCACTCTGCCGTCAGTTTTTCTGAAGACCCATAAAGCCTCTATCACCATCATCATTATCGCCATTATTGCGCATCCACTGACTCGCATTCGAGAGATAGCCATAGCTCCTTGCGAGTTCCTTTACCCTAAAGAGAAATGTGCTTACCGCAGCCGATAGCGGACAACACGGCAGAAGCATCAACGAGCGACATTTGTTTTGCGAATTTCACGGTGCGAGCTGCATTCGTCTCGACGACAACGATCATCCCGTCACCGCGTCTCGGAAGATGGACTTTAACATGACCACGTTCGGCGCACGGCTTCATTAAGAATTTCCAAGTTGGTGGTGCTGATGATATATATCGACGATATCTCAGGAAAGACGGGGAAAGGGATGGTGGGCGAAAAAAAAAGACGCGTAGAGAAAGAGAGAGAGAGAGAGAGAGAGAGAGCAAAAAGATCAGTAATGACGTCAGCGTCCGAGGGCAGCTGCCTCGGTTATTAATTAAGAGTGCGGACGGACAAGGCGGCGAAGGAGGCGATCGTGGAGCCTGAAATTCGCCCAGGGGTCCACGGAAAATTAATCGCGCACGATGGATTTCGAGGTTACGAAGACCGACCGTGCCGGGACATGGATACCTTTAGGCTAAGAAGCGCGAGCGCGTGCTAAGAGGACCGAACTTAATTATCGCACTCTCGAGCCGCGCAAGATGTGTAGAACGCAAATGAGAAAAGAGAGAGTGGGGTTGCTTGCTAATTACTATGAAAGCATCTAATGATAAGATTCATCAAAAAATCATCACACTAATGTCGATTCTAACGCTGTCAAAAGCGGCGTTGAAAGATGTTGGTTGCGCGCGCGCGCGGTTATTTTATTTAAAAAAAATTCTAAATGCTTATTATTCTGAATAATCAATAATTTGCTCTAAAATTATTGATATTCTATCAATAATTTTGTGTGAAAGGATCTCTCGTAAGACGTACTACAAATTATATTCTTACGTTAAGAAATACTATCCTGCGGATATGTATATTATTAATATCAGTTTTGCGGTTTTTCGACTATTTTTTTACACAAGTAATAAAGCAATTTAAATTACAATATCATGCTTGTATGTCGTTCACTCGGATTAATTAAATTTGATTAAATCATCCATAACGCGGAGAGAGATAGCGTGCATAATGCGCGATTACAATGGAAATAAACTACGGCATAAATAAAGAGTCACGAAGTAAAAGTCCAAGCTAATTCGCATGGCGAATTAACAGAGCCGAAGCCGACCGTACCGCGGACCGACTGCGGGTGACCTTTTGCAAATCGAGATCCTGCCGGAGTTGCACAACGTCGTCGCGGTAGAGACAAGTCGAGAGTACGCTTCTCTCTGTCTTCCTCCCTCTTTCTTTTTCTCGGCGGGGTTAGCTCCGCGGCGCTTCCCTAAGAATTATAATAACGAATGCTTAAATCAGCTTAGCCGCGCTAACTTCGCTTTTGCGACTACCTCCCATGTAAATATGGAAGTAGCTCTCTACAAAGTGGAAGAGTGGGAGCCGCCGGCCGATTGGGTAGACCAGGATAGGCGGGTAGGGAATTCTCTCGCCGTCGCTCTCGCGGACGAGGAAGTAGGAGAAAAAGGAGGAGAAGGAGAACGAGGCGGCGGCGGCGGCGGCGGAGGTGGCGGAGGCAACGGAGGAGCCAGAGGGATTCATGAATCCCAGATGCGGTGGATTAGATCGTCTTTGCCGTATTTCTGTTTTCGAGGAAGATGGCAACGGGCTACAGATTACCGTGAAAGTAGCGCCGGCGGCGCGCGGCTGGATTAGGAATTAAATAGCCATTAAGTACCCTCCGCCACACACACCAGACCTAACCCTGGCCGAATCGAGTACATACTCTGCCAAGTACTCTGTGCGCGCGCGCCCGCGACTTTTCCGCTCAAGAAGAACGAAGGCGCGGAGGATGCGAGCGTAACGAATCGAAGGTGCGCCCGGATGCCATGTGCCTGAAGGACGTTCGGATTATAGCATTTAGATTGTGTTTGCCATTTAATCCTACAAATGCATACTGCAAAATGCGATAAAATGTAAATTGTGTTTCTGGTCTATAAGTATATTAATCGAATGTAGAAATAATATAATTTATATTCCCGATACATTATAAATATGATATTAATGCTTGTTGCTATATAAAAAAAAAAAACTGTTAAAAAAATATTAAATCATGCCATGCTCCGATTTCAGTCCGTAATAAATGTCAAAAACAAATTGAAAAACGAGCTGAAATGATCGTCGAGTAAAAGAAATTTTCAAGTGTAAAATTAATAGGCTAAGAAATTTTTTTCCTTGAAATAAAACACATCACGGTTTATAATACCTATATAACGTCATGTGTTCTGATAGTAACAGCCAGATCGTTGATGGCGAGGAATACATGGCGCAAGCGGCAGAGATGGAAACGTTTATCTGATGTATGTCATGATAAATTTTTAAAACAATGAAAGTGGGATCCTAAGCTATCCCCGTGTCACGGCTATTCGATTCCGTTTGAGCACCTCTGATCTGACTGGTTTAGCTATAGAGAGCTCTAAACCGAATCCAATCCTGATTGACGTGAGAGAAGAAAGAGGGGAAGCTATCGCTGGGATTATCTCTGGCGCCACTAACACCACCTACGGAAGATGTACACTAGATCGCCTCATATTATATTCCAACGAGGGTGCCGCGTTATGGAAAGGCGAGGTGAAACTGTGTACTCTGAAGAAATCTCCACGGTCATCATTATCATCATCCCGAGTAAAACAAAAGGTCGACCTGTCAAAATGCATCCTAGATATCTGCCGCATCTCCATCGACACACAAATTCAACGCTTGATCCGTATTAAAACAGCTGGGTCAGCGCTGTTACGCCTACGCCTACCAGAACGAAACGCGCATAATCCGAGAGAAGAACTTGATAGACGAGAGAGAGCCTCTCGTCTCGCGATCGTGCAGTCGAGGAAAGCCTGCATCCTCCGTCTGCATCCTTATCTTGTGAGAATACGAGGGCCTCGAGCACCTCGTCCAATTGCACCGGGCGTAATCCGGTCGTTCGGCAATCGCCGGAACAATGAGTGCCGGTGAGAGCATGCGCTTACGTAGGAAAACGCGTTCCTAGACGTCAACTACGCTGGATTAACGTTGTTCTCTATCTCGAGAACAAGGATAGATTGCGTCGCGAGAGACGCAGATGGCAGGAGGAAATGCATATGAGAGACCGAGGTTACGTTCAAGAGAATTGTTTGTAGGCAAACACGGCACCATCACCGGTTCCCTACAGGTAGACGGCAGTGATCGTCGAGATCGTGTCGGTGAAGATGTTCCATCGTTCTGTCTACGAGAGAAACAAACACAACGGACATGACGATGACGACGACGACGACGACGACGATGACGATGACGACGACGACGACGACGACGACGACGACGATGACAATGATAATGATAATGATGATGATGATGATGATGATGATAATGAAGATGATGATGGCGAGATAGAGGTAGCGGACCGTGAAATAGAAAAAGAAATAAACGGAAAGAAAGGCACCACGCCGGGGATGAAATTACCAAGTCGCAAGTCACTCCAGTAACACGTTAACCCGAGGCTCGGCCGGACTCACGGTATTATAAGTAAGACGTCTCAGGAGAAGGTGGGCTCCAGATATCCGATCGCTGGAATGTAACGCGGGATGGCGCCCTTTCTGTGCGCCCGCGTTTATTGCCAGAGTTGGCTCCATCCCCGGCGCCGACTTGTGTTAGTGTTCCTCCACCGTATCGAGTGCAGGACGTGGCTGATCGATGCAAAACGTATTAACTCCCTCGACTCTTTCACTCGTTCTGGTTTATCAGGCCGGATTATGATTTGAGCTAAATGTACATGGATCGCCGTACCTGATTCTAGTTACCATTAACACGTGCTTTACCTATATGTATAGTATATATACATATATACATACATCATAGAGTAATTGATACATAACGATTATACGAAATATATTGCGCGCGCGCGCGAGATTATTAGGCTTAAAAAAATTTCCATAATTCAAATTTTAAAATATACATTTCGCAGAAATAAAACAATATACGGAAATATAAAATTTTGATTGGTGAGAACAAATTATAATATCACTTATGTTTTTTTTATCTTTATTTCTATATAAAGATTAATTCACAAATGCAATTTGTATAATTAGATAATTTAAAATATCCACAACGTGTGCAAATTTTTAAAAATTAATTATCCGAATTCGCTAATAATTAGAGACGATGACTAGCGATGCTGTTCGCACAAACTTCCGGAATACCTGCATTCATCAGCGTGACAAGCAAGCAAGCAAGCAAGCGCGATCGTCGCGCGAGTCATTCTTTCGTGGTGTGGAAAGACAAACAGAGGACAGAGGCCAGAAGCGCGCGAAGAAACGCAGCCGCGAACAGATAGAAAGAGAGAGGTATCTACATATATATATATATATATAGAGAGAGAGAGAGAGAGAGAGAGAGGAAGAGAGAAGGCAGAAACACCAGGACCGAGAGATGCACGGTTAGTTAGGGCTCGTGTTTGCCGAGCGAGTTACCCTAACCCAACTCAGGCGGTTGGCGGAATTAAACGTTCGACGGAGGCTCGTTAACGTCATGAATATGTACCCTCCTACTCCCGGTACTCGCTACTCTAACGCGGTCCACTCTCGCCCCCTCGGTCCCATCCACCCCTCCATAGCCCGTCTCCCCTGACACGACCGCGCTTCGTTCGAGCGGCAGTCGGCGCGCACCACTGTGTTTGCTGGTTAATATTCATCGGTTACCGCCATACACCCAGCCAGATCCTGGATGATTTTCGATGGGCTCTGATTACAATCGACTCGATCATGAGTCGCTCGGAATCTGGATATAAAGTAGAAAAAAAAGGTAGATATTGCGGCGAACGGTATACCAGCTTTTTAATTATGAGCCGCGAACGTACCGAGGAAATTATCATCCAACGAGAATCGCAAAATTCGGATAAAAAGTTAAAAAATATATTTATACTTCAATTTTTTTAATACCCTTCCTCGATATCTCAAGGAAGATTTTTAGACACGTAGCTGTTGCTTCCCTTTTCAGATGTCAATTTAATCTTACATCTTTTCTGTGTCAATTTCCTGCTTCTCTAATGCATCTATAGTTCATTCCTCATAACAACATTATATTATTCTAAATATATATATATATATATATATATATATATATATATATATTTAGAATAATATGTTTTATTATTAAAGAATTTATTATTATTAAAGAAAAATATATTAAAAGTCAAATATGCGAAATGATATGTGAGAATAACATGTAGAGATATTTTCACAAAACGGATGAGAAACACTGATTGTCTTGATTTGCCATCCCCATCAAACCACGGTATACATTTATGAGCCAGGACAGCGCGATTGTTTTCGACAAAAGAAACACGGGGTTTCCTTCGTGAATGAAAAGTAAATGGGGTTAACCAAGCTCGATGGTTCAACGGCCTATTATTTCGAGGGTGGATTCATACGATAAAAAAACGAATCTTCCAAGCATCTTCCAAGCTCCTCGAAAAGAGAATTCTTCAGAATAAAGACATCACAAATGTGTCCTTTTATCTCATAACGCAAAGCGATATTAAAATATCAGCGATATAATTAAAAATATATAAAATTATTAAAAAATAAATTTTTTCGGGTATCTTTCTGTGAATTATGCAGGTTATTTTATTCCGCGAAATAGAATAATATGCAATATATACTATAAAATATATTTTTCTCCCATTGAAAATAAAATTTATTTATTCTTTCTTTAATTTAACACACATTGGAGACTCTCGCAGTCTTCAATTAGCCGAGCAAGAGAGATGGGTGCAGTCCTCGAATCACGGTAGTCCAAGGGCTCAACGTGACAAGTTATGGTCCTTTCAAGCAGGAAGGCACCCCTTGAAAGCCGTGACGAGTCAACAATGAACACCATAACCGATCCATCCGCTACGTCGTTTAAACTTACGAGCGACCGGTCGCCGGTGCCGCGCATCGACATTCCAAACAGACGACAGATATAAAATCATTGCTCCCGAAATCACAGCAGCCGCGTCATATTAGTCGCTAGTGAGAGATCTTTCTTCGACAAAATATAATAAGATGCAATCTCTCTTTCTCTCTCGATATAGCATGTTCCCGTTGCATTTCTAGCAAAGAAAAGGTGAGGAGGCGCGGAGGGGCCTTACTTTATCGCCCGCGACTGTGGAAATCGTTTGCGAAAGGCGGCAAAGTGAAATCTGGCCGTTAACCGTGACATTGGTCTTACGTCGCAATTAATTTATCATCGAGTCAACACGCGGTATCGGAATGTACGTGTGTATGTTACTCGTGGTGGAAAGAGGCGCGCGGGCGCGCGCGCGCCTTAGTCCTCCGCCGGGTGCTCCGAGTTATGCGCTGGTCATTTATATAAATAAGAAGCAGAAACGATACCTGTGTGTGACTACCATCCGCAGGGTGACTCTACACTTTGCATTATTCTTGGGACGGACGCATTCGTAGCGCCCGGGAATCAGACGTAGTGTCGGGAGGGATTACGAATACACAAGGTGAAGCGCGGCGGACGCGAGCGGCATTCAGAACACGTTCACGAGCGGTATCGTTAGCGTATTTTTCTTCCTGCAACCACAAGCAGCCGCGTATATACGCTTTTAATGAACGGCTACTGTCCCGCACGTCGACGATATAATTGATGAAAGGAGTTTCCATCACACACCATCCAAAACGTCTTCATCCTGGCCTCTAATGCGAGCGCGTTCCCGATACGCCCGTTAGACACGAATTGACTAATGATTCTCACGCTTATTGAATCGCGTAAGACCGATATCACCAGGTGCCTTTTGAATAAAATCCGCGACAATCCGATGGCATCGATGGTCACGCATGAGTGAGCGAGCGAGCATGCAAATCCTTATGATTTATCAAAGCTATGAAATTCTATCAAGCAATCACTTACGACGCGTCGAAGTGTTACTCATAATTCAAGATGAATCATCCGGTAAGATAAAACCGGAGGACGTATGTAATTTGACTTGACGTATGTATCGATAATTATGGGAGATCAGATATATAAAGGCGTTGAATCAATGAAAAGATCCTTATTAGTATAAATAATTGATTAAAACGCGAGATATAAAAACACAATTTTTTTTTTGTTTAAATGCAGAAAATCAGCGTCTATTTTAACATAATATTTTATATTAATTTCAAAAGCAATAACAAATAAATAAATGCAATTGTGTAGGATGATCTATGAAATCGAATTCTGACATCACTCAATCATATCAAATAATAACAAGCAATAATTGTAAGCGCCAGTTCATCGCAAATTAGCCCGCTGCAAACTGGTTTATATATCTTTAGTTCGCTTTTGAGGAAATAAATAAAACTTTCAAAAAGAAAAATAGCAATAGCTGTTGAAAGATGTCATTCGTGTTCCATGGGACATATGCGGTGCAGAGAAACTGAAGACGGTATAACAGGTCGTCATAACACTAGTCGCAGCCCCGACAAAAGAGCCATAAGCAAATAAACATTCTAACGAACCAGTTACTTAACCGCCACATCCACTGACCGTCCACTGTGTTCGCCAAAGTGTGGTGCCATGGAAAAAAGAAAGGAAAACATCTCACTCCCCTTGAAACCAAAACTGGTCCACCGAACCTGATTCGAGGATGTCTCATTACCGGATGCTGCGGCAAGCTGCGGAAACAGTGAAATTGAAGTGGTACGGACCAGCCTCAAGGACATGAAAATTCGAGACGATTCTGAAGACAATTAATGGGCGCCGATGACCCAAGAAGGTCATTTCAAAGGCCAACTGAAAAGGGGTTCTGCAGCATCGAGTGTTCTATGACGAGATGAAATATTCATGCTGTTATTACAGCTTTCGGTAACCCGTTACAAATGTTACTGAGTGCTTAGCGGCTACACAATGATACAGTTTCTAGTCGCAACAGTTTAGCAGTTAATAAGAGATGAGAAAAAAAGATTTTGAATATGTCTATCTTGAAAACTAAAAGGACAAAATTTTACGCAATCACTATTTTATAGTAGTTCACACATAAATTACAATTACTATATTAATGTTTGTGTGTGTTGTGTATTTTATGTGCACTTTTTCCATAAGAAATACAATATTTATAATATTTTTATGTATATATAGTAAAATTATAATTTATCATATTAATAAATTATCAAATAATAATCGTAAATGTTTTTTTCTTAATTGAATATACACAAAGTGAATCTTCAAAATTTTATATTAGAATCTTTTTTTCATTTCTTATTAATCGAGAAACTGTTTTGATTGAAAGATATAAAAAAATAATAATTTTAGGATAGATAATGCTTAGCAAGCCGATTCAAAATCAAGACTCGTCGCCGATATTAAACAGCAAAAGGCAACAAGGGATATCGCGCAGCATTATCCAGCATCACAGGTCCATGAAAGCTCTTTTGTGTCTGAGGGCTAGTTCGGCTCTCAATTAACCCATCAGCTACCGGAATGGCTCCCGCGCTTAAGTTGCCACGGAGCCTCCAAGCGAAAAACAAGAAATTGAAAAGGAGAAAGACAGATCGGTCTGAAGTGGAGAAAATGGAGAGGAGGGGAGGGGAGGGGAGGGGCGGCGGTAGAGACGCGAGGTCGATGGCGGAGTGAAGCAGCGAGCGAAGCTAAGAATGAGAAACGGAAAAAACGAACGATTCGAAAGTCTAAACCGAAACCGCTTAATTAATTCGAATTTATCCGAGGCATGACGGGCCAGATTTTAATTCAATTCTCTCTTTTGTGCCACGTCCTCGCGCACTCGAGAATCTTCATTCGATGCAATGCATGTAACGAAAGAGGAGAAGAGAGAGAGAGAGAGAGAGAGAGAGAGAGAGAGAGAGAGAGAGAGAGAGAGTTTCGCCAACGTGACACCTCTGCGATTATAATTCCTCGAGAGATTATTATTCCCGCAATTAAGCGGCACTGCACGGAGGAGAAAAAGAAAGAAAAGACGAAGCCTCTCTTCGACGACAGCAAACTGCGAAACGCCCGACAGGACAGATCACACCTTTTTTTCAATAGACCGAGAGCCTGTTTGTTTTATTATCCACTGTGACCATCGCGGCGAGAAATTCACTACTGCAAAACACGTTTAAATCTCTCACAATTACTGAATATTCCGTTGGAAAAAAACAGGAAATACAACGGAAGATTCTACCGCTATTAAAATATGTGTGAAGAGAATGCACAACATCCGCGACTACACGCACTGAAAAGTGTTTGCCGCTATTCTCATACCTGTTATAAAACGCATAAGGTGATGCTAAACATGGATTATATAAGTTTCTGCCTCTATGTAAAATTTTTACATTTTCCTGAAAACAATATATAAGAATGAAAATTATGTTTCGCGATAATTCCATTTTCACTTTATTATATAACATTTTTCTATCATCTTCTCTGCATTCATTTATAGTTGTATAGCTATTTATCGTTGTCAATATGTATAGTTTATTTTGTACATGCATTTTGATATCCCATATACATGAATCCTCCCATATACATGAATCAGCGGCTACGAGAAAATTGAGAGACCGAAAATTGCACGCCGATCCGAGAAGAGACTGGCTGGCAGAGGAAAAAAATTTGAAGAGTTCGAAGACGCGAGAATACGATCGTAGAGGCCGAAAAGTAACGTATAAGATTACAGTTATGCGGCTGCTATAACCAGTCGGGCGTCGACCCGACGTAAGTAGACAGTCCGATGAATATATTGCATCCTCCTCAAATAAAATGTTGAATTACTACCGTTTGACGTGCAAGAAGTCGTCTCTCTCTCGGCCGGCCGTGTCAGGTGGCCGGCGTTCTCGTTCCCGTCCGCGCGTTTCTACGAGTCACACCTTGCAGGAAACACTTCAGGCTTAATTGCTCCTTCAGAGATCCTCCCCCGGGGCCCCGTGAAGCGCAGAATCAGCACGAAGGTTAAGGATATATCCAAACGTGTTCTTAACATTCCACCTGCATGAGACCGTCCGTGGCTGCCAGCGCCACGACTGAGACAGATCTTCCCTCGGCGCGCGTATTATAATATATTCGAGAGAAGAGACAAAAAAATGTCGACACTGCGAAGGAAATACCGCATCGCGATGTCTCACGCCAAGCTTGTGTAAAGATAATCGCAAGAACGAAACTTGACGTAATGAAATTTTAATTTTGTACCAATTGTAATGCGTTAAAAAATTAATTATCAACTAATAAATTTTGTAAATATCTTATAATTTTTTTATCAATATTATCTTGAAATATATTATTTTTATACTCAATATTATATATGTAAATCGCGCGTAAAAAAAAGTTCGCAACTCATACAGCTACATCGTATGTATACACGTTACTTATATCGATATTAAATTTAATGTCAATCAATGTACACGCGCGGCAAATGATCGATCAGCCGCCACGGAGAACGACGCACGTGACAAGTCGAGGGAATTAATCCATGCCCTTCAGGAAGATTACGGATTTTGGGGAAAGTAAGGATTTCCGCAGGCGGGTGCGGCGCGAACGACGTTGCAACGCAGAAGCGGCAATCTCTTCAAGTGTTTGCCCAGTGTCCAACAACGCTCTCTTTCTATCTATCTATCTACCTCTCCTTCTCTCTCTTCTCACCTCCGCTCCGAATTTTCTCCACCACATGCTCACGCTTCTACCCCCGGCGCTTCCATTGCCGTTCTTCTTCGACATCAAGCTCTTTTCACATCGACAAATTTTCGGTTTCATAAACAACTGATAAAATATTATAAAAAAGTGCATAATTACTAAATTTTCATAAAATAAGGAACAAATTTGTAAAATTCTAATTTTTTCAAGTAGCTTGATAAGCAGATTAAAAAAAAAATTAAATTAAATTAAAGTTAAAAATAAAAAAAATCTCGCTTTATAAATATAAAATTAATAATTAGATCACGTTATGAAATATTTGTTTTACTAAAATTTGCATACAAAAATAGTTTAACATTTCATACGAAAGGGAAGAGAAACAATGTGGAAGAATCTTTATGCGTACAACTCGGCCGACTCTTCATCCCCGTATCCTTCTTCGGACTCGTTGGTGAATTTCGCGAAAATCGCCGGGGGCGAGTGACCGGCGAGGCGGCGATGTTTACCGCCTACACATCGAGTATTGTTGAATCACAGCCAGCCCCGCGAGGAAAGGGGAACAAATAAAGGGTTATTGTATTTGCACCGAGGCTTCGAGCAACGGCTTCGACGTGTGTGCGCGGTGGCAGCCTCTCTTCCTCTTCGAGAAACCTCCGGACGCGTTTCGAATCGAGATATATATCTACTTACTATAGCGAGAGATCTCGAAACAAAGATACATCAAAGCTCGAGACTGCGAACGCACATATAAAAACATCGAACGACCTTTAACAGCTTTCTGTTAAGAAGGTTTGTATATACATGTGCTAATATATTGCTACAACTAAGCTATATATTAATATAGTATTGCATATTATTTTGCTCAGGAAATTTTCTAACATGATAATAAATTTTGTCAAACATTTTTATATACTAAATTGTGTACAGTGACTACCTAAAATATTTACAAAAAATATTTACTTTCAAATATCGGGAGAATATATGAAATATAGAAGTATATACAGCGAAATAATAGATATAGCCAATAAAAAAATAGCCATCTCATTAAGCGACTTTATTCGCATAATATTACGCAATGATACTAGTATAATTATTAGAAAGAAAATCTCACGGTAACTTTCTATCAATAGTATTGCTGCATAGGATTCTTCGCGCGAAACCAATGGCTCTAGTTACAGGCCTCCTGCGCGAGAGCGTTATCGCTCTTTCGTTTGACACTATTAACGCGCGCATGACGCCCGCCATATCAACGTTTCACACGGCGTAATGATGAGAGGACAGGGAGTGGAAATAAAAAGAGGAGGGAATCGAGGGGGAGAGAGAGAAGGAACGAGAATACTACGAAGTAGTCGATGGTGACGGGGGTGATGGCGGGTCGTAGCAGCACCAGGAACAAGCCATCATGCCTTGTGATTACGATAGATCAGGGCGTGGGGGATGGCCGGGCGGGCAGAGGAACGAGAGGAGGGTGGCAGGCATAGCGACCATAGCCTCTCATTAGAACTCGCGTGGCGCGACGCGAAATAAGGGTGTATCGCCGGCCGGGAAAATTGTAAGTGTCGCGAGATCAAAGGCCGGCATAGTAACGCGATATCACTCCGCATGATAGGGCGAGTACATTTTCTCTCTCTCTCTCTCTCTCTCCATTCTTTACAAGAACACCGTCGTCGAGGAGAAATGTCAACCTCTTTCTCGTCGACTGAAGGAGCCCCTGATCAGAGTCAAGGAAATATCGTCGCCGAGAAGGTGTGTCAACTGCAGCGCAGCCGATGTGAGAGGAGCTGGCTCCCACGAGGGTGGGAGAAAATGATCGTCGCCTCAAAGAAGATTGTTTGATCGGGCAACGCGGAGAAACTAGACGATACCGAAAACTAAACGACTGGTTTATAATATTGAAGCAACTGATAATTTTAGGGACTATTTTTCAAAGGCGGAAATAGTAGCTGAGTAAAAGTGATGTTTGTCTCTCTCTCTTTCATTTAAAATCGATAAAAAATAATTGCAGAAGAATCAAATAATCAACTTTTTTTATTTATCTTCGAGATAAGAACAGGAAATCATTAAACCAGAGATAATTAACCGAGACAAATGCAACTCACTCCGAAGGAAAATGTAGGATAACCGATGTTATCATTGCATAATTAAAACAACATGCTGTACTTGGAGTTTTCAGAGAACAACTCGCAAAAAGCAAAGCTTAAATGAAGTCGATCGATTAACGACTGCACCATTTAGGAAGACTCGTGAATTAAAAACGCGCTTCTTTAAAACCTTTATCGCATTAAGGACGCAATCGTGACGTCACGAAAAATAATTATTGGCACTGTATTCTCGACGATAATTCTCGAGCGATTAAAGCTAATAAAATTGTTTCGCAATCCGGTTGACGCATCCGGACAATCTCTCGACATTCCCTCGTTGTATCGAGATCGTCGATAGGCGATCGCTCGCCGCGAAGAAAAGTATCGCGAGGTCATTCGGCGATCGTCCTCCACGCTTGGAGAACGAGCTCACTGTACTCGTCGACAATGCCCGCGTTTTACGTTCGCGCTCGATCGAGTACATCGAACCGCACGCTGTTCGCTCAAAGAAACTACCGCAACACGCTATCAAAACAAGAATCGATACGACGTGCCTCGCGGCCACGTTCGCGTACCGGGAGAGACGGCATGCCGATTGCAAATCGAGCTCGCTCGCTCGATTGCGACAGAATCGCGACAAGATCCGAGGCAAAAGAGAACGTAGCGTGACGCGGCTAAGCGTCGACGAGAGCTCGTCGACTAGCGGCTATGCATTTCTAGCAATGTCGAACGGCCGATTCGACCTTCGTGTGGCCGATTCGCGGGCGCGATTATGTCGCGAGAGATGTCACGTATCGCGATTAGGTCAGATTTTAATTAAACCAGCGTCGATAACATCGCGCGCGCGCGCGCGCGCGAATTTGCTCGACTTGATCGACGACGAGTTACTTTGGTGCAATTAATTTCCATACCGTAGATTTTAATCCTCCTGTGACGTTAATGTGTAATAAAGCTAAAATGCTCAATTAAATATTTTGATTGAGTGCTGAACTATCGCTTAAAGGTGAATGTAAATTTCTAAAGAAAAATTGTATTTTATATATATATATATAATTCGTGATACAGCGTATACACACACAGTTGCTTTATAATTAGCACTTGTGGAATTCTGAGAAATTATATTTTATTTTAATTTTTCATATTTTATAAATATATTTTATAAATATGTAAAAAGTTTCAAAATATTTCATTTATAAAGTTTTTTAAATAATTTAAATGAGTGTGGCATGAAGCAGATAAATACTAATCCAATCTTTTACCCACAAAATACCTAAACGTTATATTTGTATATAATTTTCAAAGAATATATACATCAAAATAATCAAACAATATTTTTTATAATTAGAGAAAAGAATAATTCAATTTTATTCACGATCGGACTTGTTTAAGGAACATACGTAAGGGACATCATAATAATAGTTTTTTAATTAGCATAGACATTCGCCGACGACTTCCTTTAGCGAACTCAATCAAAATTAAACGAGTACGCAAAATTTTCCCTGCTATCAGCGAAACGACGATTTTTCTCACTTCGTGAAAGTGGCCGCCATTATCACAGCCGGGAATCGCGCGGAGGAGATTGTTACCTCTCTCTCTCTCTCTTTCTCCAGTATCTCTTTCTCTCTCTATTACGATTCATATGGCCACTACGTACAGACTTGACTTGCGCCAGGTAGCCAGCCGACGACGATTCGTGCGCGCAGCGCGTTTCCCGCAGCGCAGCGCAAATCACACGTTGCGCGTCGGTATGCGGGAGAGAAGGCTGCGGCTCTGCCCCGTTCTGCAATTACAACCGTGCATTTGTTGTAATAACTAGTGCGCGACCGCGGCGCGTGTAATATATCCAAGCCACCCTGAGAGCGACCGGGCCCCGGGTGGAAGACACGAGGGCCCGTTCTCTCCCTTTTCCGCTCACTCCATCTTCTTTCTCTCTTGCCA
Source organism: Cataglyphis hispanica (assembly GCF_021464435.1). Classification (NCBI taxonomy): domain Eukaryota; kingdom Metazoa; phylum Arthropoda; class Insecta; order Hymenoptera; family Formicidae; genus Cataglyphis; species Cataglyphis hispanica. The sequence continues at coordinate 6,198,010 of NC_065956.1, read as the reverse complement.
CGACCAAGCCCGCTTCCGAAGCGATACGAACCTATATCATCGAACGGCCGCCGCCGCTGCGGAACTGCGGGTTGAAACCGCGCATCGACGATGCCGGTGCCGAGGCACCGATAGGATCGGGCTGCCGTGCGGCTGCCGCGACGTTATTTATGATCGATAATTAGCGGTATCTATCGCTGCCGGCGCCAACCTCGCGCTGTACTCCGCCCAATCCGAGCCAATGATATACCATAAGCCGCGGGAGGGAGAAAGAGGGAGATTCCGCCAGTTCTTTCTCGTGTCTCTGAACGGAAAAGTTTGCCGCGGTTGCGAGTTATTATCGACGTCCGTCTTGAGTTCCGTGCGCGAATTTACGCGAGGAATTGCGAGGGAGTGCTCGAAAATACAATGAAATATCGATGGATCTTTACGAGTAATAAAGCAATATTGCCAATATCAATCAAAAAGTTGAAAATGACGAGAGAAATAGTTCAGGAAACGAGAAAGATTCAGAGAGACCATTTAGAAAATTTTAAAAATAAATAAAAATGTAAATTTTACAAAAGAAATCTAAAGATTTTAGAAACTCGAACGGAGTTGTGCCAATATCTGTCCGCAAAATCATGTCATTTTATGCCCTAAGTTTATAAAAATATCTTAACGATAATTTATCATAATTTAATTGTACAAATTGCATATACAAGAATATATAATACAATTTAGGACATATAAGACTAATACGAAAATCTCACATATTGCACAAGCAGATACCTAATGAGCTATTATGGAAAGAGCACAGGTATTACAATAGCGAAATCTCTGCGTAAATGCACTGCGTAGACCATACGGAATCAACGGACCGACAAAGCCGCGAGATACTTGTGATGAAGAAAGCGAGTTCTTAATGCGGCAAACTTGACTTTGCACAATACCATTTGTTACATTAATGTAGTCTTGTGAAGGGACAACATAGATCATAGTCAGAAAATATGTTAATACAATGCTATGTAAAACGGCCGCTTGCCTTTTGCGCGATTTGCGATTATTGTGTCATCCGAAGCGCTCGCAAGTTATGAGAAACAACAGAGAATATCATTATCCATCTGGACATCTGATAAGAGAGATGCGTTGATTGTACATAGTACATGCAGTTGTATTTCTAGCATGCGTATCCATAAGACAGATATAGAGATGTAATTAAAAGATAAAAGATTATGGAAAAAATTTCGTGGAACCATCGTATTAATAACGTTAATCAGAAGGCGGACGCGTATACCTGCTTATATGCGCGCTTTATATAAATCATCACAATATAGATAAATTCTAACGCTTATCTCTTTCTCGCTGCTTTCTGACTATTGCTGCCGGCTGCTCTAAGATATTACAGATGTCATACGCGAGTTGTGTCCTTGTATAACGATGTTGCAAAAATAAGCTGTACCGCCTTGTAATCTCACGATAGAAAATCGCTTATCATTTAACTTTGTAAAATTAACATTCTATTTTCAAAATTTTGATATACATTTTGATAGAGTTCTTTTTTTAACTCTTCTCAAAAAATCTTTTAAATGCCGGATATTTTTCGAAGTAATCTAAACATATATAAAAAAGCGTATTAAAATATATATATAAAGAGAATTAAGAATTTTTCAAAGATACGCGTTGCATTTCAAAATATTTTAAGACAAACTGTATTTCAAATATTTTTTTATTCGTAAGTATGTAGATATAGTTTTACATTTTTGCAAAGAATAGAGGACATAATTACGTGCACGCCGATAAGCTGACCAAGCTTCTCTGCCGGGCGTGCTTTTTACATGTAAACGCCGAGAGAACAAACATTATTGCAACGTGCACAGTCACTTGACGGAACAGATGGCGATCAGTCTTGTACGAACCGGTGGCTCGCGCCCCTTAAGGATATTCGTGTTCGAGACAATTAACACCCCGGGCGCACCATTTTTCAGAGCGCCGTTCGTCGATTTGACACTTTTGACTTTGCCCGCAGTGTTGGAAACCCTAAAACCCAAAATTAATTAAGCTAATGGTCAGGACCGCCGAAAGAGGCCTCCCATAAATTGGCGAGAGAAGAAGAACGGTAGCTGAGAAGGAAACGCGACGCGGCAGAAGAAAAGTTAAAATTAATGAACTCCTGTATAATATAGCGGAGTACAGGCGCGTTAAAAATAATCGTAGAAATTAAACTCAAATTAGTAAAGGCGACATTATGTGACGCGTTAATAATAGATTTAATATAACTCACAATCGCGATCTCCTCCTGCATAGTAATATCAAAAAATAATCTAGTTATTAATATTCTCATGCGTTCTCCGCATATTAATAATAATCACGCGTAGATATTATTATCGCGAATTAATATTTGACTCTTCCAAAAGAGTAATCTATTAAGTAATAAGAAATCGTGTTGTAGATTTGCCGAATATAATATGCGTAGTTTATCTCTCTCTTCATGTTAAAATATTTATAAATGCAAAAATATTATATTGCTCATTATTAATTTTTCAAGAATAGCTACTTCAACGATCTACATAAAGCTACTTAATTTTCTAGTTAAACTTTGCTTTCGCTAAGTTCCCCGAATCGTAGCAAAGTTTTCTATCGCAGATAGCGAACTATTTCGATCTGATCGAGGAAAAGGCTCGATATCTTAAAATAGATATTTAAAAAAATCGGTCAATGACGAGCATACGATGTTGGACGTTACGCACGATGCACCGGGCGATGACGAGCAACATTGTGATGCGTATCGGTGTGCGTGTGTGTACGTAAACACATTTACGCGCTCAGAGACGGAACGAAGTCAAGAGCGCTCGACGGAAACGGAAGTGCCTGTCATAGCTGGATACATAAACACGTCGCGCTATTATATATTCACGCAACGGGTGCCGCGAATAATCTCTTAGTCGCCTAGAATTTCCTACCGGAATGCCTGAACAAATACCGTCACTCGCTCGCTCGCGCGAAATGCGCGTAACACGACTACGGCAAGCGGTGCATCGGAATGCAATCCGGATTCTCTCAGGACGCCGGCTGGTAAATTGCTTTATCGCGATGCAACATGACGTTAAAAATATTTTGCGCGTTTTCAGCGTCTTACGCACGTGTGACGGATATGATTAAATTTCCTTTTATATCGTTCATTTATAGCTTATTATGGCCTATTACGATTTGGTCATAAAATGCATACTTTTATTTTGAAATCAAATTTCACAATTATATATTGACATTGCAATATTTATATTTTTTTAATTTGTTCCCTTAATTTTGCTAATCAATACAGATAATAATATTGATCATAAAAATGTTACGCTTTGCGAAATAAGAAAGCTAGAATTAATAAAGCAAGATTCGTACCTAGCGAGAGGAAAAGTTTGATTGCCGAGGACGAAGCTTTCCGGTACCCGCGGGCCACGTATATACACGAGAACGCATATTATTCAGGGCCGTATCTGTGCCATGTGGTCAGCAGGGCTCTCGGCAATATTTATGCCGTCGTAACTGTCCGCCTACCAGTAAAGGGGTCCCTAAACGCATCAATTTCACGCGGCGGCGCGAAAAGGGCGTGAATATTTGAAACGGATATCCATCTTCGGTTACTTTGTTATTTGGCCGACGCGATCGCGTAAAGGACCCGTGTTTCCCGTCCTGCCATTCTTTTTAACTTCGCGCAACACCGCGAGCATACGCATAATACTACACGCATCGCAGTTATTAAAGTTGCAACAATGACCGAGATTCCCTGGCGCACACACACACCGTTCAAAAGTAATTTTAACGAAATAAAAATTTGCGAAAATACAAAAAACGCAATCTTTCTCTCTCCTCCCTCCCCCTTTCTTTCTCTCTCTCTCTCTCTCTCTCTCTCTCTAAAGATTTATTAGAGACAAAACGTAAAGAAGATTGCTATAATCGTGTTTCTTTTTTTAATATAGCACAACATTTAATTTCATATATTAAAGATGAAAGTTTCTCCGACATGATCGGAATGTGGTGGGCGCTCTTCGCACAGAAACGACCGAGACGAAATCGAGACTCGTTCATAATCGATTCGTACATATACGATTCTAGCCGAATGCGCGAAATTTGCCTCACGGACGATTTGTTTTCTATTCACGAGCGATTTGACGAGGAGGTCGCCGCTCGTGGCAGCTTTGTTCGCAATTCGGTATAATGTCGCATGTATTTGGATCACGTTCGACGATATGTCAATATAAAGGAGTTACTCGCGGGTCTCTGCATACCAATTCGGGGGCGTAGCAGCTTGTTATCCTAAATATACGAAATCCTTTGGAGACGTACGGTGGTCCGCCTTTCTCCCTTCGCCTTGTCCTTCTCTCCTGTCCCCCCCTCCGCCCTTGCACCGACCGTTTCCCCTTTTCCGCCATCCTATCTCACCCCCGACGAGACCTGGATATAATGCTAGACAAATTGATGATTCAATCGAATACCAAAGGATACACTGCGTCACTCGCTGCAACCGTTGGACGAAGGATCAATTTAAGCGTATTATGGAAATTGATCAAATGTCGTGGATTTCGTGCGAATTTCGGAAACGCTCACGATTAGAAGTTGTATGGAGGATAAAGCGATAGACACAAAAGCGCAAATCTGTATTATCTATCTCCAAACAAAAATCAAATATGAAGAAAATGTTGTGCAACATGTAGATATATTATTAACAAGTGAAATTCAAAAACAGGGAAAGAAAAAGAGAAAAATAAAGAGAAAAAAAAGAGAAAAATGTATAGATTAAATAAATATTAATTTTTATTTTAATAAAACTAATATAATCTATTAGATCTTATCTATAGCTTTTCGAGCAAAAAATATCGATATTTATATTATGATTTCTCTAAATATATTAACTCTTTACATAATAATAATGTAGAATATATATAAAACGGTATGATGAGATGGCAGTTGAATTTTTACAATCTCGCAACATATCTAGCCTGCTGTGTAAATTTTTACAAGAGAAGAAAAATGAATTCCAGCTCTTTCTTCTCTCGGTACCGATCTGCGAATTGCGAAAGACAAACGGAAGATAGAAGCGAGAGGAAACGCTGCGACCTATCTAATTTTTAACGCCGATCGCTTCACCTCGAAATATCAACGACGTCGCTGCGAGGAAGGACGTCGAACGCTGGATATAAAACAAGTTGAAAGATAAATCGCGGGAGTCGATGTGAAAAGAGATTCCTTTTATTTTCCCCAACCCGTGACTCACCCCCGCGACGGTCGACGTCACCGTCGTCGACGTCGTGGTCGGTGCAAAGATTGGAAGACAGGAAGAAGGAGCGAAAGAGAGAGCTTTATTCGGCGCCCTTTTTTTCACATCTCGACTCTTATCCGGCGGCATCTCGTCTTCGCTCCAGCTTCTTCCCCGAGCCTCCTTCTTATCGTCACCTTCGTCATCGTCGGCGTCGTCGTCACTGGAGCTCGACTATAAAATATTTGCTTTGGTAATGAGGCCACGGTTGAGCAACGCCCGTGGGTGCACCCCGGCCGAAGGGTAGGATTCGAAGTGCAAATAGGAGAATAGGAGGGATTTGAATTATCGTGACACCTCCGACTCTACGCTCCGACTGCGCTACGCTCTTTCGTGCACTGGCACACGATCCAACCGATAGCTTATGCCAAGAGAGCTTGCGAGAGCAATCGCTGTGAATCGAATGTATGCGAAACGAACTCGAGAGAGACGTACACGTCGTTAGTAGGTTACTAAACATGCCGACGAAAGGGCGAAAGTGAGGCGAAAAATTTGAGTTTAAAGAGAAAAAATGCTGCCTTACAGAGGCTCCTTATCATATTTTTCCACAGTCTAATATAATTTAAATTTGATATAATTCTCTATAATTGTAAGTATGTTTAAAAAGAAATAAATAAATAATAATTTATTTAGCATATTTATAAATTTTGTGAAAGATAAAACGAATATGTATGTGATTTTAATAATTCTTGTTATTTCTTAGAAAGAACACAATTATATTAAATTCTGTAAAACATTATCTCTCTTTCTCAGAAGAATGTACAATTATTATTTTCATTATTTCGCAATAATTCAATCAACGTAAAAACAAATCACATCAAACTCACGCACAAATTATATACTAATTAGAGCCACGTGCAAATCATGCAATAAACCTATTTACACATCAAACATGGAATCAATCGCATCGAATCTCCGAGACGAGGAGTCCATATCGTAAACGTCGTTCTGTCTCTCGAGAGAAAGAAGAGATCGAGCGGAATTGTTGCAGCGCGTTAACACACAATGCCGTAACGAGCTAATCACGATATCAAATTCTTTGCCTGTCAGCGCGGCATTTTGATGCTAAGATATCCGGGCGTCGTAGCCTGTAGGGGGTCTGTCCCGTAGAAAAACGCCGGATGACCGATTATGATGAAGCGATTCTTTGCGCGCGGGAGAGATGCGGAGGGGAATAGCGGGAGAAGGCCAGGATGAAGGCAGATATATACCTAGGGACGTGCCACCTCGAATAATTGAAACACGCAATCTTGTAGTTACGATAATGCATCTACCCGCGCGCCGACGAGACAGTCGCTGTCGTCGTAGTCGTTGTTGTCGTCGTCCGTCGACCAAAACTCCAAGCTTATCTCATTTCATCCGCGATTTTTCTCGTTAATCCTACATCATTCGCTTTGAACTTATAAAGTTAGTTCTAGGCTTCTTGCCTAGCTGCTTTATATCATTAAGTATTCTTTTACGCAAGAGATTAAGATATTAGATATTAGATATGAAGAAATTTAAGTACTTGTTCTTGAATATAGATCTTATAGTATTTAAATAGAGACGACGTGCTCAAATGCGTTTTCTTTTCTACGAGTGCAGCAAGTATTCAATACTGATAGACGCAATCTGTAAAATGTTACCGGTCACGCAACTCGCGAGTCGTTAGACAGATCAGATCTTTCAGAGAACGGGATCCATGATGGACGATACATTGGTATTTACGACCTGTGCGATAAAATCCCGCAGCGGTATTGCTAGAATCGTGTGCGCAGAACCTGTCGCTTCTGATCAGCGAAGCCGCCCGCGATCTCTTCTCGATCGAATCTTCGCAGCCTCGAGCAGTCGGCGAGGATACACTTCGTTCTACAAATTACTTCGAAGCCGCTCGTGTGCTATTTGTGTGTTTTCGTATACAGCCCAGGACGACAACCATACCGTGTGAACCAAAATCAATTGTAATCTGCGCGTGTAATTTCAATCAATCCCGATACGTGTCGAACCTTCAAACAAATTCCCGACGACGCTGCTCGCGGTGTTGTTCTGTTATGGGATTGTCGGTTCTCGATTGTACAAGACCGCGAGATCATCGCGGTGCGATGTCCAAAGACGAGTCCAGGTACGTGCGACGAGGGGTCCCGGTGCCCCGTGTCAGATCGATCATACATTCGACCGCGTCGAAGCAAACTCCCGCTGCGAGCGGGACAACTAGCTCCGCAATCGGTTTCCCCCTTCTTTAAGGAACGCGTTTGCGTCCCTCTCTCCGACCACGTTAGTTCTCACACAACATACGCACACGCCAGCCGATACCCCATGCGCGCTCGATATGTTACAATAAAAGTACTATCCTAGCGCCGACACGTGATGACTCCATCGGACGGAGAGTGGTCCATCGTCCTGGCTCCTTTCTGAGAATCACGCGTCTCTGCCTCACGTCTCGAGCCCGATGCACCAGTCATCGTCGGAACGTCCTCGACATGTTATTCTCCTCTCCCCCTTGATACCCCTCTCTCGTTCCATCACTCGACCGGCTATTCGCGGCTGGCAAACTACGGTTGATCTCCCTCCTCGGGGAGAGGGAAGGGGGAGATCGACGGTTCCCTCAAAGCGCCTACGCTTTACGGCACTGCTGCCTTCGAGCGAGATCGAACTGACGCGAAATGGATCTGGCAGTTGGAGACGTAGAGCTCCAATGTTCGTTTTTTTTTTTTTTTGCGACTTATCGATAGTATCGAAGACGATTCTCGCGCGCGTAGCATATCCTTCGGTCGATATCTCTCTCTGACGGCGTTGGACGACGGTAATTTGAAGATACGAGGCGTTCCGCAATTACCTTCCTTCGTCGGAGAAAAAGGAGATTGACACATTAATTACAAAGAATAATCAATAACACTGGGATATTTCTCTAAAATCTAAGGAAGTTGCGTATACAATTACAAAACTTGACTAAAAACTTTTTGTTATATGTGAAATTACAAATGCTAAACTACATATCTTATTTTTAGTATTATTTCTATGTACGGGAAAAAATTCTAAAAAATAATTATTAAATGTTTATTCAATTAATTTTTTCTCTTAAATAAACAGTGAGAGTGAAAATGATAAATAATAAAGTATCATTTTTATAATAAGTATTTTATATAATAAGCACATAATAATATTTTTTTTATTTGTAAAATATTTTATTAAAGGGTTTCAATATATCTGATTATTTAAAAAATTTTTTTTAAATGCAGTGCTAACATATGCAAACTTTTTCACACATCCCCTATAAATCATATCAATATACTGTCGATGAAACGAATAATTTGACGCGGCAATCGCGCACACGATCTAATGAGCACGCAACACGCTGCTGGTCGAGAGAGCTTTTTTGTTAGCCAGCACTTTGATGCACACGAACTCACGCGCGTTCTCGATCTCATGCAAATTAGTTCCGATGCGAATCGCATTTCTGACCGAGCATCGCTCGATCCCTGCCAAATGAACGATTTCGTCGATCGAAGATCTACGCTCGCGGATTGAACTAATATTTTCGAACCGCAGTTGCCCATTGCTATCACGCGAAAAAGAAATGTCTCTGTCAAATATTTATTATCACGTCGCGTATATTCGGTGCCCGTATCGACTGCGATTCGTTCGCGTTTCATCGACGCCTTCGACCCCGTATAGTTGCACGTGCCGGAGATTATAGGGTGTGCCACCCTTACATAAGTCAACGAGTCTCTTCTACTTTCTTCGTCTCCCCGTCTTCCTCTTACTCTCTCCCTCTCTCTGTGAAAGAGAGATTTAAATTTGCCACGCGCAACCAAAGATTTTCGTCTTTTCCCTCGCGAAATTATCCTCCAGACGCCTGTGCTTTGTTTCGAAGATCAATGCGCTACGTGACCTTAATTTCTGATTAACAAAGAATACATATCTCCCACTTTATTGAACTAGTTAAACATAATTCTTAACTAAGTTAAAGAATAATAATAATTCAATAGAGATGCAAATTTGCGCAAAGATCATATATCAATTAATATGTCATCTCTCTCTTGAATATTATAAAAGAATTTTTCTTTGATTGAATCAAGAATAGATATAAGTAATTTTTAATGTATAAATTACGGAGATGAACTTCGTTGACTCTTTAATGTGGAAAGATCGAATGTTATGAACGAGAGAACAGTTTCTAAATATCAATTCGGCGAATTAAAAAGCAGGAGAAATGGATGAATCATTCTTTCCGCAAATGCCAATTAGAACATATACGAATGCTGTCATCGTGTTCTAATGACAATGTTATTCTAACATATAGTTATTAAAGAAAAATCAAATTTAATATTTTCTCAGATTAGAAAACATAAATTATATTTCCAATAATTTATTATACATGCATATATGTATATAGCAATAAGCATAAACGATAATGTTCCATTTGTGGTTCTGTCTTTATTGCTATAGCTACAGAGTAACCACAAACTGCAGAAAAATCATATGTATTCGGTTTCATATTATTAACTTATTTAGATATTTGTTAACATTAATATTTTAATTATTATTATTTTTCTGATTTTAATTACTTTAAAATACTTATCAAAAAAATTATATTAAATTATCTTTCTACTATAATATATTAGACAAAAATAAATTTATGTAATCATGCATAAACGTATAAAGAAATTATATTTATTTATTAAACATATATTTATTTAACACAACATTTCAATATATCACGTAAAATAAAGTAAAAATAATAAAAAAAAAACACGACAAGTACATTATTACTTATCACATCGAGCTGCAAAAAGAATTTTAATTGAGAAATTCTAATAAATCGCAAATGAGATATTATCATTTATACTTATCAATAAGAAATAAATTATTGAAAATATAATTTACATTTTTCGATCGGAGAAAATATTAAATCTGAAGAGTCTTACAAGAAAACCGCGTCTTTCCGAATCCTTGCAGCATTCGCATCAAACGACGTTGAAACTGTCATCATTCGCATGCCGACGACGACGACGAGAGAATGTCTTTAATTCCCGCTGGCCGGCGCCCATTTACTTTGCGGTCAGCACTTGCAATTGCAATGGGCCGCGCAAGTGAGTCCCTGATGCGTCCTGCGGTTGGACGTCATCACCGTAGCTCACGCGCCCTGACGCAGGATGCACCTACCCTGTGGGACCTTCTAATATTCGAAATTGCTCGTCCTGGCATGTTTATTTGACGTCGGGGCTGCCGTAGAGAGTCGCCCGCCTCCCGATCCTCTTCCCCTCCCCCCAACCCTCTCTTCCAATTTGCCGGCTGACATTTCTCAACTCCTTCCGCCGCGCGCGCGTCGCGGTATTCCTTTTTTCTCTTCTCCTATGTATCCGTCCTACGGGCTCCCCCTTTATACCATCGTCGCGGCGACGACGGCTCTCGTCGTCGGCTGAAGTGCCAACTGAGAAAAACGGGATAACGCTCCTGAACGAACGAGGCCATATACCGAAGTTGATGCATCCAGCATCACACATCGACTCTGGGTGCATCGCGATTATCTCACGACACATCTGATTCACGTAGAGCAGAAATAACTCATTCATCGTTTTATAGATAAAAATATTTTATTTTAGAAAATATAGATAAATATTTTATTTTCAAATATAGATATTTCTATTCCCAATAAGTGGAACAATATCGATATCGCTCGGTTCTCTCAATCCTTCCTTACGTCGATAGAGAAAGCAAGATGTCGAAGACAAACATTATCGTGCAGAAAGTTTCTGGAAAAATTATCGATTCGCTATAAATTATATCGTACGGAGTTATATCTCGGCTTCAAGATGTAAAATAAATACAGGCGTTCTGTCCATCTACTAATCACTTGGTCGTTACAATGATTATTTATAAAAAGGAATAGTTAGACTATTACATACAAAATATCGGAGAAACGCTCGTCTGTTTTTTAACAAAAAACACGAAATACGCTCGCTTTTTTTTCGCGAGAAAACGGCAATAAAAAGAAATAATTGCCCTCGACTCGCATCTTAAGCAGCGCCGACAGCTTCTCCAAGTTTTACATTAAAATGTAGGATATACTCGGACGTAGGACAATGCACTTACGTCGTGCGGAACGAGACAACCGCAAAGCGCTCGTAACGCGACGCATCCTTGCATTATGCATCGCGCGAACAACCGGCGCGAGGCGCATCAATCTAAGACACATCCGCCGGCGATAAATCGGATGATATATACAGAGGTGCAATGTTACGCGGCGCGATATCGTCGAACACGGGTAATTACCAGAAAGTGCGTTTTATAAAACCACTAGCGTCAGCTCACTAATTATAGGCTCCCGCTTTTATGCACCGCCTGCTGTTCTCATGTAGATGAACGAGCCGGCTTCTAAGAATGAACGTGAAAGCGAACCTTATACTATCCTAGATATCGTCCTATCAGCGTTAAAATATATCGCCACAAATAGCAATCTTTTACGCTAGAATGTATATGCAGTAATTAGGTGCGAATATAAGTTTCCGCTCAGTTGTTTTGAAACAATTAAAATATATGTGTAATGTGTATAAACGTTATTGCTGATATTAGCTATTCAATTGATATTCTTTAAAAAATTTTAGATTTTTCATTATAATGACATTTTCTTGTAAAGAAGAATTATAAACTATGGATCGTGTCGAAAAATGTTAAAATCTCGAAAAAATAAGTTTCATTTACGCAAAAGAAATTTATCAAGGAATATTTGTAGTTTAAGAAATATAATGCAAAAAGAGGGAAGCGTATTGTATATATAAAAGTGTACATAAGAATACACAAATATTCATTACGTATTTGTCATTTTAATTTAAAAATATCTGTCAATTTAAAGCGACACGACGCTCGTTTCCGTGACGCGAACAGGCGAACAGTCGTCGATCAAACGGGCCGCGGGCGAACGACACCTTGCGTAATACATTTTTAATTCCGGTAGACGCATCGAGCCACGCTCGATATCACTGATGGATCTGTAACCGGATATCGCATAGGCGCATCTCGGTCGTTAAGCCCCGCGCTTTTTGCGAGATACTGTGCGATCCCTATCACTACAAATGAGCGCCATTTGCTCGCGTCCCGACGGTGTGGAGAGACGAATATATACTGAAATCAACAGTGCGAGCGAGACTCTTGGCCACGCGGTTTATACTCGCTGTAGCGCTCGTGTATCGACGACGGGATCCTCGTAATTTACGAAAGTGCTCGAGCTGCGTAAAGTTCCCCTTAAAGTTTGCAAGAGATTTGACTTCGCGTTTGTACATAATTTGCTCGACGACGTTAATTACGTAACAATGTTACTCGTAACGATATCGGGTGTCCCGGAAATAATACACTTACTTAGTTTGTGTGCGGACCTGTTAAATTTTTTTTAATTGTTTCCTTTGCCAAGAATATTTTTTTTTTTTAATTTTATATACGTTACGTTGAGATATGAATTTTTAAATAAATTTATTTAACTTAATAAGATTCGTTTGTTGAAATTGTTTACTTTTCTCGATATTAAAAAAAGTGCAAAATTTATACATGCATTTCTCAAAATATTTTATTTTAATATATATAGTAAAATTTATATATATATATATATATATTGGCAATTTTATATTATAATAAAATAATATGTTGATAATAATGTCACGTTTATATTATCATAAATATCTCTATGAGATAACAATTGACATATTTCAATGAAATAAAATTTGTAAAATGTTAACTAATCAATTATTCTGGATTTCCATTCTCAATTAAAAATTAATTTTCCAAAATGCCATAACTGACTATCGATACTCGAGATCAGATGTACGTATTACATCTACAAGCGACAAAGGTCCGTGCGCACACATACACATACACACACATACAATTTGCGCTTATTAATTCAAATTATCGCTGCCAAGTGGGTGTCCAGCAGAGGATATTAAAACCTTTAACCTTTAGCAGGATGAATTATATCAAAGTCTGTTAGTTATTCGCTATTAACTTAAACTTTCTCGTAAAATCTCGTTTTGTAAAAATGTTCTCCAAATAGCATAATTTTTGATCCGTAAAATCGATCTGAGAGATTAATACATTTTTTTGAAAAATATATATGATAATTTTTACTAGATTGATCTTACTCAAAATAGTGAAAAAAAAAAATTATTTTAAACACGAGACAATTTTAAATAATAATATTCAAAAAAGATGTGGGACATCTATTTAATAATAATTTATATATTTTTTTATTATTTATTTTTTATTTTTTTATAATTTATTTAATCAGTTTTTAATAATAATTTATATGATGTTATATATATATATATAATTTATAATTTTTATGTAATAATAATATTTAGATAAATATTCTTAATAAACAGAAATCTCTCTTTGAATTATTTAAAAAAAGAAAATTATATATTTCTGAACTTTATATATGTACATATAAATATAAAAGATATAAATATTTTGTGTAATCCAATATTGTTGTACGTGTTATATAAATTATTCATCTGTAATTGACTCGAAAGAAATCAGCAATTTATATCTTCAAAATTGTCCCGAGACCCTTGTCGCCTGGAGTTAACAAGACAATACCTTTTCCAGGAACGGCATATAGTCGAATGACAAAACGGACTTACCAAACGATGGGACCGCAATTGTCGTCGCAGCTTCCTTCAGCTGATGAATCATATATTCGTCCACCGATCATTACAGACTGATCGAACGCAGGCAGGAAGAAACATCGATATATAATATGGCGGAGGCACAGTTGCACTTTACACGCGTGACGTCACAGCTTGCCGAAATCGAACGATCCGTGATTCATTCGCGACGCGAGCGAATTAGCCGATTAGCGACGTCAAAACTACGAGTCCGACGCACACTCGATCTTCGCGGAATCGGTTCGACGATTATTTCCGAACGATGCTCCAGCGGGCCGCGATTTTCGACGGATTTTTTACGAGCGAAGCGACGACTCCACTCACCTCCGACCGTTACTTGATTTTGTCACTAGGAACGCGAAATTAGCGGTCCAATTCTCAGTGCTGCTGCAAGTTCACAGTGAAAGCGAGTATGAAGAAACAGATAATAGATATATCAATAATATGGCGAAGGCACAGTTGAACGCGTGACGTCACAGCTTGCCGAAATCGAACGATCCGTGATTCATTGGCGACGCGAGCGAATTAGCTGACCAGCGACGTCGAAATTACGAGCCCGACGCGCACTCGATCTTCGCGGAATCCGTTTGACGATTATTTCCGGACGATGCCCCCGGCGGGGCGCGATTTTCGACGGATTTTTCACGAGCGAAGCGGCGACTCCACTCATCGATCACTCCGACCATTACGCGATTTGTCACTAGGGAGCGACTTACGACCAGATTCACATTCCAATTTTTGACCGCTGCAAATTCATACGGAAGGCGAACATAGCGCATTCATAGTTTCTTCCTCATTGATCATAATTTTTATGAAATGATACATTGCAATAAGATAGGCAATTACATACGTAATGAAATTACATAGAATGATTCACACGTTTTTGCTATCTAGAATAAATTGAGGCAGTTCAAGATATGATTCGTTTGTGAGTAATAGAAATTGTCTAATTGATGATGTGCCGAAGGACGAGTTAGTCGAATTAATAAAATTCGACACTGTTCAATCCCTGCGAAATCCACTTGCGAATACTTTCGGCAAAATTCAATGAAATCTTTACAAGCGAAGCGATGATTCGACTCGAGTCAAAGTTGAGTGTCGATTTTATCATGAAACACGGAATTGATACGCGCTTGACTGGCTGCACTTTTTAGTTATATTCCGTTGCACAAACTGAAGCCCATATCAGTTTACGTATTGAAGATTGAAATTTGATCAGGACAAAGAAATTTGAGCTTCTTTTATTCTGATTAGTCGATTTCTAATCGTTAATTTTTAATTTTCAATGCGTAATCTGATACAGTGTTAATTTAATATCTAAACTAATTTCGATGATTTTCATTTTGGACGTTTTGATTAAAGTCGATATACATAGATAAATCATACACTTGTTTTTAATGCAAACTAAAATATTTATCGCATATGTCTGTGAATGAAAAATGAGTTTCGCTGAAAAAAAATTATAAACTGTATTTATTTATATTATATTTATTAACTATTATCTATTTTTATTATTTGAAAATTGAAATTATTTGAAATTGTTTTCGTTCAGGAACCGTACATCTGATGCCATCTGGTGAGAAATGACCGAAGCTACACGCGATTTCTCGGAAACGCGTCACTCTTACCAACGTTGCGGACACGGCCGGAAGCTCATAAAGGTATACATCGCCGGCTGCGATGATAATAATAATAATAATAATGACAACGAAGAGTCGGATGCGGGACGCGTAGCAATGCCCGCCCAGGAACGCCCTCGAGTAGGCTATTGGCCCGATATCCCTAGCCCGGGAAAAGGCTGCCATGGCCGGCGCGACCGAACGAACGCGCCAATCGGAGCTCGCTCCCAGCAAAACAAAAGGTACGCAGCGCTTTTTCTCTCCTCTCTCGTATTCTCTCTCTCTCTCTCTCTTTCTCTTTCCGGGAGAGCGGGTACTCGCGAGACCGAACAAATGAATGTCGCGCGGAGTGAGAGAGCCCCTAGGGGTGTCGCGCACTCGGCAAGGAGGATCGTCGCTCGGATACCCGACGATCGAGGGGGCAAGAGACGAGAGGGTTTCCGAGTTTTTGATGTATTAAAACGCGGGCTCTACGTGACACCGAATGCTAAGTAAGTAGGCCTTCAAACCGCACGATGGTTTCGAGTCGCGAGAAGTGGCCGCTCTCTCTGTCTCTCTCTCTCTCGCTTCACTTTACTATCATTGGAAGCTTTCCGGCAAGAATAGGGACAGACACAATATCACACGATTGGCTATCGAATAGAATAACTTTTGAAATTCTTTATATTTAATATATTTAATCTCTGTATGTTCTCTTGTTAGAAATAATTATCATCGTCACCCTCATCGTAGACGTAATAACAAATATAGACTTCGCACTCCTTTTCATCTTGCCTATAAATAACGTATTTATATTAGGGATATTAGAGAAAGAGAGAGAGAGAGAGCGCAATATCTTCGTCTTTTCTTGATCTGTGCACTGGAAAGAGAAGGGAACACTCTGGTGTCCGTTCTCTTTCCAAGTTTCTTGATTGCAACGCGCAATCTATATCTTATTATGTCTATGCTTTTCACAGAACATGGCAGCCATTATTATCGCGCCGTCGCACTCGATAAATTAGACAGTCCACTTGAGCGTGGACCCGAACGCCGTTACCGATCGTGGCCAGCGATAAGATTTCGATCTACTTAAACGTACCCATTTGTATCTAGTATGTTTCATGGCGCGCCGAGATATCGCCGGCATCTGGGGAGTTCCGTTCCGACAGCTGTGCCGAGAACTGCCTTCGAGATTGCGTAAATATAGCACGCGCATGCAAATTGGCATCGCCTCTCGTCTTGCTGCCGATTATGTGAGTACATATGTATTCATTAATAGATATATGCTTATCTCTTGTAAATATAATTGCATTCTTCGCGGTGCAACTTGTCTGAAGTCGATTACGCATGCATGTTTTTGATATAGTACTGTATTAGATTTACTCGTGCGTTTGCACTCTGCAGAATTTTTTGTATTTGATATAAAAATAGAATGGCTGCATATTGGAAAGAGAACGAGATAGAAAAAGAAAACGTATTACAGAAAAGAGTCGAACCAAACAAATAAATTTACATATTCCGAAAACTCCCTACTATAATAAAAATTTATAAAGTAAAATATGTGATCCGAATATATGACACGCGCGAATCAAAATTTAGGAAATCTTTTTAAACTTTTTCAGATGAAAACATTCAAGAAACCATATGTATATTCAGGTAGTCAGATATTAAACAAAAAAAAATATGTGCGAGCGCGTCAATAGTCATATTCTTATGGTAATTCATATGAATGTATTAAACTCATCGTACTTTCATAAAGTTCGATTCGTTGTTTAGTGTGTGCTTACACCTTGAAGAATCTTGAATACTTACTTCAATATTTAACTATGATGAAAGGCAAGCAATTTTCTACTTAAGCTGTCTCGCGCGTGTAAACCGGACACACATGACAGATATCGTCAACACATTAAAATACGTTCTTATACGGTCAATGGATAGGTCGTTCCGTTGGACTTACCGGAACGGCACTTTTTACCACCGTTTCTCCGTAGTCAGCGCGCTTATTCTGTTTGTTTGTAGTCTCTCTTATTTAGCCGATAATCGTTCTTTTCCTCGAGACCTATAATTTGCGGCCCGATTGGGTGCCGGCGTGAGTCAATTAGGGACGGGGCACCAGAGACCGGAGCGACGAAATGGAGCGACGGTTGCAACCTCGTGCGCTTTCCGATCTTTATTTTCGAGCCTTTCAAAAGCGTCTCGTCACGTCCTGTCTGTATTCTCCCATTTTTCGACTCGATTTCGCCGACAATGCAACAAAAAAAAAAACGTCTACTTTGACATGTAGCCTAATATAATATTTTATCCTTCGAGACAAAAGTCTTTTGACATTTGTTGAAAATATTTTTTTATCTCTACACGTTACGATTATTGATCGGAGGTTGTATTGAGTAAATAAGTTTCGCGTAAGGTCATTGACAGAGAGAGAGAGAGAGAGAGAGAGAACATTTGGTTCATTTGATGGAAAATAGAATTTGCATAAGTCAAATAGACAAAATTTATTTTAGTACTATAGTTTGATACAGTTTACTTCAAAATTTACATAGGCATAAAAAATTATTTTATTGTATTGATAACAGTAATTATTTGGAAGCTGCAATTGCCATATATACCCACGCGATTTTCATTATATAAAAATTAATCATTACTATTATTCGGTTAGATAAATGAAACATTTATAATTCAAGTCTTAGAAAGGACTCTTGGTTTCATTGGAAACCAGAAACGCTCGCATTCCAACGACTTTAAAAATATTATAGAATTTGTCTTGATATTTGAGCATTCTTAAATAGCATGAGCGAGAACTACCTGCATAAGCTTGTTCTCATTCGCACGAAATCGAAAAAAATCCATCTCGTAAGAATTTCTGGAAATAGATCTGGCAGATTAGTCCGCAAAGATCGTGTTTTCATAGGACTTTTTTTTCATGGTCAATATTATTCTTAGCTCAACTTAACATTTTCAGACATACTTATATCCTCTACATGACAATATCCCTCTCACACGCATACAATAAGTGATTTAAATTAAATCTAATTTTAAGATTTCCCCATATGCGAAAGATATATCGCGATAAGGATATTTTGCGCATAGATAATTGCAAAATAGTTTCTGCGTTCGCAAAATTCGCATGCAAAACAGCTGCGACACATAGTCGTCCGGCAAACGCGATGGAATGAACGTAAGGGGACGCGGGGCGTGAAAATCAATTTGATAGAGGAGCGTACGCGTGCCGAATTACCTCTACGTGATGTCGGGGCCGTTTCGCCATTTTCGCCATTACATTAACGATGCCGGCTCGACTTCCCGCGATGGTTACAGCCGTATCGTAATGCCAACGTTGGCGAACAATGGGGTAACATCGCGATCCCAGGCACGTCTCGATGCCGCGGCTCGGGCGGGATTCCGGAAGGCGGTACATTAATTAAGGTCCTGCGGAAGGTGGCCATTTTCCGAATTTGTACTTAACAGAGAGCAGCGTGTGCGCGGCGTTTAACGAATAAAATTCCAGAGTCCGATAAAATTGTCGTTCTGAGAATTCGAGCGACTGAATATTATAAAATCGCATCTCGTTTCACTTTCAATCGTATTTCGAAAAAATTCTAGAAACAAGCTAAATGTTGAACATTTTTTATCAAAAATATATATAATATTTATATGTATAATTAAACGCGATCTCTTTCTTTTTTCTCTCATTATTATATTCTCAATTTTCGGATTAACGAGAAAATTAGACTATTTCCGAATTTCTTCATTTTAATAAAAAAATATCGATAGTACAACGGTAATTAATAAACAGCAAACTTTATTTTTTTTTTTTTTTTCAAACTTTATCATCGCGCCTAGATGATTATTCATTCAATTACGCAACTAGTGTTCCAGCTTCCCTTCCCTCTCACCGGCTTACGTGCCCTCCCAGCTTCATTAAAAGTACGCACGGGGTTTTGATCGGGTGGAAACGCCGATTAATCTTTTTTCGCGCTCGATATAATCCTCGATGGTGCGAGACAATAATCCGGACCGCTGTCACCGTGTCCATGGGTCCTGGACTCCATCCGACGGATGAGACGGATTACAGCTCGTACCAAATTAACCTTTGTCTCCTCTCTCGCAAGTTCCCCTTTTCCTCCCCGTTCTCCTGTCGCGCTCGCGGTCACCCTCGATGTCTCGGCTTTACACGAGAACTCACTCAACCGCGCGATAACGCAAAGCTAGAGAACTGCACGTTTGATGACACAACACAACAGGTGTCCATAGAATGTCCCGATACGGATCTACAGCTCCTCCGGTTTTACCGTAGAACACGCCTGGTCGAATCCATTTGCGACGTGGCTGATCCTCTCGTTTCGCCACTTCGCTGCTGTAGATCCTCTTTGTGCTTTTATATGAAGGGAGGGATTAAACACGAATCGAAGCGCCCGCGCGCGTGTGATAACAAGTCAATTATTCGGCAATCGGCTTTTAATAATTTACTATAATGATGTAGGTGATGTAGAAATGAAACATAAAAGGGATCCTGAGGTGTCAACCAATATCGCGAGAAAATAAAGTTCCCGGAATTATATAAGACACCAAATAAATTACATAATATAAAGATAAAACAAGAATTGCAAAAAAAAATTCCAGTTTATTAGATATATTTATTGACAAATAAAATATTACTAATCAATAATCAGTAGAAAATCGATTTCTCTCACAAATATAAGAGAGCCATTTTCTAAAAATAATGAAAAATATAATGTAACATGTGGAAAATTAAATTAAAAATCTATTTGCTTATTATATTATTTATAAAATAATAAACTTTTTAAATATATATATATATATTTTTGTTAGAATATGATATAATATCAAAAGCGAATAAAATTAAAAAAAAAAATGTCCATCCGTCAATCGTTCTCTGCTTACAAAATGGCGTTTCCATCGCCGAAGGGTGGTACAGAGAGAGTGTACATTCCAACCCTCGTACCAACCCCTGAGCGATCCGAGGGGTAGCTAGCACGTAACGTTATGTAACCGTATACATGCCTAAGATCCTGGAGGGTCGGAAGGGAATCGGGTTTTGTCGCCTAGCCATGTGTCCCTAATGCGACTCCCGTGGGGGGTCATTTCTATTCTATTTCCCTTTCATGGGGTGTGCCGAGCGGACGACTCTATGTGCGGCCCTCTCTCCGCGCGCCGCCCTTATCGCTTATGGTAAACGCATCACGGAGACTCTCGTAAGGGTGCTCTCTGCAGATTGACGTAAAATCAATGAACGAAGTCAATGGGCCCCTCGTCTCGTTTATCCGGAGAGCGTAGAAGAGTATTATATGAGTTGTAACACCTCGTTCACCCGTGGATAACGCGCCTGTTAATTACATGCAGAAACAGCATGAGCAGGCTTATAGTTACAAAGAATGCCTGTTGTTCCGTTTTGCCAAATAAGAGAAGCGAGAAAGCACGCGGTCTTGATTAATTTTTCCCGATGACTAATTATTCCCGATACTAATTAGATCAATATTCTGACAATAATGCAGATAGAAAATTAAATTAAAATTAAATTAATAATAACTGATGTCTTTTGATTTATTTGGCTCTGGATGTTCAGAAGTTTCTGGAAAAGAATTTGATAAGAAATGACAAAATTTACGTGATAAATAATTGCATGATTTAATTAATAAGCTGTCCTCGAACTTTTTATTTTGCTTTGTTTTAAGTAAAAAAAACGATGTATATGTATATATATATATATATATATATATATATATATATATATATATAGTTTTTGTCATTTCAGAATATATGTATTTAAAATTATACGTATCTAAAATATATGTGTATCTAAAATTTAACAAAGTTTATGAATGCAAATAGAAAAGTAGCAATTTATTAATTACATAATGAGTTTAGGACAAAAGTTAATTCATGAATCGGAAGGAAAATATTAATTATTATAATTAAATATTAAATAGAGTTAATAATTGAACTTTTTATAAACTAGATATACTAAGAAGTTTAAAGAGAAGAAAACATTATCTTAAAATCATTTTCTTAATAATAAAATTTTTATCCCAAAATTCGAAACACACACATTAATTGTTAAATTATATGTCAAATATCTACAGCTCAAATATTTAAGAATTATAGTAATAGATGGTAGTAATACGAGTGTGATTCTCCGTGGCGAGTACCATGAGAAACGATCGCAATCCTAACAGCCATTACGAAGAACAGTTCTCCGATTACGGTAGCCGCGGGGCGTAATTCATCGCAATTAGCCGCAATAACGGGAAGCGACCGTACCAGCGTTCAATGATGACATTAAATCGCGGCAGGCGACATTTGCGCGACGACGAAGAGACCTTCACCTCTTTCGACGACGCCTCACGTTTAAATTGAATACCGTCAATTTCGAGAGTCACGCTGGCGGACCGTGCGAGGAAAAAAAAAATCCCCGTTTCGTAGACTAATTTCCGCGCCGGTTTATTTATATTCACCGTGCATGTAATCGACACTTGGCTACCGTGCGACGTAGTATAGGAGAATACGTGGTTAAGCTCTCGCAGCCTCTCTCGTAAAGAGTGGAAGAGTCATCGTCGCTAACGAGATGCCGGACACTCGAAGGCCCGCCATTGACGTCCTCTTTTGAGGATATCTAGTCCCCCGCGACAGATAGTATCGCTGTTAAGATTCTCTCTCGGAGGGCACTCTCCCTGTACAACAAATATATATATATATATATATATATATATATATATATATATATATATATAAACCGTGCGATCGTTGCCATTAAATCGCGCGAGTCTCTTTGAAATCCTCCACGGATCGCTTTTGATGCGCTGACGTATCAGTGAATGCCTTGACGTTTTATGTCAGCGCGATGGGCCTGAATTTATATAGCAAGAGTTATTTAGGTCGCGTTAATTGTGACGTCAGCTGCTGGCAGGCGTTACGATACGATTTTGATATGAATGTAGAATGCGCGTCCTTTCATGTGGCACCTGCGAGGCGCAGGTACAAACTTAATATTATACTATATCCATTCATATATTTCTATTTAAGAAAACATACACACATGAAAGTTCAATATGCGAAATAATAATATGACAGCGTATTATCGACAATAAAAATTTGATTTTTAAAACTGATGTCAAAAGGTGTTTTTTGCGAGTATGTAGGTAATATAATTTCAATTATTTGTTACATTTGCTATATTTTACATTGATTCTTGATTCCGTTCTTCCATCTCTAGTTTATTTTTTTTTTCCGTAATGTTCAAATCGTACAATAACTTTCATCACGTAGAATCGAAAATCACAGGACTGATGTTGCTCGCGTGTCCGTCGTGCAAAAAACCCATCGCGCAATTCGACGCACAATTACAACGTAAAACATTTCTAATTCACTCTCTTCGGAAAACAGACTTTCCCCCTTCCTCTCTTCCCGAGCGTTCGCTCGCGGTTTACGTTCGCGAGAGACACGGAACGAGCGATCTCTCTCGAGAATCGGCACCTCCGTTCTCAACGCGGAGCGGAGATCAGGTCGCGCGCGCGTTAACGGGAGTTTTCCGCGGAAACGAAATAAAAATGACGGCGCGAAATGTTCTCTTCCGAACAGGTAATTCCCGACATTTCGTCTCCCTCGCTCTCCTCGCGTTCCTATCGTTCGCCCTAGTCTTTCTTCCTCTCGTCTCTCCTCTCCCTTCCGGTGCGAGCGAGCAACAACAACGGGGCACTCTCTCACCCCCATTGGGCGACGACAGCAACCCCCCTCGCGAGTAGCAGTTCTCGGGGGCGAGCGCTTGTCGAACGGATTGCTTTTTGTTCCGCGCCTCCGTGTCCCGTCCTTTGTTTCCGCGACTCGCCGTGCCGTGAGGAAATGACAAACAAATGAGCACCGTTGTGTATAACGGCCACCGGCCACCCCCGCGTCGTCATGGCGATGCGACGTGACGATCGACGTTTTTAACTCGTCGCTGCCGCCGAATACGCCGGCCTCTTGGTGCGCACGATCGACGCACGATGTGCGACAAACGTCCAACGATCCGTAGAGAAAAGTCATCCTTATCTCGCTAAAAAAAAATCTTAAATTTATATGTAACAATTGCACGATTCCTTATTTTATAATGAAGTTTCTCAGATATATCATACATTTAATAAAACTGTTTTGATTGTTTTATTTAATAAAATGTTGAAATTTGACTACAATCTTGACACATCAATCTTTCGGAATCTAGTTTGACATTTTAGCTATCAGAATTTGAAGATGTATCTGCATCGAAATTATCGCATCAAGAAATATAATATAGCTTTTTCATCGGTAAATCAAATCATTGATTTTAAAAATCTTAAATAGTCACGGATGAGTTTCCATTAAAAATAGCAAGATAATTTAATGAAAGAAATTTCGTGGATATAATCACAATAAAATTTAATTTTAATTTTTTTCCTACATTTTTTTTTTACAATTACATTATTAATAGATAAGATGTATCAAAGAGTAGCAAATCTCAATTTTAATCGATTCACACAGATTAAGTACAAGAAATATATTTGATACAAGAGGTAAAAAATAAAAGAGCGAGATTTTCTTTGAAAGCAAAAATTTTTTGTCGCACATTAGAACGCCGGAGGCTTTTGTATTAGAAACAAAATGGCGTCTCCACCATGCTTTTCCAAGAGAAAGAGGCGATAACGCGCGTATATGGCGGGGATTGCTCGGCCACGGGGGTCGATCGCGTATGTGCCATTCAAAGTCGATGAAGAGGTGAGCCGTGGCGTTTTCGCCGGCTGGACCTCGTAACTATCGATTGTGCTTCAAAGTCGATTGTGTCCCCATTATGTACGCAAGAAGGGGATAAAGAAGACGCGAGGGGGAGGAGGTAACACGGCAAAGGGGAGACGAGGGAGGAAGAACGATGGGGTGACTGTGTTCCGGACGTCGATGAAACGGCGGGAGAAAGAGAGGTGAGAGAGAGAGAGAGAGAGAGAGACAGAAGGACACCCCTAAAGTACGGGTCGTCCAATTGACTCCGCCATATTGAGTTTGGTTCTATGGGCTCTCGAGCACACAGGCTCTTGGAATTGAGACACATTATACGAAGGTCCGTTCTTCGTTGAAGGCGCTTCCAGCTTTGGTAACTTCGTTATGGGGTTTCTACGTGAGCAAAATCCAAGCGGTTCGAAGGTATATTACCCGGTGGCTTCCGCCTTCGGCGCTATCTAGGGATCCCACGCTCGAGCGTCGATACGGCTAATTAATCGTACACTACTTCGTCCTTGGAAATGTCAGCGGAAAAATTAATTATCGTACGCGAGGAAAATTACTCCTCACGAAACTGAAGGAAAAATTATTATGTTGCGGCTAGATATTGATAGATGATTATTTCGATATGAACACGACATTAATATGATACACATACGATATAGTTTGATATATTATTTATTTTAATTAACGAAAAATTTATGCTTTAAATAATTTATTTTAATAATGCTTGAAAAAATTGTAATGTGGTAATTTTATTTTACATTAGTATTAGCTTTTCTAGACACCCAATCTTTGCAAATGCAAATTAAAAGATTACATCGTCATAACTGAATATCTTATTCTCGCAAATCAAGATACTACGGCATGTTTAGCGCTCCAGGTATCCGAGCGGGCTCCGGGTAGCAAGATCCTCGTGAGCCCTCCGACCGCGATATGTATCAAATTATCCTTATAATAGAAAATGGCGGCAACGTTACACCTACCAGGTGTCGTGCTACGAGGCGCCGAAAACGGTGCTCGTCATGAGAATGGCGCGGTGAATAACAATGCAATCTTCGCTGCACACAATAATGCCGACACAATGCTCGTTTCTGACTACAATGGGTGTTGCTTTAATGGGAGTCCGGTTGCAACGGGGTTTCTGTTGAAACCACCTTCGCTATACGATTTTCCCGTGCGTGTAAACAGGAATAGCGATCTTTCTCTCTCTTTCTCTTTCTCTCTATCTCTCATAGAGCGTTCTACGAAAAGAATACGTCTTACTGCTTGTAACGTCAAGATTTCGAAACGCCAACCGGCCAAGTAGTGTGACGCTCTCGTACAAGATCGTTTTACTCGCCGGAAAATTTGATAGCGAATCCATCTGTAACACTGCAGAAAGAAACTCAAGTAAATATCTTGTGTAACTGGTCAATAATGGAAGAGACACTTCCAATATATTAAGAAATATAATGGAAAAAAGGAATTTTTTTCTTGGCGAAAAACAAGCGGACAAACATGAATGAATCGAATCACACGTTTCACTGTATATTTGCAAGAATAAGATTCCAATTTAATTACAGTTTTAGTCCCCGACATCATCGCGCATTTCGTTTTAAAAAGTTCTCTCATCACCTATACGATATATCATGTAGAAATATTATTTTCAACGATATGTCAAAACACGTACGATACTCTCCAGCAATCGATGAAATATGTTTCTATATCATTCAATGTTTATTCGATCAGAACGAGATAAGAAATAATAGTAAACGCGCTCACAGACGAAAGATCGGCCGTTAGACTCGCTTGCTCGCGCCAAAGCAAGCTTGCATTGTAAGGAAGTGCGCCGAGACGCAAATCAAAATGCAGTCGCTACCGAAAGGACACTCCAACAGTTGGAGGGTCCTTTGCTATTACTGTGAAGGACTTTGCAGTGCTTGACGAATCACTCACTAATTGCGTTCGTGACATGGTCCAGAACTAACAAACGGTTCTTTCGCGTGGAATATAATGATTTTT
This sequence comes from Cataglyphis hispanica, assembly GCF_021464435.1. NCBI lineage: Eukaryota > Metazoa > Arthropoda > Insecta > Hymenoptera > Formicidae > Cataglyphis > Cataglyphis hispanica. The sequence continues at coordinate 6,171,755 of NC_065956.1, read as the reverse complement.
TGCCCTTGTGTGCATTTTGTCGATATGCGCGAATGAAATCGATGTAACGATGTATATTATATGTATAAATATATAAAGAAAAAGAGATAATATATTCATGAATAATCCGATTATATATATATATTTTTTAAATCTATTTAATCTCTGATACATAGAACTGTTATTTTTAAAATATATGTGCACGCATACATACACGCGATTATTAATTAATATTAAATATATGTGAATCAAATAAAGTTTAAAATTTATTTAATAAAATTTTCGATTAATTAAAGAGCTGTGTTTTGAATAAAATGTTAGCAGAATCTCTCTCTCTCTCTCTCTCTCTCTCTCTCTCTCTCTCTCTTTTGCTATTATTCCCTTTTGTCCTAATGCTGGATAATCATAAGGCTTTTCTTGAGAGTCTCATTACGAATCAAGTATCCCTTAATGGCTCCTATGAAACTCATTGGCCATTTAACGCCGAGAACACGCCGCGACGTTGAATGATTGACAAGTTCGAGAGCGAATTTTCTCGTCAACCTTATTCCATCTTACACATTCATAATCGATATTTTTATATATAATATCTTTTTTTTATATATATATACAACAATTTTATGTGTAATTTTATAGAATTTTTTTTCTTTAAATTTTTTGGCAATTTTGAAACACTTCATGAAAAAACTTTATGATATTGATGCTAATATCTATTATATTAATATTAATCTTAAACTCTTATTGCTGTTAAATATTTAATATGTATGTCTAAAGTTAATATGTAGATAGCATGGCATTTTTATTAATACGGCATCATATACGCGATACGTGCGTAAATTTTAACAATGGCAGTCTCTCCATACTTGCGTACGTACGGTCGACACCCTTTACACGTTCCCCTTGCGGAAACGCGACGTCTCCATGGTTACAACATTGAAACCCCGTTGGGGGATGACAAAATGGAGAGGCGCAATACTCGGTCCGACAAAAGCGAAGTAGAAACGAAGAACGCCATCGACTACGTGTACCCGTATTTGAAAGGTCGATTTCTATATACAAAGTGCTCGACGTAATCGCACTTTGCTGATAATGTACTCGCTGATAATTAAAGTCATCCCATGGCAAAGCAATGCAGCACTTTAACAAATCAATTCAGAAAGTCGACTTTTTTTCAAACAGCTCTTTCCCTTTCTCTCTCTCTCTCTCTCTCACACACTCTTTTTTTAATGATATATTAATTAATATTTTTTTAAATATGCATAAATACACATATGTCTCTGCTTATATACTATAAAATCTTAATAATACAAATCCATACAAACAATGTATATAAATAATTTCTGTTAAGCTAACAATTTTTCAATCATACAGCTGAGCTAACAGTTACACAGTTTATTCATCATTTATCGATCATTATTATCAGCGTCTTAATTTTGAAACAACTGCAATTATTTAGAGAAGTTTTATTATTTTATAGACAACAATTTTTTACGAGATACATATATTATAATTTACTAATATTGACAATTTTATATTGAAAATATAAATATATGAGAAAATAAAATCAAAATTAAATAATATTAAGATAGCAATATATATGAATATATAATTTGTGATGAATCTGAGATCTCTCTCTCTTTTTCTCAAGATTAATATTTTCAAAGTTAAGCATGAAAAGAAGGGGCGAAAGGAATACTCGTATATATACGGCGCAATCGTATTTTGCATTGCCGACAATGCGATCCAGGTGAAGATCACATCATGATTCACGTGTTCTCCCAATGGTACCCGCATTGGCACTATCTGTCATCGGAGACCTTACGAATCACGACTACGCACGAAACGTCACGTTCTTTGACATTCACCCTAACCGGAACAGTCCGAATGATCGTATCTACGCGTTTCAACGATACAATCATCTCTCTTTCTCTCTCCCTCTTTCTCTTGACAATAATAAAGTATAAACATATTCGCTTCTATCTTTGTTAAAAGCAGCTTTGTTATAAGCATGTGGCAACATATAATTTTTCTTATATATTATTTTTATATAATTTATGATATAAAAAATTATATATAATTTGTGCTTAAAAGATATCCTGGTAGAGTGCAATTATTTTTTCTAAGCCATTTTTATTATTTTTTAATTATGTTATGCTGACGCTGCTAGTTATTAATTTTTCAATTAATGCTAACGTAAAATAGTTAAAATTTAAATTATTATTATAATATTTTAATTTTAACATATAAAAATTATATTTAGGATGCATTTGACAACGTTGAGTGAAGACTAAATATGACAAACTGTCAGAAAAGTCTTCTTGGTGGCTGATAAACAAAGGAGGATAAAATGGCTACCCGTGGTGTAAGAGCGGATAGTCTAATCCCGGATGAGACGACGGCGGATGTACGACGACGACGGCGACGGAGACGAAGATGGAAAAGAGAGAGAGAGAAAGAGATAGAGGAACGAGAGACGGCGCAGACACATCTCTCGGATTACGTCTTAACAAGCTCCACGACGTTCATTTGTCTTATCCGTTGCCGCTAATGCGACAGCAGCTGTTGAAATGATTAATTCGGCGCGAGGACGCCGTCTTGTTCCGCTCCGCTCAAGCACTCGATTTTGTCGTCGCAGATGCGTCGCGGTTAATCAACGCATTGCGGTTAATCACCGTCGCTGTGAAATACAAAGCCAAACGAATAGCGTTCGAATCTAATAGAAATGTGGCTGTGTGCCATTTGTAAAATCGATGTAGCAATTTAGAATAATTTAGAAAACATACATGGTAGAGAACGTATAACAATAATTTATAAGATATATATCGATAGAGAATTTATATTCTCTAAACAATTCTACACATTTGACATAGGATATTTTTATCTGTGACAAGCTAGACTTCGAATCTAGTTTGACATACATGTATATGTGTTTTAAGAAAATTAATCGATCTAATTCAATCTAATTCTAAACGCTAGTGACAATTGCATAACGGTGATTAAATTCGCGCAAGGTGTTCTACCGCACGATTGTTCATAAGAGAAACCCTATGTGCGATTACTCGCACTCTGTCCAAACAAACAGAAGCGAGCGCCCGCGATCTAATTGGATTAATTTTCAATTTGTCGGGACCACCTGTCGTCGCGGTGTACCGATCGCGCGTCCCGATCGATGACTAATCCGCGAGAATGAGAATCCGCGCGACTCCAACGAGCGCAGTCGGAGCCGACTATTAGAGTTGCACGAGGGAACAAAGAAACGCGAAGCGACAATTGTGCCTCATCGTGCGGATATAGAGTTACAGGCGCGCGAGCGGAGAAAATGAACGGCGAATATTAAGCTGGCGTAGCAAAATGGCCGACGGGCGAGAGAAAAAAATAGGGACGCACTAGTCTCTCTCTTTCTCTCGCTCGTCACATGACAAGCGGTGGAGACGCGTAACGAACACTTGGTTCCACACACTCGTCGGGTTACGACGTGACGCGGGTCGAAATTTTGCCGCGTCGCTAACGCATGCGCGACGCACGCCGATCGAAAGCCCCGCCCGGTCATTCTACCTTTGTTTAATTCACATGGTATCTACGCCCACGATAACAGTAGTGTAACTAGAGAGGGTCCTATAAAACTCGCGAGAGGGACACCTCTAGAACATTTAAAAACAATAAGAGTATAACTCTAAAAACCAAATTTAAAAAATAAAGAAAAAGATAATTTAAAACAAGGATTTAATTCTAATATGATCTTGTTAGACGAAAGTTCAGTATTTCAAAGTAGTATTAGAAGGTTTATTGTTTATAATACGATAAATATATAATACGAATAATAATATAATGACCTATATTATTATTTAGGTGAATTATTAGTGAACTAATCATTTCTAATTAGATGAAAGAAATAAAATCAATTGTATTTTCTTGACACTGATAGATTGTTCACAAGTCAACTTTAGAGTTATTTTTAGCATCGAGATTGCGCGATTCGAATAGACACTCTTTGACATGGTATAGAAATGTTTGTGAACAAAATTTATATACCATTTCACAAATTGAAGGATTTTAGTTAGAAAAATGAGATAAAATCTTATAATTTGTAACTTTATTTTATTTTTTGTATTAAAAACCGAGCTTATAAATCGCGGATTTATTTTATTTCTTTATTGAATTCTTAATTAGAAAATAATTGTAATAGACATATACAAAAATAGAACTGCGGAGTAACTCCACAACAACTGGTAGCGTGGCCGAGCGGTCTAAGGCGCTGGTTTAAGGCACCAGTCTCTTCGGAGGCGTGGGTTCGAATCCCACCGCTGCCAATCTTTTTGCACATATTTCGTGAAAATCTATATTTTATGCAGAGAGATAATATTCTTGCTTAAAATATCATGATACAAGTTTAAACTTTTGATTTTTGATCATCTATTGCCGATAATTGAGTGTTATCAGATTATCTATTGTCAATAAATGTGAGTGTTACTTATCTACATACAAACTGTGTCGATAAAATAAAACTTAATATATGTAAGCTCAAAAAATGCAATATTGAATAGATTTAAATAACATGAGATTTTAATATTTTTACGCAGTTAAAAATATCGTGATTAGTAATCGATAAATAAACGAAAAGATAACATAAAATCTGAGCTTAAATCATGTTTCACGGAAGTACTGATTATTTGGATTATAAAATGTGTGAGTTGCGTATAATCATTTTGTATGTATACTTCTCATCGTCAGATAAAGATTGATACACTACATTACATATACATATATACATATACATATATATGCTATGTATTACTACATATTATGAGTTAGAATAGATTAGAATGATATAGCACGGGTACAGTCCATAGTTCAATAACGATCGGCTGACAAATTTCTTTTTCTTCCATGAGGCAAAGCAGTAAAGAAAAAGAAATCGTTAAACGAATATAATGGACCGACACGAAGACAAAAAAATGACTCAAATTTAAAGGACAAAATTTCTTAAACGGAGTTTCCAAGATCATATGTTATATTATATAAATAATATAACATATGATCTTTATTATTTATATAATATAACATATGATCTTGTGTGTGTGGAAACTTTTTATTTGTATAATATATAGCGTAAAATATTTTTTTGTTTTATATAAATCACTATCATATATCTTCCGATCTATAATATATATATAAATAAATAAATAAATAAATATATATATAATTATATATATATATATATATATATATATATATATATATATATATATATCAGCGTTAATAATTTTAAACAGAAATCTTATATATAAATATATATATATATATATAATTCTAATATATATATATTTATATATAAGATTTCTGTTTAAAATTATTAACGCGTTGATTTTTACTTTCTTTAAATATAAATGAGGCTTATAGTTTAAGATAATAAATATAGAAAAAAAAATTATTTTGATTACATATATTTACATGACATTTTTGTATATATGTATTTGTATTTTATATATATTATAAATCAAATCTAAAATATGTAAAGGTGATCTTAATCTAAAACTATACAAAAAATGTAAAAATTAAATTAATTAAACTAAAACTAAGAATATAGAAAAGTATTGCATTTTTGTGAGTCTATATCAATGTAAAGTTAAATTCTTAACATGTTATTGTAATACATTTTATTTCAATATATTTTCTTAAAAAGTTCCTTGAAAATTTAGGAAATGATTTAGAGAGTACTTTGCGTTAATCTAATAATTTTCTACTTATTCTTCGTTTGCAGAATAATGAAATCAAACTGATTTATCAAGTTGAGCGAAGAAACCGAATTCCGTAGATATTTTCAGAACTTTTTATTGCTCTATACAGATGTCGAGATGTTTTTACGAAGAAAAATATTATTAAAGAGTGAATCATTAGAAATTTTAAAACACGTCATGCGGCACAAAACAGTTTTCAGATATGCGCCTTTCCAATAAGGACTGATGAAGAGATTGAATCACGGTGGCCTCTCAGTTCAAAAAATTCAGTCAGTGATACGCTCTCCACCGCGGCGATAGCTTACGAATCACGCAGATATCAGCGAGCTTCGCGAAGCGCCAGATATCACATACATTCTGAGTGTTATTACATCACGAGAGTATAAAAATCACAAGTGATCAAGAAACTGCTGATTTTTTATATCAATCAATATCTGTTTTTTGAATGCAGTATTCTACTTCATCATCAATACTACTGTATTGCAAAATTTGAGTGATTATATTAGGAAGAAATAATTAAAAATATTAGTGATTATAAATATTAGATTTGACAACAAATAAATAAATATATATATATATATATATATATATATATATATATATATATATATACACTGTGTCTCGCAATTCCAGATATATACTGTGTTAAAAGATTAAGAAATATTGTATGTGTTCAATTAGTTGTACAATTATTAATAGCGCTCTCAAAAAATTGTGACACTGTGATTCTATAAGTACTGTGCGATTACATTCATCTTTGAAAAAAATACGAGAAGAATTTCTGCATCAAGTACGTGATCATTTGTAGCGTGGTGTCACTCTCCGATTTGCCTGCGTGACGACGCACACGTGTCAGCAGCCTGCGTACACATAGCTCTCGAGTTTATTATTTGTACAGAAGGCATTTCGAGTGCCGTTATAAGGAACGAGGTTCTCACTCAACTGCTGCGTAGATTCACCAATTCTCGATTACATTAATCATGGTCGCGGCAGATGACAAGATCGTACGCGCGTCGACGCGCGAAACAATCGAGCTGCACTTCCTGTCTTTTACCTACGGTATATACTTGATAATTAAACGATTTCTCAAATGGATATGGGATCCCAAAAAGTTCTTCATGCTGCAACAACGAGACCAGCCACCGCCGTGTCTAGTCGATAACAGCCTCGGCACGCATTCCTACGTGAAAATCAAGGTGGGAGAATGTTATAGATTTCTATAGATCATGCATATATAGTGTGACCGGATGTAAATAAATATTATATACAAGATATCAGTGCGCGAAATATTATTGATCTTTGATAATTTGCGATGGGACGATAGATTCAACATAGACATTTGAAATTTCTATGTCGATGTTCGTATTTTTAGCGCATTTCTAATCATTTTAAAATTGCGCCTCGATATATTACTAAAAATATCAAGTTTTGTTAATATAATCAAAGAGTTTGATGCAAAAACGAATCAGTTAATCGATCTAATAAGAGAAAAAAAGAAAGAGATTTACATCTTTTTAATTATTTTATTATTTATTTATCTTGAAAATTATAAACTTATTTCATTAATATTGCAATATTAAACTATTTTATTTTCAATTATTTATTAATATGACCCCAAGATATGTTGTTTCACCGTTTTAGTTCAGAAATTTGGAGTAATATTTAATTCTCATAATTGTGAATTGATATGAATTGATTGTGTCACTCTATTAGCCTCACCTTAAAATGTCAAATGCCACCAAGATGACACTCGAACGTTAAAGAATAACATGTTGCACAACGCACATAATGATAAATTCTTAGATTAATATGCAAATTTTTATTTCTTTTTCAACGTAATTCGTTATAAATTCTGATAATAATTATCGAAAC